>NC_138296.1:2760000-3300000 GCF_965601325.2 Salmo salar | reverse complement strand
CAGAGCTGAGACCAGAGAAGCACAGCCTTCCTCTGTGACTAGACAGCCTGACAGCCTGCAAAGAGTCAAATCATATTAAAATCACACTGCTATTCTTTGGTGGTGAAAATAGTGGCAGTATATTTTTTCAACATATTCAGATACAACAGTGCCCTGAAACCTGCCATATCTATTCATAAATCAATGAATGTATCATTATTATAAATGATCATTATATTACTTGTGGAGAGAAAAATGTATAGTACAAATATTTGAGTAGACTGACCAGACCAGTTTAAAAGCAGTATCAGTCAAAAGACAGACAGTGAGGTATCAGATTTAGATTGTATTGAGTATACAGTCCACACCATATCTATTTTGACAGTGAAGCTAACACTGTCAACTCCAACATTTTGGATTTGAGATCAAATGTTTCATATGAGGTAACAGTATATAATGTCACCTTTTATTTGAGGATAGTTTAATACATATCTGTTTCACCGTTTAGAAAAATAAAAGCACTTTATGTATCTAGTCCCCCCATTTGAAGAAGTCATAGGTATTCTGACCAATTAACTTATAGTGTATTAAAGTAGTCTATGAAAGTAGTCAAACGTTTAATATTGGGTTGTGATCTACAAGAGGTGTTCAGAAACAGCTTCTATTCTTACTGACAATACAAGTGAAGTGACTCCAAAATGACAGGACATTATTCACCATTCAGTTTCTATTAGGAAAAACATCATCCAAAACACAACCAAGACAAACTGCAAATACATTTAACAAGTTTGTAGAATCACAAGCTTGATGTAATGACTGCAGGCATGGAACATGGGACTAAATACTAAACTTATGACTACTTTAATACACTATAAGTGAGTTTGTCCAAATTATTACAACTTTTTCAAATGGGAGAACTAGATACATAAAGTGCTTTCATTTCTAAACAGTAAAATATATATGTATGAATAAATAAAAGGTGACATTCTGTACTGTGACCTAATATCAAACATTTTATCTCAAATCCAAAATGCTGGAGCTTAGCACCAAATGTAAAACGGTAAGATTCACTGTCCAAACACATATGGTGTTGACTATGTGTGTCTGGTAAACACATGTGGATATGGTGAACAGTTATCACTTGTGGAACAACTACAGGAATACTGACCTCAGAGTCTCCAGTTTACAGTGGGGATTCCCCAGTCCAGCGGAGAGCAGCTTCACTCCTGAATCCTTCAGGTCATTGTTACTCAGGTCCAGCTCTCTCAGGTGTGAGGGGTTTAACCTCAGAGCTGAGACCAGAGAAGCACAGCCTTCCTCTGTGACTAGACAGCCTGACAGCCTGACAAAGAGTCAAGTCATATTAAAATCACACTGCTATTCTTTGGTGGTGAAAATAGTGGCAGTATATTTTTATCAACATATTCAGATACATTAGTGTCCTGAAACCTGCCATATCTATTCATAAATTAATGTATCATTATTATAAATGATCACAATATTGACTGCAGATAGAAACATGTATAGTGCAAATATTTGAGTAGACTGACCAGACCAGTTTAAAAGCAGTATCAGTCAGAAGACAGACAGTGAGGTATCAGATTTAGATTGTATTGAGTATACAGTCCACACCATATCTATTTTGACAGTGAAGCTAACATTTTAAATTTGTCTCTAAACTCCAACATTTTGGATTTCAGATCAAATGTTTCATATGAGGTGACAGTATATAATGTCACCTTTTATTTGAGGGTATTTTAATACATATCTGTTTCACAATTTAGAAATGAAAGTACTTTATGTATCTACTCCCCCCATTTGAAATAGTCATAATTATTCTGACCAATTCATTTATAATCTATTAAAGTAGTCCAAAGTTTAGTAGGTCGTCCGATATTCCTTGAAAAAAATGACTACATCAAGCCTGTGACTGCTATGATTGAGAAAGATCATGAATGAATCATGAATAATAATGAGTGAGAGAGTTACAGAGGCTACAACAAAACATGCTAACCTCTCACCATTACCAATTACAGAAGCCACAATAAAACATGCTAACCTCTCACCATTAACCTCAAATTGAAGGTGACATTCTGTACTGTCACCTAATATGAAACATTCTATCTCAAATCCAAAATGCTGGAGCATAACACCACATTTCAAACTGTAAGCTTCACTGTCCAAACACATATGGTGTGGACTATGTGCGCCTGGTAAACACATGTGGATCTGGTGAACAGTTATCACTTGTTGACCAACTACAGGAATACTGACCTCAGAGTCTCCAGTTTACAGTGGGGATTCCTCAGTCCAGCAGAGAGACGCTTCACTCCTGAATCCTTCAGGTCATTGTTAATCAGATCCAGCTCTCTCAGGTGTGAGGGGTTTGACTTCAGAGCTGAGACCAGAGAAGCACAGCCTTCCTCTGTGACTCCACAGCCTGACAGCCTGACAAAGAGATCATCATGACTTCACAAACACACTGTTAATTTAACGAGTAGTGTAGAAGGACAATAGCAGATGCATTTGGTTCATTCTCCCAAACAACATATAGATTCATCTTCCGTCTCCCAGAATTGTATTGTAAAATTGTTATACTGCTGTGAACATCAATGCATTTATAAAAAATGTTTTTCAATATAATATTGTATACATATTATAACACCATTTTTTCTCTAAACTGAATATTGCTTCCTGATGATTAGTTCTTAAATGTCATTTTATGTACTCACAGAGCAGCTCTGGAGGCTTTGACCACTGGCAGCAGCCTCAGAAGACCTTCCTCTGATCTGGAGTATTTCTTCAGGTCAAACACATCCAGCTCCTTTTCTGAAGTCAGCAACACAAAGACCAGAGCTGACCACTGTGCAGGTGACAGTTTGTCTTCTGAGAGACTTCCTGATCTCAGGTAGCTTTGGATCTCCTCCACTAGAGAATGGTCATTCAGTTCATTCAGACAGTGGAACAGATTGATGCTCCTCTCTGGAGAGGGATTCTCCCTGATCTTCTTCTTGATGTACTTGACTGTTTCTTCATGGCTCTGTGAGGTGCTTCTTGTCTTTGTCAGTAGACCTCGTAAGTGCTTCAGATTGGACTCCAGTGAGAGGCCCAGAAGGAAGCGGAGGAAAAGGTCCAGGTTACCCGTCTCACTTTGTAAGGCTTTATCCACAGCACTCTTGTAGAAAGTAACTTCAGGCTCGTCTTTTGTTTGCAGTTTGTCCATTAGATTCTCATTGTTGTTGATGAATGAGAGGAACACATATACTGCAGCCAGAAACTCCTGAATGCTCAGATGAACGAAACAGTACACCTTGTCCTGGTACAGCCCACATTCCTCTTTAAAGAGCTGTGTGCACAATCCTGAGTACACTGAGGCTTCATTGACATCAATGCCAGCCTCTTTCAGGTCTTCTTCATAGAAAATCAGATTGCCCTTCACAAGCTGTTGAAAAGCCAGTTTTCCCAGTGACAGAATGCTCTCTTTATTCCAGTGTGGACCTGTCTCTTCTTTCCCAAGATACTTTTCATTCTTCTGTTTGGTATGAACCACCACAAGGTGTGTGTACATCTCAGTCAGAGTCTTGGGCATCTCTTCTCTCTTATGTTTCAGCATGTTTTCAAGGACTGTTGCAGAAATCCAACAGAAGACTGGAATGTGGCACATGATGTGGAGGCTCCTTGATGACTTTATGTGTGAGATGATTCTGCTGGCCAGGTCCTCATCACTGAATCTCTTCCTGAAGTACTCTTCCTTCTGTGGGTCATTGAACCCTCGTACCTCTGTCACCTGGTCAACACATCCTGAAGGGATCTTATTGGCTGCTGCAGGTCGGGTAGTTATCCAGAGGAGAGCAGAGGGAAGCAGATTTCCCTTGATGAGATTTGTCAGCAGAACATCCACTGAGGTTGACTCTGTGACGTCCCAACAGATCTTGTTCTTCTGGAAGTCTAGGGGCAGTTGGCACTCATCCAGACCATCAAAGATGAACAAAACTTTGTAGTTATTGTAGTTGGAGATTCTTGATTGTTTGGTTTCCATTGAGAAGTGATTAAGAAGTTTAATGAAAGTGTGTTTGTCCTCTTTCATCAAATTGAGCTCCCGGAAAGGGAATGAAAATACAAATTGGACATCCTGATTTGCTTTTCCTTCAGCCCAGTCCAGAATGAACTTCTGCACAGAGACTGTTTTTCCAATGCCAGCGACTCCCTTTGTCAGCACAGTTCTGATAAGTTTGTCTTGTCCAGGGGTTTGAAGATGTCGTTACATTTGATTGCAGTCTCTGGTCTTGCTTGTTTCCTGGTTGTTGTCTCTATCTGTCTCAGCTCATGTTCATTATTGACCTCTCCTGTTCCACCCTCTGTGATGTAGAGCTCTGTGTAGATCTTATTGAGAAGTGTTGGGTTTCCTTGTTTAGCGATCCCCTCAAATACACATTGAAACTTCTTCTTTAGATTAGATTTGAGTTCACGTTGGCAAATCACAGCAAGCTCATCTGAATCTAGAAATAACACAGAGTATATTAATATTACGTCTTTTTTAATGTCCACAGTATTGTAAGACTTTTATAAAGTTTTAAATTATATTAATTTATTCTCTTAACTGACTGTATAAATGTGTAAATGTTTTCATAATGCATTACAGACTGGTGTGACTGATTATATTATTATTGGTATTATTGATGGTATTATTAATGTTGTCTCTCTCTCTCTCTAAATCAATCACCACAACACATCCCTGCTACTACTTGATGAGGTCACTAGGTGTTGTGTTGAGGCTGCTACAATATCATTGAGTTACACAGCTACTTTAGCTGTACTTTAGCTACAGCTTTTAAATGTTATAAAACAGCATTCAACATGAGGCAGACAGGTCTTACTTTTCTCCAGTGTGTCAGCAAGCTCCTTCTGGTTCATTTTCCTCAGGACGTGCAGTGTGATCTTCAGAGCCCCCTCTCTGGCACTGCTCTCCTGCTTCTCATCTTCAGCATCCACCACTTCCTTATCCTGCTTCTGACTCTCAAAGCCTTCTGGAAGTTCTGGACTAAGAATCCTCTTGAACTTCTTCAGCTCGTTCTTCACAAATGTAATAATATTCTCTTCAAGCAACTGAAATAAATCAAGTAAATAACTTAAGCAAGAGAAAAAATGCTTTCTCATTAACACATTAATGAATGATTGATAGATCATCTTTACTTGAGGTAAACAAAAACAAATGTACATAACAGGATCACATACACTGAATATGGAGGCCAGGTCTGTTTGATGACTCTGGGAAGACTGACCACTGAGCATCTCTGACTCTGATCTCTCCCCTTTGTTTCTGTGGACAAAACATGAGATTACATCTCCTCTTCGAGGGACTACACACACACACACACACACACACACACACACACACACACACACACACACACACACACACACACACACACACACACACACACACACACACACACACACACACACACACACACACACACACACACACACACACACACACACACCGCAGTTATTAAAAAGTAAGAAACGTGCAAATAATAAAGGAAATAGTAACACAATAAAATAACAATGAGACTATAAGGAGTACCAGTACTGAGTCAATGTGCAGGGGTACCAGGTAGTTGAGGTAATAATGAGACTATAAGGAGTACAGTACTGAGTCAATGTGCAGGGGTACCAGGTAGTTGAGGTAATAATGAGGCTATAAGGAGTACCAGTACTAAGTCAATGTGCAGGGATACCAGGTAGTTGAGGTAATAATGAGACTATAAGGAGTACCAGTACTGAGTCAATGTGCAGGGGTACAAGGTAGTTGAGGTAATAATGAGACTATAAGGAGTACCTGTACTGAGTCAATGTGCAGGGGTACCAGGTAGGTGAGGTAATAATGCGGCTATAAGCAGTACCAGTACTGAGTCAATGTGCAGGGGTACCAGGTAGATGAGGTAATAATGAGGCTATAAGGAGTACCAGTACTGAGTCAATGTGCAGGGGTACCAGGTAGTTGAGGTAATAATGAGACTATAAGGAGTACCAGTACTGAGTCAATGTGCAGGGGTACCAGGTAGTTTAGGTAATTGAGGTAATATATACATGTAGGTAGGGGGAAATGTGACTAGGCAGTCAGGATAGAGATTACATCTCCTCATCCAGGGAGTACACACACACTTACACACACACACACACACACACACACACACACACACACACACACACACACACGGTGTCACGACTCCCACTGAAGGTGGCGCCCCCTCCTGCTCGGGTGGTGCTCGGCGGTCGTCATCACCGGCCTACTAGCTGCCACTGATTCCTTTTGTTTTCCCCCTTTCTGTTATTGTTTGCACCTGTCCTTAGTTGGGTTGATTAGCGGGGCTATATTAGCTAGTTGGCCCGCCTGTTCTTTGTGCCGGATTGTTTCTCTGTGTGTTGCTTCGTTACGCACTGTATGTATTTGGCGCTAGTGCGTGGTTTTGCGCTCTCTGTGTTTTGTCCCCTGTGTTTGGGGCACCTTGATTTTTTGTGTGCGCTCAGTTCGCTATTTGGGGTGGCTGGTGTTTTGCTGTATCGAGCATTAAAAGCTATCACCCTTATCGCTGCTTCCTGCGTCTGATTCCTCTTCCACTACGCCCAAGCCTTACACACGGAGGGAATGTTGTGATTGTTTAATATTGTTTTAGGACTATGAAAATGGACAAAAGGATTAGCCTATGGATTATGAAAACAACAAAAATAAATGGGAAATGGGAGAGGAGAAATGACTAGAGTGTTGTTTATCTCACTGACCATGACCCATGAGTTCTTCTTACCTTTGTTCAGTAGAAAAGTCTCCCTCTCTAAAGAGTATAGGTAGATCCATAGACCAGTCACTCTTCATGGACACACAGCTGGGTACAGGGGAGGCTGGTCTCTCCTGCTTGATTGGGCTTCAACACAACAGAGACAAACATTACATCTCTCATCTACTCTGAGCTCAGATGGGGAAACATAAGAACAATTTCATTCCAAAACGCTATATATCACTTTTCAGAAATGTTGGTAAATTAGCTTTAATGTCTTAAAGACATTATGAAAGAGATTGGTGTGTTTTTTCGCTATCTAATCATGGCATGGGGTTGTTCACTGACAGATTATAAACAAATACATGTCTGTCAGTTGATGGTTTCTTTTCAGAGAGAAAATAATTTTTTTGCTAAACGCAAAATATCTGCCTCACTCTCAGATAAATAAGTAATACTGCTAGGTTTAACACAGTCAAATGTGACAAATAAATACATTTTTAATAAAGAACTGTGGAAATTATACACTTGTGAAATCAATATTTAAATACTTAAAAAGAATAATTCAATACTGTAATAATGAGATCTGTATGTAAAACATTTACATTTGACATTTTAGTCATTTAGCAGATGTTTCTATCCAGGGTCCGGTTTCCCAAAAGCATTTTAAGGCCAAGTTCATCATTAGAATCTTCGTAGGAGCATCGTTAAATCTCTGAGCTGTTTCAATAAAACATTGTTACTAAGGTTGACAACGCTCATAATCAAACACCTGCCTCAGACCACTAGAACAGCTGAGTAATCTATCTCCTGCCTCAGACCACTAGAACAGCTGAGTAATCTACCTCCTGTCTCAGACCACTAGAACATCTGAGTAATCTACCTCCTGTCTCAGACCACTAGAACAGCTGAGTAATCTACCTCCTGTCTCAGACCACTAGAACAGATGAGTAATCTACCTCCTGTCTCAGACCACTAGAACAGCTGAGTAATCTACCTCCTGTCACAGACCACTAGAACAGCTGAGTAATCTACCTCCTCCCTCAGACCACTAGAACAGCTGAGTGATCTACCTCCTGTCTCAGACCACTAGAACAGCTGAGTAATCTACTTCCTCCCTCAGACCACTAGAACAGCTGAGTAATCTACCTCCTCCCTCAGACCACTAGAACAGCTGAGTAATCTACATCCTGTCACAGACCACTAGAACAGCTGATTAATCTACCTCCTGCCTCAGACCACTAGAACAGCTGAGTAATCTACCTCCTTTCTCAGACCACTAGAACAGCTGAGTAATCTACCTCCTGTCTCAGACCACTAGTAGAACAGCTGAGAAATCTACCTCCTGTCTCAGACCACTAGAACAGCTGAGTAAACTACCTCCTCCCTCAGACCACTAGAACAGCTGAGTGATCTACCTCCTCCCTCAGACCACTAGAACAGCTGAGTAATCTACCTCCTCCCTCAGACCACTAGAACAGCTGAGAAAACTACCTCCTCCCTCAGACCACTAGTAGAACAGCTGAGTAATCTACCACCTGTCTCAGACCACTAGTAGAACAGCTGAGTAATCTACCTCCTGTCTCAGACCACTAGTAGAACAGCTGAGAAATCTACCTCCTGTCTCAGACCACTAGAACAGCTGAGTAAACTACCTCCTCCCTCAGACCACTGTAGAACAGCTGAGTAATCTACCTCCTCCCTCAGACCACTAGTAGAACAGCTGAGTGATCTACCTCCTCTCTCAGACCACTAGTAGAACAGCTGAGTAATCTACCTCCTGCCTCAGACCACTAGAACAGTTGAGTAATCTACCTCCTGCCTCAGACCACTAGAACAGCTAAGTAATCTACCCCCTGTCTCAGACCAATTGAGCAGCTGAGTAATCTACCTCCTGCCTCAGACCATTTGAACAGCTGAGTAATCTACCTCCTGTCTCAGACCACTAGAACAGCAGAGTAATCTACCTCCTGTCTCAGACCACTAGAACAGCTGAGTAATCTATCCTAATTTCTCAGACCACTAGAACAGTTGAGTGATCAACCTCCTGCCTCAGACCACTGGAACAGCTGAGTAATCTACCTCCTGTCTCAGACCACTAGAACAGCTGAGTAATCTACCTCCTGCCCCAGACCACTAGAACAGCTGAGTAATCTACCTCCTCCCTCAGACCACTAGAACAGCTGAGTAATCTACCTCCTGTCTCAGACCACTAGAACAGCTGAGTAATCAACCTCCTTTCTCAGAGATGAGATCCTCAGACCCCTTGTGAGACCATATGCTGGTGCGGTTGGCCCTGGGTTCCTCCTAATGCAAGACAATGCTAGACCTCATGTGGCTGGAGTGTGTCAGCAGTTCCTGCAAGAGGAAGGCATTGATGCTATGGACTGGCCCGCCCGTTCCCCAGACCTGAATCCAATTGAGCACATCTGGGACATCATGTCTCGCTCCATCCACCAACGCCACGTTGCACCACAGACTGTCCAGGAGTTGGTGGATGCTTTAGTCCAGGTCTGGGAGGAGATCCCACAGGAGACCATCCGCCACCTCATCAGGAGCATGCCCAGGCGTTGTAGGGAAGTCATACAGGCATGTGGAGGCCACACGCACTACTGAGCCTCATTTTGACTTGTTTTAAGGACATTACATCAAAGTTGGATCAGCCTGTAGTGTGGTTTTCCACTTTAATTTTGAGTGTGACTCCAAATCCAGACCTCCATGGGTTGATAAATTGGATTTCCATTGGTTATTTTTGTGTGATTTTGTTGTCAGCACATTCAACTATGTAAAGAAAAAAGTATTTAATAAGATTATTTCTTTCATTCAGATCTAGGATGTGTTGTTTAAGTGTTCCCTTTATTTTTTTGAGCAGTATATAATCACATGATTTATCCGTCTCTTTGTGACCGCCGATAAATTCAGGACAAAGTTGACTACAAATACAAAGTTTCCAATGTCTTTGCAATTGATTCAAACAAGGGACGTATAGAATGATGCTTAAAATGAAACCGAGATGACTGCCTTAAAATATAAACAGTAGGCTTTAGGCCTATTTCAATCATATTGAAATATATTCCGTTTTCAATATATTGACTTTTATTTTGCTACTTGTAGACTACTGTCTGTAATTTGTCTCAATATACTTTATGATGAGATGCCTAAAGCTTTGCTGTGCCAAATCTGTGATTTAGTGCATTTTTATTGGGTAAGCATTAGAATAAGCCTCCTCAATATTTGCAGCCATAGGTGATAATATTTCTCTAGGTGCTGATCCATCATCAGTATTGTGCAAAAATTATAATGTTAAGGAATGATTTGAATGGAGAAAAACTGATCTGAGAGCAGAGCTCCCTTTCTTTCCATCCTATCAGTATTGATACATGCTCCACCAGACATGATACCTTGTAGTGCTGCTGATCCAGTTTCTACTGGTCTGACTGAGGATATGAACTCTGACCTGTTCACCGGACATGCTACCTTGTCCCGAACATGCTGTCTCTCCTTCTCTCTCTCTACCATACATGCGGTCTCGACCTCCAATGCTCGACTATGAAAAGCCAACTGACATTTACTCCTGAGATGCTGACCGGTTGGACTCTCCATAACTACAGTGATTGTTATTTGACCCTGCTGGTCATCTATGAACAATTGAAAATCTTGTAGAAAGATCTGGCATTAATAGACATATACTGTTATAATCTCCCCACGGCACAGCCAGAAGAGGACTGGCCACCCCTCAGAGTCTGGTTCCTCTCTAGGTTTCTTCCTAGGTTCTAGCCTTTCTAGGGAGTTTTTCCTAGCCACCATGCTTCCACATCTGCATTGCTTGCTGTTTGGGGTTTTAGACTGTGTTTCTATATAAGCACTTTGTGACAACTGCTTATGTAAAGAATGTCTTCTGGAAATGCATATGAAGCAGACCAGGCCAGGGTTTGGGGTTTGACAAGTCAATGAAAGAGGTCAAAATGAATTCCATAGTTGTTCATTTTGAAAATGTTATGTCTTAAGTAGTTTAACTTGAGGTAATAATGAGACTATAAGGAGTACCAGTACTGAGTCAATGTGCAGGGGTACCAGGTAGTTGAGGTAATAATGAGACTATAAGGAGTACCAGTACTGAGTCAATGTGCAGGGGTACCAGGTAGTTGAGGTAATATTGAGACTATAAGGAGTACCAGTACTGAGTCAATGTGCAGGGGTACCAGGTAGTTGAGGTAATATGTACATGTAGGTCGGGGTAAAAGTGACTAGGCAATCAGGATTAAGATTACATCTCCTCATCCAGGGAGCACACACACACACACACACACACACACACACACACACACACACACACACACACACACACACACACACACACACACACACACACACACACACACACACACACACGGAGTAAATGTTGTGTTTGTTTAATATTGTTTTAGGAGTATGAAAATGGACAAAAGGATTAGCCTATGGATTATGAAAACAACGAAAAGAAATGGGAAAATGGGAGAGGAGAAATGACTAGAGACAGTGTTGTTTAACTCACTGACCATGACCCATGAGTTCTTCTTACCTTTGTTCAGTAGAAAAGTCTCCCTCTCTAAAACATATAGGACGGTCCATAGACTGGTCACTCTTCATAGACACACAGCTGGGTACAGGGGAGGCTGGTCTCTCCTGCTTGATTGGGCTTCAACACAACAGAGACAAACATTACATCTCTCATCTACTCTGAGCTCAGATGGGAAACATAAGAAGAGTTTCATTCCAAAAAGCTATATATCACTTTTTAGAAATGTTCGTAAATGAGCTTTTATTGTTTAAAGAAATTATCAAATAAATGGTTTCTCATGATCTAATTATGGGTTGTTCAATGTCTTTCTTTGTAGTCTATCACTCTATGGTCTCATTTCAGAGAGACACATTTTTTTTTTTGCAAAATGCTATATACAGTGTCTGACTCACTCTCAGAGAAATCAGTAGTACTGCTAGGTTTTATACAGTCAAACGTGACCGACCGGCTCGATTCGGTCTTATGTAGAAACATTTGAAATGGTGTTTCTCACATTGGATAAAAGTAGAGACTCAGGGCTAGAAAATGGTATATCATACACTACAGTTGAGGAACAATGGGAAAGTAATTCTGCTCTGAAAGATGATAAACTTGTAACCTCATTTTTGAGAAAATTGCCTTTTAATGTTTTGCTACCTTCTGGAGAGCTCTTCTTTGTGTACAGGGCTGTTACTTTGGCAGATAATGTCACCCATCTAAATAAATATATATATATTTTTAAATAATAACTAAATGTAAGATGTTTCTGGTTTATGTCAGTTTAATTGTTTGTTATGCAATAAATTGTTATTTTATGGATGTAAGTGGTAAAATCAACTAGAAAATGTTATATTTTTCAATTCTAAGTAATGTACTTTAGTAAAGAATTACACTTTATTCAGTACTACTGCAGTTGCAAAATAATTCCAATAGATGGCAGCATAAGACCACAAATTAAATTTCAGAAGATTAGTTTTGTTCTGTCCCTGGATACACCACCACTCCCACGACTTTAGTCGAGAAAAACATATTTTTGTCAAATTCATAAACCAGCATCGACCCACTCTGCCTTCTCGCACAAGTAGTGAAGTCAGCCTCATCAAAAAGCTTGTGCCGTCACTCTACCTTCTCGCGCAAATGAGTGTCATGTTGAGGTAAATTTGCTAACCGGGAGGGTTGCATGATGTAATTTATTGGCGGGCTGGAAGATGCACTCTTGTCTTTTCAATTCGGAGGTTGTTTAATTTGATTTAGTTTGATTTATAGGGGTCCAGATTTTGCAGCTCTTTCAGAACATCAGCTATCTGGATTTGGGTGAAGGAGAAATGGGGAGGGGCTTGTGCAAGTTGCTGCGGGGAGTGCAGAGCTGTTGGCCGGGGTAGGGGTAGCCAGGTGAAAAGCATGGCCAGCCATAGAAAAATGCTTATTGAAATTCTCGACTATCGTAGATTTATCGGTGGTGACAGTGTTACCTAGCCTCAGTGCAGTTGGCAGCTGGGAGGAGGTGCTTTTATTCTCCATGGGCTTTACAGTGTCCCAAAACTTTTGGAAATTTGTGCTACAGGATGCAAATTTCTGTTTGAAAAAGCTAGCCTTAGCTTTCCTAACTGACTTTATGTATTGGTTCCTGACTTCCCTGAAAAGTTGCATATAGCGGGGGCTACTCGATGCTAATGCAATACGCCACAGGATGTTTTTATGATGATCAAGGCAAGTCTCAAGTGATCCATGGGCTATATCTGTTCTTAGTTCTACATTTTTTTAATGGGGCATGCATATTTAAGATGGTGAAGAAAGCACTTTTAAAGAATAACCAGGCATCCTCTACTGACGGGATGAGGTCAATATCCTTCCAGGATATCCGGGCCAGGTCGACTAGAAAGGCCTGCTCGCAGAAGTGTTTTAGGGAGCGTTTGACAGTGATGAGGGGTGGTCGTTTGATCGCAGACCCATAGCAGATGCAGGCAATGAGGCAGTGATCCCTGAGATCCTGATTAAATACAGCAGAGGTGTATTTGGAGGGCAAGTTGGTCAGGATAATATCTATGAGGGTGCCCATGTTTACAGATTTAGGGTTGTACCTGCTAGGTTCCTTGATCATTTGTGTGAGATTGAGGGCATCTAGCTTAGATTGTAGGATGGCTGGGGTGTTAAGCATATCCCAGTTTAGGTCACCTAACAGTACGAACTCTGAAGATAGATGGGGGCAATCAATTAACATATGGTGTCCAGGGCACAGCTGGTGGCTGAGGGGGGTCTATAGCAAGCGGCAACAGTGAGAGACATTTCTGGAGAGTTGGATTTTTAAAAGTAGAACCTCGAACTGTTTGGGCACAGACCTGGATGGCATGACAGAACTCTGCAGCATATCTCTGCAGTAGACTGAAACTCTGCCCCCTTTGGCAGTTCTATCTTGACAGAAAATGTTGTAGTTGAGGATGGAAATTTCTGAATTTTGGTGGCCTTCCTAAGCCAGAATCTAGACACAGCTAGGACATCAGGGTTGGCAGAGTGTGCTAAAGCAGTGAATAAGACAAACTTAGGGAGGAGACTTCTGATGTTAACATGCATGAAACCAAGGCTTTTACGGTTACAGAAGTCAACAAATGAAAGCGCCTGGGGAATAGGTGTAGTATTGGGGGCTACAGGGCCTGGGTTACCTCTACATCACCAGAGGAACAGAGGAGGTGTAGGATAATGGTACGGCTAAAGGCTATTAGAACTGGTCATCTAGTGCGTTGGGAACAGAGAATAAAAGGAGCAGATTTCGGGGTGTGGTAGAATAGATTCAAGGCATAATGTACAGTATGGTAGGATGTGAGTACAGTGGAGGTAAACCTAGGCATTGAGTGATGCAGAGAGGGAATGCATCTCTGGAGACACCTGTTAAGCCAGGTTAGGTCTCTGCATGTGTGGGGGTGGGACAAAAGAGCTCTCTAAGGCATGTTGAGCGGGACTGGGGGCTCCACAGTGAAATAAAGCAATCAGAACTAACCGAAACAGCAGTAGACAAGGCATATTGACATTAGAGAGAGGCATAAAGCAATCACAGGTGTTGATCAGGAGAGCTAAGACAACAACGGGTAAGTGGCGATGAATGGGCTGAAAGGGTCAGTTAGGTACACACAGAACCTGAGATCGAGATAAGCAAAATTAGGTAACGTGTTGGTGAACAATCCAGCATGCATCAGCTGTGTAGCCGAGTGATCATAGGGTCCAATGAGCAGCAATAGGTGAGTCAGGGAACCGTTCGGTAGTCGCTACTATGCTAGGCGAGCGGGAGACACGGCGTTCAGAAAGCTAGCGGGCCGGGGCTGGCAGACGGAAAAGCCTGTTGAAACCACATTGGACGATTTCTTCGGCAGACCAGTCGTGATGGATCGGCGGGGCTCCGTGTCGACAATAAAGGGTCAAGGCCAATTGGTAAATGAGGTGTTGTAGCCCAGGAATTAGCTGGTAATTCTTCGTCGGCTAGCCGGGAGATGGGCCTAGCTCGAGGCTAGCTCAAGGCTAACTGGTGCTTGCTTCGGGACAGAGACGTTAGCCAACAATAGCCACTCGGTAGCAGCTAGCTAGCTGCTACCGAGTGGCTATTGGTCCAGAGCTTGCGGCAGGAATCCGGTGATGTGGTAGAGAAAAGCTGGTGTCCGAGCTAAAGGTGAAGACCGCTAGCAGTGGCTGACAATGACTAGTAGCTAGTTAGCTGGCTAGCTTCTGATGGAGGCTCCAGTTATAAAGTATAAAAATAGCAGATCCGTACCACATTGGGTGAGGCGGTTGCAGGAAAGTATATTTAGTTCGTAGATGGAAAGTGAGATTAAAATATTTACGGAAAAAAACAAAGAAACTATTTACAAGGGACAAGACAAGCACAAGTCTGACTGCTATGCCATCTTGGAGAACAATACCTAGGGTTAGGGCAAAAATACCTAGGGTTAGAGTTTCCGTGTAGCACTTTGTGACATCTGCTGATGTTAAAAGGGCTTTATAAATATATTTAATTGATTGATTGATAGGTTTAAGGTTTTTAAGGTAAAAAACAATATTGGTTTATAGATCTCTTGCTCCTCCCTGTGGCCTTCTGTGGGTACCACATAACTCATTCACGACACCTGCCAGGCTCATAATCTGAGGTAGCAACTGCGTCAGATCTACAAATCAATGAGCTAGACCTATCCATTTGGTTTGCAACTCAGTGTAGCATTCGTTCAATTCAATGCCTACGAACGAAAATGTTGATGCATATCAATTTACCCAGCAGCCATTTATAAAAAACAGCAGCCATTTTTAGAACATAAAAAAATATTAAAAAAGAAAATGTCTTCCGGCTGATTAAATCAGCCACATCTTGAAAAAGAGGACATGGAAATGCTTTTTGTTTAGGTTGAACACCTTTTTCTGAAAACAAGTATGGGCTCCCAAGTGGTGCAGCAGTCTAAGGCACTGAATCTCAGTGCTAGAGGCATCACTACAGACACCCTGGTTGAATTCCAGGCTGTATCACAACTGGCTGTGATTGGGAGTCCCACAGAGTCATTTGACTTTGTCTGGTGTAGGCCGTCATTGTAAATAAGAATTAGTTCTTAGCTGGCTTGCCTGGTTAAATAAAAGTATACAAATAATTTACAAAAATCAACATGACCAGAAAATGTTTGATGGCTTTGTGCCAGCCATTGCTAGCACTGTGGGTCATCACAACCTGTGAACAGTGAGTGTGCTCACAAAGTAGCCATAACCCTGTTAGAATAATAAGTTACCTGAGGTCAGCGTTCACGGTTAATGCCGGCAGGTCTCAGTGATAACAATAGCAAAGACGGCATTGTGATGCAGAACAATCAGCTGGGAATAGAATGTTCAAAGGTGAGTTGGTGCCATGTGCTCAATAGAAATAATAGGAGCTGGCAGGTTGAAAAATACCATAAAATAAGGCCTGTTTTTCACAATTACTAAATAACTAGGGCCATTATGTAGTAATATTATGTAACTGGGCTCCATGGCGGATGCAATGAACTAGTATTCATCAGAAAAAAAACATGGTTAAAAATCTCATGTGTCCAGTCTACTTCATTTGCCCTGAAAATAACATTCAGAAGTTTAGTCCTTGGACACAGAGGGGTTAAACACTAAAGTTACTGTCCATCTAGTGAAGAGAGGAGAACCGGACAGAGGTAGCCAGCATCCGTCAACGAGAGAGGGAGAAGCCCTACACGGGATATAACAGGTGGAAGAAACAACCGGGGAGTTCCATCGGTCAACAAAAAATACAGGCGGCCGGTGATGATGTAGTGGTAGCTAGGCTAAACTCGGATACTGCTGGTAGAGTAGCTAGCTAGCTTACCAAGCTGTACCAACTTGCTTGGCTAGCTAGCAGGTCGTTCGTCTGTCCCTCGTCTCGATGAATCCGGTGAACCACAAAATGAAACAAGGATAGAGAGTGAAAATGATCTGGCAACACTCCTACTGTCCCTGACCATTAAGCAAAAAGCTAATTGAACAATAAACTTTGGCGTTTCAACACTATAACAAACTCCTTCGTTATTCCCCAAGATCATCTCAGCCCACTCTGCGCGTAACCGGACAATATCCTTGGCGCCACACCATACGTGGACGCGGACAGTTCTGTACGGGAGTGTGGGCAGTTCCAGAACGCGGACATGAGCAGTGCAACACAATCAACTAAACCCAGTCTATACAGTGGGTTACATCAGTAATATTCATTTTGTATTATTATGTTAAACATTCTACATTTTTTTTACAACAATATTTTGAGATCTGGGCCCATATCCACAAAGCGTCTCAGAGTAGAAAATTGGTCATATAAGTGCTGAGAATAAAGACATTTTACACTTATGGGTATAAATTAAAGCTATGCATGAAGTCTTTAGTCCCACCTAGTCGGCAGATATTTAGGACACCTCGTGAGCTGTCCTAAGTAGTTAAGAGTTAACAGCAGGTGTCTTGATAATACTATAGAATAATGCAGTGAGTCAGTGGTTCCTGCTCCACATGTAAATGCTTTGCAGTAGTTAAAAATAATGTTTGATATTTCTATATGTGTCACGATTCCTACCGACGGTGGCGCCCCCTCCTGCTCGGGTGGCGCTCGGCGGTCGTCGTCACCGGCCTATTAGCTACCACCGATTCCCTTTTTGTTTTTCCCTTTTTTTATGTTTTCTCACCTGCCCTGAGTTAGGTAATTAAGAGGGCTATTTAGTTCAGCTGGCCCGCACCCTATTGTGCGGGATTGTTTTTCTGTATGTCAACTGCGTTTGTTGACTGTGCTTGTCCATTGTATTTTTCCCTGTTGTTGGGAGACCTCTTATTTTGTACGGGTGGTTCTTAATTAAAATTACCACACAGTGTTCCCTGCTTCCTGCGCTTCTTTCCGCCACACCACAGACAAGACGCTACAGAATCCCGCACCACCAGAAGGAGCATGGAATCAGCGGGAGCAGCGGGCACTCCACTACCCTCCATGGAGGAACGTGTCCAGCACAATACATCGGTCCTGCATCGCATCGGATCCGCCATGGACCAGATGATGGAGAGGATGGAACGATGGGAGAGGAGTGGTATCCTCTCTCCACCTACACCCCCCCCCGATACAACCATCTCCTCCTCCTACGACGTCTGGCTCTGGCGCGCTTCGCCTGGCACTCCCGAGGGAGTACGATGGGACGGCGGCTGGGTGCAAGGGGTTTCTTCTCCAGCTAGAGTTGTACCTGGCCACCGTCAGACCTGCTCCTACAGGAGAGGAGAGCGTAAGTGCCCTCGTTTCCTGCCTGACGGGCCGAGCTCTGGAGTGGGCTAATGCGGTCTGGAACGCTCCAGACTCGGCGAGGGACCACTACCCAGAGTTCACCCGCCGCTTTCGGGCTGTTTTCGACCACCCCCCCGAAGGTAAAGCGGCGGGAGGAGCGCTCAAGACTTCGCGCTGGAGTTTAGGACCTTGGCTGCTGGAGCGGGGTGGAATGACAGGGCCCTCATAGACCACTACCGGTGTAGTCTCCGGGCGGACGTCCGCAGGGAGCTGGCCTGTAGGGACACCAATCTATCCCTGGACGAACTCATTGACATGTCCATACGGTTGGACAATTTGCTGGCTGCCCGCGGGCGTTCGGAGAGGGTCCTGCCCGTTCCACCCCCGTGCACCCCCGCCCCTACCCCTATGGAGGTAGGGGGGGCCGTGCCAAGGGGCACCGGAGGAGGTGGCTCCTCCTGCACCAGCTGTGGTCGGAGAGGACACACGGCCGACCGGTGCTGGAGGAGCCAGTCTGGGAGTCGAGAAGGCAGGCAGAACACTTCTCGGTCACCTCAGGTGAGTCAGCACCAGATTCGCCCAGAACCCCCTGTTGGTCATGTGTTTTTGCCTGTTTCATTTTCTAAATTTTTTCCCTCTTCCCAGCATAGGGCGCTAGTCGATTCAGGCGCAGCTGGGAACTTTATGGACCGTGGACTTGCCATTAAGCTGGGCATTCCACGGGTGCCGATAGATTCCCCCTTCCCCGTGCACTCCTTAGATAGCCGACCATTAGGGTCAGGGCTAGTCAGGGAGTCTACGGTGCCGCTGGACATGGTAACGCTGGGGAATCATAGGGAAAGCATTAACTTTTTCCTTATTGATTCACCTGCGTTTCCAGTGGTGCTGGGGGTCCCCTGGCTGGCTGGTCACAATCCCCTCATTTCATGGAAACAGGGGTTCTCCAGGGGTGGTCGGAGGAGTGTTCAGGGAAATGCCTAGGAGTTTCCATAGGTGCCACGTCGGTGGAGAGTCCAGACCAGGTGTCCACCGTGCGCATTCCCCCTGAATACGCCGATTTGGCGATCGCTTTTTGTAAAAAGAGAGCGACTAAATTACCACCTCATCGACAAGGGGATTGTGCGATAGATCTCCAGGTTAACGCTGCGCTTCCCAGGAGTCACGTGTACCCCTTGTCACAAGAGGAGACGGCGGCTATGGAGACATACGTCACGGAATCCTTGGGACAGGGGTACATTCGGCCCTCCATCTCACCCGCTTCCTCGAGTTTCTTTTTTGTGAAGAAAAAGGAGGGAGGTCTGCGTCCGTGCATTGATTATAGAGGTCTAAACGCGATCACGGTGGGGTTTAGTTACCCACTACCTCTTATCGCTACGGCGGTGGAATCATTTCACGGAGCACAGTTCTTCACAAAATTGGATCTCAGGAGCGCGTATAACCTGGTGCGTATCAAGAAGGGAGACGAGTGGAAAACCGCCTTTAGTACCACATCAGGCCATTATGAGTACCTCGTCATGCCGTATGGGTTGAAAAATGCTCCAGCCGTCTTTCAATCCTTTGTTGACGAGATTCTCAGGGACCTGCACGGGCAGGGCGTGATTGTCTATATCGATGACATTCTGATATATTCCGCCACCCGCTCCGCGCATGTGTCCCTGGTGCGCAGGGTGCTTGGTAGACTGCTGGAGCATGACCTATACGTTAAGGCTGAGAAGTGTGAGTTTTTCAAACGAGCCGTCTCCTTTCTGGGTTATCGCATTTCCACCACGGGGGTGGTGATGGAGTGTGACCGCGTTAAGGCCGTGCGTAATTGGCCGACTCCAACCACGGTGAAGGAAGTGCAGCGGTTCTTGGGCTTTGCCAACTACTACCGGAGGTTTATCCGGGGGTTTGGCCAGGTAGCGGCTCCCATTACCTCACTGCTGAAGGGGGGGCCGGCTCGTTTGAGATGGTCGACGGAGGCGGACGGAGCCTTCAAGAAGTTGAAGACCCTGTTCACCGACGCGCCCGTGTTGGCGCACCCGGACCCATCTTTAGCGTTCGTAGTAGAGGTGGACGCATCCGAGGCTGGGGTGGGTGCCGTGCTATCACAGCGCTCGGGTGCGCCACCGAAACTCCGCCCCTGCGCTTTCTTCTCAGGGAAGCTCAGTTCGGCGGAGCGTAACTACGATGTGGGGGACAGGGAGTTGCTAGCGGTAGTCAAAGCCTTGAGGGTGTGGCGACACTGGCTTGAGGGGGCTAAGCACCCCTTTCTCATCTGGACCGACCACCGAAACCTGGAGTACATCCGGGCAGCGAGGAGACTGAATCCACGTCAGGCAAGGTGGGCCATGTTCTTCGCCCGGTTTAGGTTTACCATCTCATATAGACCGGGTTCCCTTAATACTAAAGCCGACGCGCTGTCCCGTCTGTATGACACGGATGACCGCCCCATCGATCCAACTCCCATCATTCCAGCGTCTAGGCTGGTGGCACCAGTGGTGTGGGAGGTGGACGCGGACATCGAGCGGGCACTGGTGTTGGATCCTGCGCAGGTGCCCGTGGGGCGCATGTATGTGCCGCTCGATGTTCGCGATCGGTTGATTCGGTGGGCGCACACGCTACCTGCGGCGGGTCATCCTGGTGTAGAGAGGACAGGGCGGAGTCTAAGGGGGAAGTATTGGTGGCCCACCTTGGCTAAGGACGTGAGGTCATATGTCTCTTCCTGTTCGGTCTGTGCCCAGAGTAAGGCTCCTAGGCATTTACCGAGAGGGAAGTTACAGCCCCTCCCCGTTCCGCAACGGCCATGACAGATCTTCCCCCCTCTCAGGGGAACACTGCGATTCTGGTGGTTGTGGATCGGTTTTCTAAGTCCTGCCGTCTCCTCCCCTTGCCCGGTCTCCCTACGGCCCTGCAGACTGCGGAGGCCCTATTTACCCACGTCTTCCGGCACTACGGGGTGCCGGAGGATATTGTCTCTGATCGGGGTTCCCAGTTCACATCCAGGGTCTGGAAGGCGTTTATGGAGCGGCTGGGGGTCTCGGTCAGTTTAACCTCCGGTTATCACCCCGAGAGCAATGGGCAGGCGGAGAGGGTGAACCAGGAGGTGGGCAGGTTCCTGAGGTCGTATTGCCGGGACCGGCCAGGGGAGTGGGCGAGGTATATTCCTTGGGCAGAGTTAGCCCAGAACTCACTTCGCCACTCCTCTACTAACATGTCACCCTTCCAGTGTGTGCTAGGGTACCAGCCGGTCCTGGCCCCATGGCACCAGAGCCAGACCGAGGCTCCTGCGGTGGAGGACTGGGTTCAGCACTCCAAGGAGACCTGGAAAGCAGTACAGGACTCACTGAAGGAGGCCAGTGCTAGGCAGAAAAGGAGTGCTGACCTCCACCGCAGTGAGGCGCCGGTGTTCGCACCGGGTGACAGGGTCTGGCTCTCGACCCGGAACCTGTCTCTCCGCGTGCCCTGCCGGAAGCTGGGGCCGCAGTGTGTGGGGCCCTTCAAAGTCCTGAGGAGGATAAACGAGGTGTGTTATCGGTTGCAACTCCCTTCCTATTACCGTATTAACCCCTCGTTTCATGTGTCTCTCCTCAGGCCGGTGGTGGCTGGTCCCCTACAAGAAGATGAGGTGCCGGAGGTCCCTCCACCCCCCCTGGACATCGGGGGGTCCCCGGCGTACAGCGTAAGGGCCATTCTGGACTCGAGACGCCGGGCGGGGGGCCTGCAGTACCTTGTGGACTGGGAGGGGTACGGTCCGGAGGAGAGGTGCTGGGTGCCGGCGGAGGACGTCTTGGACCCATCCATGTTGAAGGAGTTCCACCGCCTCCGTCCGGATCGCCCTATTGATGAAAAATAAACTAAAACAATTTGATGAACTTCTATTTGTGCACAAAAAAATGTGTATGTGTGTGTTCATTACAAAAACACTAGTGGCTCATGAGTCACGTGTCCATGGTAACAAGTGATAAGGTGCTGCTTGCCTCGAGGCCGGTGTCGGCGCGCTGCAGGGGCCGCGCGTCAGGAGGGGGGTACTGTCACGATTCCTACCGACGGTGGCGCCCCCTCCTGCTCGGGTGGCGCTCGGCGGTCGTCGTCACCGGCCTATTAGCTACCACCGATTCCCTTTTTGTTTTTCCCTTTTTTTATGTTTTCTCACCTGCCCTGAGTTAGGTAATTAAGAGGGCTATTTAGTTCAGCTGGCCCGCACCCTATTGTGCGGGATTGTTTTTCTGTATGTCAACTGCGTTTGTTGACTGTGCTTGTCCATTGTATTTTTCCCTGTTGTTGGGAGACCTCTTATTTTGTACGGGTGGTTCTTAATTAAAATTACCACACAGTGTTCGCTGCTTCCTGCGCTTCTTTCCGCCACACCACAGACAAGACGCTACAATATGATCAATCCATTAATAATATAGACCAACATGCAACATTATGTCTTGTGCTTTTGGCAATGATTTATGTATAATAATTATGTATAAAAAGTGATACAATGTATGTCTGCATAGTGTTTTGTTTTCATTTTGGCAGATTAGTTCATGCTTATTTCTGAAGATTAACTCAGGTTTTCGCCCAGCGGCTAAGGAGTTGGAGCTGTGGCAGGAGTTGGACCTGTGGTCGTAAGGTGACTGGTTTGAATCTCGGGCGCTGGAAAAAACTGGCGGAAATGATCTGACCACTGGAGGGCTGCTGGGTTCACATCCTCAAAACATTCACCTTTCGTTGATCAGAACTCTAGAGGTTCTTCTTCACTGAACCCAAAAATATGTATAACTTTTAGTGATTCCATATATTAAGGAAATGATAATAGCCTTTTTGGTTCTATAAGGAACCTTCTTTTCTTAGAGTGTATAATAAACACGTTTTTCTTTTGATTATTTAATTATCTACATCATGTTATTTCAAGTTATCCCTTTGGAACGCAACATCACATTGTTGAAAAATAATCCTAAATTGTGGATGGCTATAAATTGGGCAATTGAAGGTATCTGAGGTGTAATATGTGTTAGATGAAAATGAACATTGTATGCAACGTTGTAGGCAACATTATTGGCAAGGGACTTGATGCCTACTATGCCAAACCTTATGCCAAAGCTATTTACAGTTGTTAAACGGGTGTGAAGACAATGGGGGGGGGGCGGTCTGTGCATATTTGTGCATATTTGTAAACAACAGCTGGTGCACAGAATCTAAGGAAGTCTCTATATTTTGCTCGCCTGAAGAATATTGTGATAAGTTGCAGGCCACACTACTTGCCTGGAGAGTTCTCAGCTATACTTTTCGTGGCTGTTTATTTACCACCACAGACAGATGCCGGCACTAAGACCGCACTCAGCCAGCTGTATAAGGAAATAAGCAAACAGGAAACCACTCACCCAGAGGCGGCGCTCCTAGTGGCCGGAGACTTTAATGCAGGGAAACTTAAATCAGTTCTACCAAATCTCTATCAATATGTTAAATGTGCAACCAGAGGGAAAAAAATTCTAGATTCTAAAAAAAATACTCCACACACAGAGACGCGTACAAAGCTCTCCTTCGCCCTCCATTTGGTAAATCCAACCACAACTCTATCCTCCTGATTCCTGCTTACAAGCAAAAATGAAAGCAGGAAGCACCAGTGACTCGGTCAATAAAAAAATGGTCAGATGAAGCAGATGCTAAACTACAGGACTGTTTTGCTATCACAGACTTGAACATGTTCCGGGAATCCTCTGATGACATTGAGGAATACATCACCTCAGTCAATGGCTTTATCAATAAGTGCATTGAGGACGTCGTCCCCACAGTGACTGTACGTACATACCCCAACCAGAAGCCATGGATTACAGGCAACATTCGCACTGAGCTAAAGGTTAGAGCTGCAATACAGGGTTAAGATTGAATCATACTACACCGGCTCTGACGCTCGTCGGATGTGGCAGGGCTTGCAAACTATTACAGACTACAAAGGGAAGCACAGCCACAAGCTGCCCAGTGACACGAGCCTACCAGCCGAGCTAAATCACTTCTATGCTCACTTCGAGGCAAGTAACACTGAGGCATGCATGAGAGCATCAGCTGTTCCGGACGACTGTGTGATCACGCTCTCCGTAGCCAACGTGAGTAAGACCTTTAAACAGGTCAACATTCACAAGGCTGCGGGGCCAGATGGATTACCAGGACGTGTGCTCCGGGCATGTGCTGACCAACTGGCAGGTGTCTTCACTGACATTTTCAACATGTCCCTGATTGAGTCTGTAATACCAACATGCTTCAAGCAGACCACCATAGTCCCTGTGCCCAAGAACACAAAGGCAACCTGCCTAAATGACTACAGACCCGTAGCACTCACGTCCGTAGCCATGAAGTGCTTTGAAAGGCTGGTAATGGCTCACATCAACACCATTATCCCAGAAACTCTAGGCCCACTTCAATTTGCATACCGCCCAAACAGATCCACAGATGATGCAATCTCTATTGCACTCTACACTGCCCTTTCCCACCTGGACAACAGGAACACCTATGTGAGAATGCTATTCATTGACTACAGCTCAGCGTTCAACACCATAGTACCCTCAAAGCTCATCACTAAGCTAAGGAACCTGGGACTAAACACTTCCCTCTGCAACTGGATCCTGGACTTCCTGACGGGCCACCCCCAGGTGGTAAGGGTAGATAGCAACACATCTGCCACGCTGATCCTCAACACTGGAGCTCCCCAGAGGTGTGTGTTCAGTCCCCTCCTATACTCCCTGTTCACCCATGACTGCATGGCCAGGCACGACTCCAACACCATCATTAAGTTTGCTGACGACACAACAATGGTAGGCCTGATCACCGACAACGACGAGACAGCCTATAGGGAGGAGGTCAGAGACCTGGCCGGGTGGTGCCAGAATAACAACCTATCCCTCAATGTAACCAAGACTAAGGAGATGTTTGTGGGCTACAGGAAAAAGAGCACCGAGCACGTCCCCATTCTCATCGACGGGGCTGTAGTGGAGCAGGTTGAGAGCTTCAAATTCCTTGGTGTCCACATCAACAACAAATTTGAATGGTCCAAACACACCAAGACAGTTGTGAAGAGGGCACGACAAAGCCTATTCCCCCTCAGGAAACTAAAAAGATTTGGTATGGGTCCTGAGATCCTCAAAAGGTTCTATAGCTGCAACATCGAGAGCATCCTGACCGGTTGCATCACTGACTGGTACGGCAATTGCTCGGCCTCCGACCGCAAGGCACTTCAGAGGGTAGTGCGTACGGCCCAGTACATCACTGGGGCAAAGCTGCCTGCCATCCAGGACCTCTACACCAGGCGGTGTCAGAGGAAGGCCCTGAAAATTGTCAAAGACCCCAGCCACCCCAATCATAGACTGGTCTCTCTACTACCACATGGCAAGCGGTACCGGAGTGCCAAGTCTAGGACAAAAAGGCATCTCAACAGTTTTTACCCCCAAGCCATAAGACTCCTGAACAGGAAACCAAATGGTTACCCGGACTATTTGCATTGTGTGCCCTCCCCCTGCTACTCTCTGTTTATCTTATATGCATAGTCACTTTAACTATACATTCATGTACATACTACCCCAATTGGCCCGACCAACAAGTGCTCCCGCACATTGGCTAACCGGGCTATCTGCATTTTTCCCCCACCCGTCAACCCCTCTTTTTACGCTACTGCTACTCTCTGTTCATCATATGTGTATAGTCACTTTAACCATACCTACATATACATACTACCTCAATAAGCCTGACTAACCGGTGTCATGACGTTGCCCTCTTTGGGTACAGCGAGCACAGTTGACCCCCCTCCCTCTGCACCAGGCCTTTTCTATGCACCATCCCCCGACCTCTATACTTCTGACACCAGGCTCTGTGAGAGCGGTCGTAAATTCCTATGAGGAAATTCTCTCCTCATGGCCACAGTATAGAGAACAAAGGATTCTTCCACCTCACAGAATTGGAGAACCGAACAACATTTATGTTCTGGAGAAGGTATAAAATATCGGTGAAGAATCCAGCTACGAAATGGTCCGTTTGGTACAATTTTGTGAAACTCATGAGAGACAATACGGCCATATTACCATAATAATGTTTATATACTAGCCTCAGCTATGAGACTTACATCTAATGGTTGTATAAAATTAATGAATATGGATAAAGCTATTTGGAATATGTTGGGATGCTTGTAAGATGTTAATGTGAGAGAATTGTATTTTCTGTTTAAAGTTTTACCAAGTCATCGGCACACCCCCAGGGACACAGACAGGACCTGGCGTCATGAGACAGCCTTTTTCTGTATTCCGAATATAAACCCCACCCAGGGTTTCTTTCCCCAGGCCAGGCCTCCACTCCATTACGAGTTGGCTAATAAGTTTGACCATGCATCCAGCTACTGAACTTTAACCATACCACTTGGTTAAACTATTAGACTATCGATACAGAATAAGAACAAGTCTTTGATATTAATTACTAGTCTGCAGCTAGGAATTCGGTATCATTGAACGTGACAACCGCCGGAAACACCTGTCCTATAACGACATGAACGAATGTCGCTTTGAAAGATCCATTCTAACCGCGAGAGAGAGAGAGAGAGAGAGAGAGAGAGAGAGAGAACTCCCCAACAGAACAACCTTTCCAACAAAGATCCCGACGACACACTGAGCGTAAATATATATATATAATGAGTGAGCATTCATGTGCAAAGGATTAGCAGTTAAACTGTATAATATTCAATTCTGAACCACCCCTTTTGTTTAACAAGCCGCCATGCCGGTTTAGCCCACTAGGGCACATTCCTCTACCATTTCTTTGTAACGATACCTACTGTTTTGTATGCCTTTCTGTGAATTACTTAGTTTAGTAAATAAATGATTTTAAGACAATTGACGTATGGATGACTCATAGTAAAGACTGGGTTCATGCAGATAACCAACAATTTACGACGTTTGGAATGAGACTGACGAGGTAAAGAATACATCATAAATCAGAAGACTCAGATCAGATATTATGATATCTGAAAGTTATATTAGGAAAATTATAACTTTGTAACCTGAATATTTTCCTTGGTGCCCCTACTTCCTAGTTAATTACAGTTACACAATCAATCAGTTTAATCGCGTAATAATAATTACAGAGAGTTATTTGATAGATAAGTCTTCCGTTTTAATGATGCCAAAGACACGACACCGGTGTCTGTATATAACCTTGCTACTCTTATTTTCAAATGTCTTTTTACTGTTGTTTTACTTCTTTACTTACCTACACACACACACACACACACACACCTTTTTTTTGCACTATTGGTTAGAGCCTGTAAGTAAGCATTTCACTGTAAGGTCTACACCTGTTGTATTCGGCGCACGTGACAAATGAACTTTGATTTAATTTGATATAACGGTAATATTGTCAAAATTCTGCTTGTAACAACGATCAGAAATTGTAAAAAAAATATGTATTCCATTATATTAGGCAATAATTAAGAGTAGGCAAAGTGGTCGTGTCATGTGAAAATTCTATCAAATGTCTTACATGGCAACGAGTACAGTCAGGGTGCCGTGGAGCCCCTGCAGTACCTCCACAGACCCCGATTGAGAACCCCTGATTTAGCAGATGCTCTTATCCAGAGGGATTTACAGTAAGTGCATTCATCTTTAGATAGCTAGGTGAGACAACCACATATCATTGTTAAATATGCAGAATACAAATATTCCATTCCAGCTAAACAATGGATATAAAGATATCTAGGTGGATATATAGATATCTAGGTGGATATATAGATATCTAGGTGGATATATAGATATCTAGGCGGATATATAGATATCTAGGTGGATATATAGCGTTTTGCTATAAAAAAAATAAAAATGATACACATCTAAAAACTATTAATTAAAAATCTGAGAACAGTAATATTGAAGGTACCCATAAGAAACCATTTCTGATTAAAAAACAAATGTGAATATTTTTGGAAATAGCATTTTTGAAATAAACTCTTTAATAATTCTTACACAAAATTGTCATCTCACCTCTTAGCTTTGGTGTCATGTTCCCCAGAGAGACTCATTTTAGAGGCAGGGCCCCCCTCCTCTCTCTCCCCAGAGAGACTCATTTTGGAGCACTGACCCCTAAACAGAGATCCAACATGTTGGTTGTGGTTAACACAGTAATTCTTGAATGTCAATTGTTATCATTTATTCATTATCTCTTATAAAACACTTACTAACAGACATAGAAACAGTCAGGTGATTTAATGAATTCACATGAACATGTAGTTGTGACATTTCATCTCCATGGTAACTGTCAATAATAATAAGTCACTGTTTGTTAAGGTAATTATAGACAGTGCAACAACACAAGGCTAAATCTCACAATTATTTGTATTCATTAAAGGTAGGCTATTTATTGTCTTTCAATCTGTTATTTTCTGAATGTATCTGAGAATGTAGACAGAAGGGCTAAAATGGGCATGAATGATCTGAGGGGGAAATCATTGATCCATTCAGAAAGTTTATTTACAACAAGTAAGATATTTATATTATGTAAAGTAGGCGAGGTTATAATGTATAGTAGTGGTTTGTTAGTGATATGTAGATGTTATATTATGTAAAGTAGACAAGGTTATAATGTATAGTAGTGGGTTGTTAGTGATATGTAGATGTTATATTATGTAAAGTAGACTAGGTTATAATGTATAGTAGTGGGTTGTTAGTGATATGTAGATGTTATATTATGTAAAGTAGGCTAGGTTATAATGTGTAATAGCAGTTTGTTAGTGATATGCAGATCAAGGTCTATACCTCGGCTATAGCCTACATATCATAGATGACCAGTCTAAACCTGTTCAGATCAACATAATGTTATAGTCCTACCAGTAGCAGGACAGAGAATGTACTGTTTATAACCTACATATCATAGATGACCAGTCTAAACCTGTTCAGATCAGTTCACATAACGTTATAGTCCTACCAGTAGCAGGACAGAGAATGTACTGTATATAACCTACATATCATAGATGACCAGCCTAAACCTGTTCAGATCAGTTCACATAATGTTATAGTCCTACCAGTAGCAGGACAGAGAATGTACTGTATATAACCTACATATCATAGATGACCAGCCTAAACCTGTTCAGATCAGTTCACATAATGTTATAGTCCTACCAGTAGCAGGACAGAGAATGTACTGTATATAACCTACATATCATAGATGACCAGTCTAAACCTGTTCAGATCAGATCACAGAGACCATCAGGTTTGTCAGCATGATAAGTGATCATAGCTCAAACCTACTCTGACTATTGAATGTCTGATGTCAACCTAACCTTATAATAGTTTGTAGGTAGCCTAGAACTACGAGGGTCTGCCCGTCTTTCCTACAGTGGGGGGAAAAAGTATTTGATCCCCTG
The DNA here is from genome assembly GCF_965601325.2 of Salmo salar. Taxonomy (NCBI): domain Eukaryota; kingdom Metazoa; phylum Chordata; class Actinopteri; order Salmoniformes; family Salmonidae; genus Salmo; species Salmo salar. The sequence continues at coordinate 3,270,583 of NC_138296.1, read as the reverse complement.
CTGATTTTGTACATTTGCCCACTTACAAAGAAATGATCAGTCTATAATTTTAATAGTAGGTTTATTTGAACAGTGAGAGACAGAATAACAACAAAAAAATCCAGAAAAACGCATGTCAAAAATGTTATAAAATGATTTGCATTTTAATGAGGGAAATAAGTATTTGACCCCTCTGCAAAACATGACTTAGTACTTGGTGGCAAAACCCTTGTTGGCAATCACAGAGGTCAGACGTTTCTTGTAGTTGGCCACCAGGTTTGCACACATCTCAGGAGGGATTTTGTCCCACTCCTCTTTGCAGATCTTCTCCAAGTCATTAAGGTTTCGAGGCTGACGTTTGGCAGCTCGAACCTTCAGCTCCCTCCACAGATTTTCTATGTGATTAAGGTCTGAAGACTGGCTAGGCCACTCCAGGACTTTAATGTGCTTCTTCTTGAGCCACTCCTTTGTTGCCTTGGCCGTGTGTTTTGGGTCATTGTCATGCTGGAATACCCATCCACGACCCATTTTCAATGCCCTGGCTGAGGGAAGGAGGTTCTCACCCAAGATTTGACGGTACATGGCCCCGTCCATCGTCCCTTTGATGCGGTGAAGTTGTCCTGTCCCCTTAGCAGAAAAACACCCCCATAGCATAATGTTTCCACCACCATGTTTGACGGTGGAGATGGTGTTCTTGGGGTCATAGGCAGCATTCCTCCTCCTCCAAATACGGCGAATTGAGTTGATGTCAAAGAGCTCCATTTTGGTCTTATTTGACCACAACACTTTCACCAGTTGTCCTCTGAGTCATTCAGATGTTCATTGGCAAACTTCAGATGGGCATGTGTATGTATTCTTGAGCAGGGGGACCTTGCGGGCGCTGCAGGATTTCAGTCCTTCACGGCGTAGTGTGTTACCAATTGTTTTCTTGGTGACTATGGTCCCAGCTGCCTTGAGATCATTGACAAGATCCTCCCGTGTAGTTCTGGGCTGATTCCTCACCGCTCTCATGATCATTGCAACTCCACGAGGTGAGATCTTGCATGGAGCCCCAGGCTGAGGGATATTGACAGTTCTTTTGTGTTTCTTCCATTTGCGAATAATCGCACCAAATGTTGTCACCTTCTCACCAAGCTGCTTGGCGATGGTCTTTTAGCCCATTCCAGCCTTGTGTTGGTCTACAATCTTGTCCCTGACATCCTTGGAGAGCTCTTTGGTCTTGGCCATGGTGGAGAGTTTGGAATCTGATTGATTGATTGCTTCTGTGGACAGGTGTCTTTTTTACAGGTAACAAGGTGCGGTTAGGAACACTCCCTGTCACGTTCGTCGTAAGGAGTGGACCAAAATGCAGCGGGAATGTGTAATCTCATCTTCTTTTATTGAAGGAACGTGAACACAAAACAAAATAACAAACAATGACGACGAAGACAGTACTGTCAGGCTCAACGCTAAACACGGAACAACTACCCACAAATCCCAATGAAAAACACGCCTATTAAATAGGACCTTCAATTAGAGGCAACGAGGAACAGCTGCCTCCAATTGAAGGTCAACCCAATAAACTAAGCATAGAAATAGAATACATAGACACAGACATAGAAATAGACTAACATAGAACATTGCCCAAAAAACCCAATACACACTAAACAAACACCCCCTGCCACGCCCTGACCAAACTACAATAACAAACAACCCCTTACTGGTCAGGACGTGACACTCCCTTTAAGAGTGTGCTCCTAATCTCAGCTCGTTACCTGTATAAAAGACACCTGGGAACCAGAAATCTTTCTGATTGAGAGGGGGTCAAATACTTATTTCCCTCATTAAAATGCAAATCAATTCATAACATTTTTGACATGCGTTTTTCTGGATATTTTTGTTGTTATTCTGTTCAAATAAACCTGTGAAATATGTGCCACAGCCATTGTGTAACTGCGTAGGCTACAAACATATTTTTTATTTCATATGAGGAAATCACATAACTTACAGTCACTGGTGCAGCCGCCTGTTTTCTTGCAGATGAAGTAGCTTTCACAGGCAACACATTCAACCAGCCTAAACAACAGTAAATAAAAGATGTAAAATGGTCAAAAGTTAATCATGATATAGCCATATACATTAGAGAGAGGTATATTGCTACAGATGTTGGATCTTAATTTGAGCCAGTTTGCAACAGCAGGAAAATAATCATTTAGCAACAGGACATTTCAATTATTATGTGGATTATTATTAATTAACAATTTTAAAATGAAAAAGTGGAATTTATCAGAAACCTTTTTTGGAGCTTAAATATACTACACATTTTAATTTTCTTGCAACAGGGTGATCAAATTCAGATCCTACATCTGTACAGAGATTATGTCTTTATCTAAATAGGACAGTTTGAGTTATTAACAATAACGTCGAAGCTGTCATAAGCTGTAAACCTATGTGATTGGATTTTATAGACCCCCATCTGAACAGTTTCTTTCCCCATGCTGTGGCCCTCACCAACTGGCCCTCTGGTCCATAGAGACTAAAGGACTATGCTGTGGCCCTCACCAACTGGCCACTCTGGCCCATAGAGACTAAAGGACTACGCTGTGGCCCTCACCAACTGGGTATCTGGCCCATAGAGACTAAAGGACTACGCTGTGGCCCTCACCAACTGGGTATCTGGCCCATAGAGACTAAAGGACTATGCTGTGGCCCTCACCAACTGGCCTCCTGGCCCATAGAGACTAAAGGACTATGCTGTGGCCCTCTCCAACTGGCCATCTGGCCCATAGAGACTAAAGGACTATGCTGTGGCCCTCCACCACCTGGCCCATAGAGACTAAAGGACTATGCACTCTTCTGCACACCACATCAAGCCATCTCTGAACTGTACACTAAATAACTGAACTATACTGCATTAGCTCTCTGTTCATCTCTCTTAGATATATTTATACTGATACTGTAAATGTGGACATCCACTGTTTATCAACTGTATATCCACTGCACTGTATATCAACTGTATATCAACTGTACTGTTTATGAACTGTATATCCACTGTACTGTATATCAACTGTATATCCACTGTACTGTATATCAACTGTATATCCACTGTACTGAATATCAACTGTCCTGTATATCAACTGTATAGCCACTGTACTGTTTATCAACTGTATATCCACTGTACTGTATATCAACTGTATATCAACTGTACTCTATATCAACTGTATAGCCACTGTACTGTATATCAACTGTATAGCCACTGTACTGTATATCAACTGTATAGCCACTGTACTGTATATGGTATATCCACTGTTCATTCTCTTATAGCTCTATGTTCACTCTATCTAGTTGTGTATAATGTTGTACAGAAACTTAGTGTAAACTCTTCTGTCTGTATTCTGTCTCTAAATGTTGTCTATCACTAGCAGCACCATATCACCATGTAAAATTATGTGTACAGATGTAGGAGCATCATAATCATCCCCCACTGCAGAAGAACTTTCCTGCAATGGAAATGTAAAACTTGTAGTGTATTTGAGGTTTAAAAAGTCTTCCTAAGTTTGTAATTTCGTCTTAGAAATTTCAGACTTGAGTTTATCAACCCCTACAAAAATGTTCATTAATTATAATACACATAATAATTCACATTTCCTGTAGCTGGAGGAATATTTTCCTGCTGTAGTAAACTGACTCAAATTAAGATCCTACATCTGTATGTGCAAATGTACTTGGCGAATAAAGGTGATTGTGATTCTACAAAGGTTGAGTCTCTAGATTCCCTTGCTGCTCTGGAGAAATAATGAAATGGTTGTCATGGTGATTTAAACTGGGACTGGTTATCTCCCAACTCTGATGTAATTTGTTACATTTCACCCTGTTGACAAAGGCAGCTACAAGGATGAACCCAGAAGACAACTCTAAATCAACACTCACTGATATTATCCTGAAATCCTTTCACTCATATTATTGTCTCTTTGTTCAGGTAGTCTATGATATTAATATTGTATCAAACAGCAGGACTCTGAACCCAGGTCACTGGTGAACAAGGAAAACACCCTATACATCGCACCAATAGGGTATCAGTATCAGTATAAATAGGGTTAACCCAGTATCAGTATAAATAGGGTTAACCCAGAATCAGTATCAATAGCGTTAACCCAGTATCAGTATCAATAGTGTTAACCCAGTATCAGTATAAAGTGTTTACCCAGTATCAGTATAAATAGGGTTAACCCAGTATCAGTATAAATAGTGTTAATCCAGTATCATTTTAACTAGGGTTAACCCAGTATCAGTATAAATAGTGTTTACCCAGTATCAGTATCAATAGGGTTAACCCAGTATCAGTATCAATAGTGTTAACCCAGTATCAGTATCAATAGGGTTAACCCAGTATCAGTATCAATAGTGTTAACCCAGTATCAGTATCAATAGGGTTAACCCAGTATCAGTATAATAGTGTTTACCCAGTATCAGTATAAATAGGGTTAACCCAGTATCATTATAAATAGGGTTAACCCAGTATCAGTATAAATAGTGTTTACCCAGTATCAGTATCAATAGGGTTAACCCAGTATCAGTATCAATAGTGTTAACCCAGTATCAGTATCAATAGGGTTAACCCAGTATCAGTATAAAGTGTTTACCCAGTATCAGTATACATAGGGTTAACCCAGTATCAGTATCAATAGGGTTAACCCAGTATCAGTATAAATAGGGTTAACCCAGTATCAGTATAAATAGGGTTAACCCAGTATCAGTATCAACAGGGTTAACCCAGTATCAGTATAAATAGGGTTAACCCTATTTCTTCGATGGGAATTGTAACCTGGCTCACACTGCCCCATACAAGGTGAAATAAATAAATGAAAATACAAAAGCAAGTCCCGTGCTTCAGCTACTCAGACCCCTCACACATCCGGGCCATGCATTCTGATGGCCTCACAGACACCATACCACTTCTGACACCAATGTAGCAAACAGCAGGGCAGGGAAGCGAACCCAGGTCACACATGTAAAAGGCCAACAACCTACGCATCGTGCTGTTCTCACCAATTGTAGAGAATCACTACACTATAGTGGAACTATGATATAATTACATTATCATATAAAATGTAGAGGATCACTACACTATAGTGGAACTATGATACAATTACATTATCATATGAAATGTAGAGGATCACTACACTATAGAGGAACTATGATACAATTACATTATCATATGAAATGTTAAATGTAGAACTATAATATCTGAATATTGATATATTGAATTTATGTTGACCACGTCCAGTCAGCTCCATTTTGTATAATTAAACTGACACCAACCTGTCTCAGTAGTAGTAGACTGTTAGGAGTGTTTTACTGTCATTCACTATACTAACATTACACCAACCTGTCTCAGTAGTAGTAGACTGTTAGGAGTGTTTTACTGTCATTCACTATACTAACATTACACCAACCTGTCTCAGTAGTAGTAGACTTTTAGGAGTGTTTTACTGTCATTCACTATACTAACATTACACCAACCTGTCTCAGTAGTAGTAGACTGTTAGGAGTGTTTTACTGTCATTCACTATACTAACATTACACCAACCTGTCTCAGTAGTAGTAGACCGTTAGGAGTGTTTTACTGTCATTCACTATACTAACATTACATTTAATTTATCTACACACTTTACAATAATCCCTGACAGGATTGTCACCTTGTAGCCTGAATTCACAACCAGAACATGTCAAGTCATTGAGATATTTTATGTTCTGCTGAGAGAGCAGCTTCCTGATGACCAGCACTCTGTATATTCTGATGGATGAGGCCTGAGATGGAATGTGAAGCTAACTGAAGCTGGCTAGCTTTAGAAAACCAGTATATCTAGCTTGCATCATAGGATACCCCTCAGGCTACGTTCAGGTTTCAGCATCAGGTATAAACAGCCGAGTCGTAGGCAACAACCTGAGTTGTATTCATTAGTTTACTCCACAGCCAACAGTTTTAAATGGCACTAATGAATACACACAACCTGTTTTGAGGAAGTTTAAGTTGTTCTTAGTCTCTCCACAATATTTATTTGTCTCTCTTTCACACAACATACCTTCCTGAGTGAAAAGCATTAACAGTAGATTAGAAAGATAAAATGTTTGTTTGTTGCTTGTTGTGTTTTAAACCTGTTTTGAGAAGACAAGTCTATAGACCTATGATACAGTACACTCTTAGAATAAAGGGTTCCAAACGGGTCCTCCGGCAGTCCCCATTGGAGACGCTTTTGGGTTCCAGGTAGAACCCTTCTGGCTTCCATGTAGAACCCTCTGTGGAAATGGTTCTTCATGGAACCCAAAAGTGTTCTACAAAGGGTTCTCCTATGGGGACAGCCAAAGAACCCTTTTAGATTCTAGATAGTGTAGGAGTGATCACCCTGGCGCACACAGATGGGCACAGAACGAATTCACCCCACACATCTAATTTACATCAAAAACATTTTAAGGAGAGTTGGACTATTATAACACTGTCAACCAAAAATATCATCAACTATATGAATATACATAACAATATCATCAACTATATTAATACACATAACAATATCATCACCTATATTAACACACACAACAATATCATCAACTATATGAATACACATAACAATATCATCAACTATATTAATACACATAACAATATCATCAACTATATGAATACACATAACAATATCATCAACTATATTAATACACATAACAATATCATCAACTATATTAATACACATAACAATATCATCAACTATATGAATACACATAACAATATCATCAACTATATTAATACACATGACAATCGTCGTCTTACCTTTTATCTCTCAATAGAAACAGAGTCTGAATGATCATTCGGTCGAAGAAAGTTACTTTCATTTGCTCTGCTCATTTACATATCAGGTTCTGCCTGTTCTCTCTCCCACTCCCTCTCTCTTAACAGCTCTTACAATGTGCCTTGGAATACATTCTACAACTGTCTGGAACTCTGTTGGAGGGATGTGACACCATTCTTCCACAAGAAATTCCATCATTTGGTGTTTTATTGATGGTAAGTTTTCAATTGTGTTGAGACTCTGACCTGTCCAATGAGCCACATTGATTAAAGAATCCTACAGTACCAAAACACCCTCTCACTCTCTCTCTCTCACACACACACACACACACACACACACACACACACACACACACACACACACACACACACACACACACACACACACACACACACACACACACACACACACACACACACATGCGCAGTGCAGTAATTAGAATCCCAGTCTACTGTACACTCCCATCCTCTGCCTCTCTCCATCACTTTCTCTGTGTCGTCTGTTGCTGTCTCTGTTGGTGAGGGCTAGGCCTACTACAATACAACATTCAAAACATGAAAACACAACTGCATAACACCATTAAATACAGTTGGTTACTACAATACAACATTCACAACATGACAACACAACTACATAACACCATTAAAAATAGTTGGAATGTAGTTAGAACTCTCAAACTGTTTCCATCAAACAGAAAAACAACAAGAAAGCTGGATCAACACATTTAGATTTCTAGATACTGCTCTTTGCTGTTTCATTACCCAGACAGCTATTAAAGGTCATACCAAGGCAGAGTGTAGTATCAGTATTTTAGGGGTCATAGGTCAGATCAGTGGTCATGGCTGATATGCATGGACTAGAAAACAAACTTTAAAGTCATTTTTCTCAGATTCACTGTTTGTGTAGATGCTGTTTGTCTTTGTAGGACAGTAGTTCAGGTGGCTGTTTGTGTAGATGCTGTTTGTCTTTGTAGGACAGTAGTTCAGGTGGCTGTTTGTGTAGATGCTGTTTGTCTTTGTAGGACAGTAGTTCAGGTGGCTGTTTGTGTAGATGCTGTTTGTCTTTGTAGGACAGTAGTTCAGGTGGCTGTTTGTGTAGATGCTGTTTGTCTTTGTAGGACAGTAGTTCAGGTGGCTGTTTGTGTAGATGCTGTTTGTCTTTGTAGGACAGTAGTTCAGGTGGCTGTTTGTGTAGATGCTGTTTGTCTTTGTAGGACAGTAGTTCAGGTGGCTGTTTGTGTAGATGCTGTTTGTCTTTGTAGGACAGTAGTTCAGGTGGCTGTTTGTGTAGATGCTCTTTGTCTTTGTAGGACAGTAGTTCAGGTGGCTGTTTGTCTTTGTAGGACAGTAGTTCAGGTGGCTGTTTGTGTAGATGCTGTTTGTCTTTGTAGGACAGTAGTTCAGGTGGCTGTTTGTGTAGATGCTGTTTGTCTTTGTAGGACAGTAGTTCAGGTGGCAGTTTGTGTAGATGCTGTTTGTCTTTGTAGGACAGTAGATCAGGTGGCTGTTTGTGTAGATGCTGTTTGTCTTTGTAGGACAGTAGTTCAGGTGGCTGTTTGTGTAGATGCTGTTTGTCTTTGTAGGACAGTAGATCAGGTGGCTGTTTGTGTAGATGCTGTTTGTCTTTGTAGGACAGTAGTTCAGGTGGCTTCCCTTGCCCTTAGTCTGCCTCCTGTCTCTCCTATCACCATGGTTACATCTTCCTGAAAACAATGACTCCATACTTTGCTGAAACCTGTTCTGCCAGTTCATGTCCTTAAAGACTAGAATGTTCCAATGTGGTTAGCCAAAGAGATGACAAGATAGTTCACACATTCATCATCCAGGGTTACTGTCAAACAGATATGTGACATTTCTGGTTGGTCCATAACTTGTTTCCTGCTTGTAGCAGGCCATGTTTACAGGAATCCTTTTCTCTAACTAGAAGTCATGTGATTTCATGAGAATATTTTTCTGCAGTGAGGGTGTAATGCAAGTCAAGGTGTCCTTGGATAAATGTCAACAATATTTATAAACAGCATTGTTAAATTAACTGTTGTAATAAAAAAAAATCAATGATGTAATTTTCTTTAAGTTGGTTAGCTTTTAAAATAATTGATTGTCACAGCCATCAGATTGGTGCAGTGCAATGTGTTGTTTTACAGGGTCAGCCATAGTAGTATGATAGGTGTTGTTTTACAGGGTCAGCCATAGTAGTATGATAGGTGCAGTGAAATGTGTTGTTTTAAAGGGTCAGCCATAGTAGTATGATAGGTGCAGTGAAATGTGTTGTTTTACAGGGTCAGCCATAGTAGTATGATAGGTACAGTGTAATGTGTTGTTTTACAGGGTCAGCCATAGTAGTATGATAGGTGCAGTGTAATGTGTTGTTTTACAGGGTCAGCCATAGTAGTATGATAGGTGTTGTTTTACAGGGTCAGCCATAGTAGTATGATAGGTGTTGTTTTACAGGGTCAGCCATAGTAGTATGATAGGTGTTGTTTTACAGGGTCAGCCATAGTAGTATGATAGGTGCAGTGTAATGTGTTGTTTTAAAGGGTCAGACATAGTAGTACGATAGGTGTTGTTTTACAGGGTCAGCCATAGTAGTATGATAGGTGCAGTGTAATGTGTTGTTTTACAGGGTCAGCCATAGTAGTATGATAGGTGCAGTATAATGTGTTGTTTTACAGGGTCAGCCATAGTAGTATGATAGGTGCAGTATAATGTGTTGTTTTAAAGGGTCAGACATAGTAGCAAGGTGACCCTGATGCAAATTAGATGCAAGTGTCTTGCTTCAGGTCACATCGACAGATTCTCACCTTGATGGCTCAGGTTTTAAAACCAGCGACCTTTCAGTTACTGACCCACCACTCTAACCACTAGTCTATCTGACCATACCAGTTACTGACCCACCACTCTAACCACTAGTCTATCTGACCATACCAGTTACTGACCCACCACTCTAACCACTAGTCTATCTGACCATACCAGTTACTGACCCACCACTCTAACCACTAGTCTACCTGACCATACCAGTTACTGACCCACCACTCTAACCACTAGTCTATCTGACCATACCAGTTACTGACCCACCACTCTAACCACTAGTCTATCTGACCATACCAGTTACTGACCCACCACTCTAACCACTAGTCTATCTGACCATACCAGTTACTGACCCACCACTCTAACCACTAGTCTATCTGACCATACCAGTTACTGACCCACCACTCTAACCACTAGTCTATCTGACCATACCAGTTACTGACCCACCACTCTAACCACTAGTCTATCTGACCATACCAGTTACTGACCCACCACTCTAACCACTAGTCTATCTGACCATACCAGTTACTGACCCACCACTCTAACCACTAGTCTATCTGACCATACCAGTTACTGACCCACCACTCTAACCACTAGTCTATCTGACCATACCAGTTACTGACCCACCACTCTAACCACTAGTCTATCTGACCATACCAGTTACTGACCCACCACTCTAACCACTAGTCTACCTGACCATACCAGTTACTGACCCACCACTCTAACCACTAGTCTATCTGACCATACCAGTTACTGACCCACCACTCTAACCACTAGTCTATCTGACCATACCAGTTACTGACCCACCACTCTAACCACTAGTCTATCTGACCATACCAGTTACTGACCCACCACTCTAACCACTAGTCTATCTGACCATACCAGTTACTGACCCACCACTCTAACCACTAGTCTATCTGACCATACCAGTTACTGACCCACCACTCTAACCACTAGTCTATCTGACCATACCAGTTACTGACCCACCACTCTAACCACTAGTCTATCTGACCATACCAGTTACTGACCCACCACTCTAACCACTAGTCTATCTGACCATACCAGTTACTGACCCACCACTCTAACCACTAGTCTATCTGACCATACCAGTTACTGACCCACCACTCTAACCACTAGTCTATCTGACCATACCAGTTACTGACCCACCACTCTAACCACTAGTCTATCTGACCATACCAGTTACTGACCCACCACTCTAACCACTAGTCTATCTGACCATACCAGTTACTGACCCACCACTCTAACCACTAGTCTATCTGACCATACCAGTTACTGACCCACCACTCTAACCACTAGTCTATCTGACCATACCAGTTACTGACCCACCACTCTAACCACTAGTCTATCTGACCATACCAGTTACTGACCCACCACTCTAACCACTAGTCTATCTGACCATACCAGTTACTGACCCACCACTCTAACCACTAGTCTACCTGACCATACCAGTTACTGACCCACCACTCTAACCACTAGTCTATCTGACCATACCAGTTACTGACCCACCACTCTAACCACTAGTCTACCTGACCATACCAGTTACTGACCCACCACTCTAACCACTAGTCTATCTGACCATACCAGTTACTGACCCACCACTCTAACCACTAGTCTACCTGACCATACCAGTTACTGACCCACCACTCTAACCACTAGTCTATCTGACCATACCAGTTACTGACCCACCACTCTAACCACTAGTCTATCTGACCATACCAGTTACTGACCCACCACTCTAACCACTAGTCTATCTGACCATACCAGTTACTGACCCACCACTCTAACCACTAGTCTACCTGACCATACCGTTCCAGTTACTGACCCACCACTCTAACCACTAGTCTATCTGACCATACAAGTTACTGACCCACCACTCTAACCACTAGTCTAGCTGACCATACCTTACCAGTTACTGACCCACCACTCTAACCACTAGTCTATCTGACCATACCAGTTACTGACCCACCACTCTAACCACTAGTCTATCTGACCATACCAGTTACTGACCCACCACTCTAACCACTAGTCTATCTGACCATACCAGTTACTGACCCACCACTCTAACCACTAGTCTATCTGACCATACCAGTTACTGACCCACCACTCTAACCACTAGTCTACCTGACCATCCCATACCAGTTACTGACCCACCACTCTAACCACTAGTCTATCTGACCATACCAGTTACTGACCCACCACTCAAACCACTAGTCTATCTGACCATACCAGTTAAAGACCAACCACTCTAACCACTAGTCTATCTGACCATACCAGTTACTGACCCACCACTCTAACCACTAGTCTATCTGACCATACCAGTTACTGACCCACCACTCTAACCACTAGTCTATCTGACCATACCAGTTACTGACCCACCACTCTAACCACTAGTCTACCTGACCATACCAGTTACTGACCCACCACTCTAACCACTAGTCTATCTGACCATACCAGTTACTGACCCACCACTCTAACCACTAGTCTATCTGACCATACCAGTTACTGACCCACCACTCTAACCACTAGTCTATCTGACCATACCAGTTACTGACCCACCACTCTAACCACTAGTCTATCTGACCATACCAGTTACTGACCCACCACTCTAACCACTAGTCTATCTGACCATACCAGTTACTAACCCACCACTCTAACCACTAGTCTATCTGACCATACCAGTTACTGACCCACCACTCTAACCACTAGTCTACCTGACCATACCAGTTACTGACCCAACACTCTAACCACTAGTCTATCTGACCATACCAGTTACTGACCCACCACTCTAACCACTAGTCTACCTGACCATACCAGTTACTGACCCAACACTCTAACCACTAGTCTATCTGACCATACCAGTTACTGAGCCACCACTCTAACCACTAGTCTATCTGACCATACCAGTTACTGACCCAACACTCTAACCACTAGTCTATCTGGCCATACCAGTTACTGACCCAACACTCTAACCACTAGTCTATCTGACCATACCAGTTACTGAGCCACCACTCTAACCACTAGTCTATCTGACCATACCAGTTACTGACCCAACACTCTAACCACTAGTCTATCTGGCCATACCAGTTACTGACCCACCACTCTAACCACTAGTCTATCTGACCATACCATACCAGTTACTGACCCACCACTCTAACCACTAGTCTATCTGACCATACCAGTTACTGACCCACCACTCTAACCACTAGTCTACCTGACCATACCAGTTACTGACCCACCACTCTAACCACTAGTCTATCTGACCATACCAGTTACTGACCCACCACTCTAACCACTAGTCTATCTGACCATACCAGTTACTGACCCACCACTCTAACCACTAGTCTATCTGACCATACCAGTTACTGACCCACCACTCTAACCACTAGTCTATCTGACCATACCAGTTACTGACCCACCACTCTAACCACTAGTCTATCTGACCATACCAGTTACTGACCCACCACTCTAACCACTAGTCTATCTGACCATACCAGTTACTGACCCACCACTCTAACCACTAGTCTACCTGACCATACCAGTTACTGACCCAACACTCTAACCACTAGTCTATCTGACCATACCAGTTACTGACCCACCACTCTAACCACTAGTCTATCTGACCATACCAGTTACTGACCCAACACTCTAACCACTAGTCTATCTGACCATACCAGTTACTGAGCCACCACTCTAACCACTAGTCTATCTGACCATACCAGTTACTGACCCAACACTCTAACCACTAGTCTATCTGGCCATACCAGTTACTGACCCAACACTCTAACCACTAGTCTATCTGACCATACCAGTTACTGAGCCACCACTCTAACCACTAGTCTATCTGACCATACCAGTTACTGACCCAACACTCTAACCACTAGTCTATCTGGCCATACCAGTTACTGACCCACCACTCTAACCACTAGTCTATCTGACCATACCAGTTACTGACCCACCACTCTAACCACTAGTCTATCTGACCATACCAGTTACTGACCCACCACTCTAACCACTAGTCTATCTGACCATACCAGTTACTGACCCACCACTCTAACCACTAGTCTATCTGACCATACCAGTTACTGACCCACCACTCTAACCACTAGTCTATCTGACCATACCAGTTACTGACCCACCACTCTAACCACTAGTCTACCTGACCATACCAGTTACTGACCCACCACTCTAACCACTAGTCTATCTGACCATACCAGTTACTGACCCACCACTCTAACCACTAGTCTATCTGACCATACCAGTTACTGACCCACCACTCTAACCACTAGTCTATCTGACCATACCAGTTACTGACCCACCACTCTAACCACTAGTCTATCTGACCATACCAGTTACTGACCCACCACTCTAACCACTAGTCTATCTGACCATACCAGTTACTGACCCACCACTCTAACCACTAGTCTATCTGACCATACCAGTTACTGACCCACCACTCTAACCACTAGTCTACCTGACCATACCAGTTACTGACCCACCACTCTAACCACTAGTCTATCTGACCATACCAGTTACTGACCCACCACTCTAACCACTAGTCTATCTGACCATACCAGTTACTGACCCACCACTCTAACCACTAGTCTATCTGACCATACCAGTTACTGACCCACCACTCTAACCACTAGTCTACCTGACCATACCAGTTACTGACCCACCACTCTAACCACTAGTCTACCTGACCATACCAGTTACTGACCCACCACTCTAACCACTAGTCTACCTGACCATACCAGTTACTGACCCACCACTCTAACCACTAGTCTATCTGACCATACCAGTTACTGACCCACCACTCTAACCACTAGTCTACCTGACCATACCAGTTACTGACCCACCACTCTAACCACTAGTCTATCTGACCATACCAGTTACTGACCCACCACTCTAACCACTAGTCTATCTGACCATACCAGTTACTGACCCACCACTCTAACCACTAGTCTATCTGACCATACCAGTTACTGACCCACCACTCTAACCACTAGTCTACCTGACCATACCAGTTACTGACCCACCACTCTAACCACTAGTCTATCTGACCATAACCAGTTACTGACCCACCACTCTAACCACTAGTCTATCTGACCATACCAGTTACTGACCCACCACTCTAACCACTAGTCTATCTGACCATACCAGTTACTGACCCACCACTCTAACCACTAGTCTATCTGACCATACCAGTTACTGACCCACCACTCTAACCACTAGTCTATCTGACCATACCAGTTACTGACCCACCACTCTAACCACTAGTCTATCTGACCATACCAGTTACTGACCCACCACTCTAACCACTAGTCTATCTGACCATACCAGTTACTGACCCACCACTCTAACCACTAGTCTACCTGACCATACCATACCAGTTACTGACCCACCACTCTAACCACTAGTCTATCTGACCATACCAGTTACTGACCCACCACTCTAACCACTAGTCTATCTGACCATACCAGTTACTGACCCACCACTCTAACCACTAGTCTATCTGACCATACCAGTTACTGACCCACCACTCTAACCACTAGTCTATCTGACCATACCAGTTACTGACCCACCACTCTAACCACTAGTCTATCTGACCATACCAGTTACTGACCCACCACTCTAACCACTAGTCTACCTGACCATACCAGTTACTGACCCACCACTCTAACCACTAGTCTATCTGACCATACCAGTTACTGACCCACCACTCTAACCACTAGTCTACCTGACCATACCAGTTACTGACCCACCACTCTAACCACTAGTCTATCTGACCATACCAGTTACTGACCCACCACTCTAACCACTAGTCTATCTGACCATACCAGTTACTGACCCACCACTCTAACCACTAGTCTATCTGACCATACCAGTTACTGACCCACCACTCTAACCACTAGTCTATCTGACCATACCAGTTACTGACCCACCACTCTAACCACTAGTCTACCTGACCATACCAGTTACTGACCCAACACTCTAACCACTAGTCTATCTGACCATACCAGTTACTGACCCACCACTCTAACCACTAGTCTATCTGACCATACCAGTTACTGACCCAACACTCTAACCACTAGTCTATCTGACCATACCAGTTACTGACCCACCACTCTAACCACTAGTCTATCTGACCATACCAGTTACTGACCCACCACTCTAACCACTAGTCTATCTGGCCATACCAGTTACTGACCCAACACTCTAACCACTAGTCTATCTGACCATACCAGTTACTGAGCCACCACTAACCACTAATCTATCTGACCATACCAGTTACTGACCCACCACTCTAACCACTAGTCTATCTGGCCATACCAGTTACTGACCCACCACTCTAACCACTAGTCTATCTGACCATACCAGTTACTGACCCACCACTCTAACCACTAGTCTACTGACTCCGACCACTCTAACCACTAGTCTATCTGACCATACAAGTTACTGACCCACCACTCTAACCACTAGTCTAGCTGACCATACCTTACCAGTTACTGACCCACCACTCTAACCACTAGACTACCTGACCATACCAGTTACTGACCCACCACTCTAACCACTAGTCTATCTGACCATACCAGTTACTGACCCACCACTCTAACCACTAGTCTATATGACCATACCAGTTACTGACCCACCACTCTAACCACTAGTCTATCTGACCATACCAGTTACTGACCCACCACTCTAACCACTAGTCTACCTGACCATCCCATACCAGTTACTGACCCACCACTCTAACCACTAGTCTATCTGACCATACCAGTTACTGACCCACCACTCAAACCACTAGTCTATCTGACCATACCAGTTAAAGACCAACCACTCTAACCACTAGTCTATCTGACCATACCAGTTACTGACCCACCACTCTAACCACTAGTCTACCTGACCATACCAGTTACTGACCCACCACTCTAACCACTAGTCTATCTGACCATACCAGTTACTGACCCACCACTCTAACCACTAGTCTATCTGACCATACCAGTTACTGACCCACCACTCTAACCACTAGTCTATCTGACCATACCAGTTACTGACCCACCACTCTAACCACTAGTCTATCTGACCATACCAGTTACTGACCCACCACTCTAACCACTAGTCTATCTGACCATACCAGTTACTGACCCACCACTCTAACCACTAGTCTATCTGACCATACCAGTTACTGACCCACCACTCTAACCACTAGTCTATCTGACCATACCAGTTACTGACCCACCACTCTAACCACTAGTCTATCTGACCATACCAGTTACTGACCCACCACTCTAACCACTAGTCTACCTGACCATACCAGTTACTGACCCACCACTCTAACCACTAGTCTATCTGACCATACCAGTTACTGACCCACCACTCTAACCACTAGTCTCTGACCATACCAGTTACTGACCCACCACTCTAACCACTAGTCTATCTGACCATACCAGTTACTGACCCACCACTCTAACCACTAGTCTATCTGACCATACCAGTTACTGACCCACCACTCTAACCACTAGTCTATCTGACCATACCAGTTACTGACCCACCACTCTAACCACTAGTCTATCTGACCATACCAGTTACTAACCCACCACTCTAACCACTAGTCTATCTGACCATACCAGTTACTGACTCACCACTCTAACCACTAGTCTACCTGACCATACCAGTTACTGACCCAACACTCTAACCACTAGTCTATCTGACCATACCAGTTACTGACCCACCACTCTAACCACTAGTCTACCTGACCATACCAGTTACTGACCCAACACTCTAACCACTAGTCTATCTGACCATACCAGTTACTGAGCCACCACTCTAACCACTAGTCTATCTGACCATACCAGTTACTGACCCAACACTCTAACCACTAGTCTATCTGGCCATACCAGTTACTGACCCAACACTCTAACCACTAGTCTATCTGACCATACCAGTTACTGAGCCACCACTCTAACCACTAGTCTATCTGACCATACCAGTTACTGACCCAACACTCTAACCACTAGTCTATCTGGCCATACCAGTTACTGACCCACCACTCTAACCACTAGTCTATCTGACCATACCATACCAGTTACTGACCCACCAATCTAACCACTAGTCTATCTGACCATACCAGTTACTGACCCACCACTCTAACCACTAGTCTACCTGACCATACCAGTTACTGACCCACCACTCTAACCACTAGTCTATCTGACCATACCAGTTACTGACCCACCACTCTAACCACTAGTCTATCTGACCATACCAGTTACTGACCCACCACTCTAACCACTAGTCTATCTGACCATACCAGTTACTGACCCACCACTCTAACCACTAGTCTACCTGACCATACCAGTTACTGACCCAACACTCTAACCACTAGTCTATCTGACCATACCAGTTACTGACCCACCACTCTAACCACTAGTCTACCTGACCATACCAGTTACTGACCCAACACTCTAACCACTAGTCTATCTGACCATACCAGTTACTGAGCCACCACTCTAACCACTAGTCTATCTGACCATACCAGTTACTGACCCAACACTCTAACCACTAGTCTATCTGGCCATACCAGTTACTGACCCACCACTCTAACCACTAGTCTATCTGACTATACCATACCAGTTACTGACCCACCACTCTAACCACTAGTCTATCTGACCATACCAGTTACTGACCCACCACTCTAACCACTAGTCTACCTGACCATACCAGTTACTGACCCAACACTCTAACCACTAGTCTATCTGACCATACCAGTTACTGACCCACCACTCTAACCACTAGTCTATCTGACCATACCAGTTACTGACCCACCACTCTAACCACTAGTCTACCTGACCATACCAGTTACTGAGCCACCACTCTAACCACTAGTCTATCTGACCATACCAGTTACTGACCCACCACTCTAACCACTAGTCTATCTGACCATACCAGTTACTGTCCCACCACTCTAACCACTAGTCTATCTGACCATACCAGTTACTGACCCACCACTCTAACTACTAGTCTATCTGACCATACCAGTTACTGACCCACCACTCTAACCACTAGTCTATCTGACCATACCAGTTACTGACCCACCACTCTAACCACTAGTCTATCTGACCATACCAGTTACTGACCCACCACTCTAACCACTAGTCTATCTGACCATACCAGTTACTGACCCACCACTCTAACCCCTAGTCTATCTGACCATACCAGTTACTGACCCACCACTCTAACCCCTAGTCTATCTGACCATACCAGTTGCTGACCCACCACTCTAACCACTAGTCTATCTGGCCATACCAGTTACTGACCCACCACTCTAACCACTAGTCTAACTGACCATACCAGTTACTGACCCACCACTCTAACCTCTAGTCTATCTGACCAGACCAGTTCAGTCCTAAAATAAGACAATATTCAAGTGTTTAAATGAAGTCCATAGTATTAGGATTGTGTACACAGCTATTCTACTATACAGTTACAAACTGCTGCTACACATTTGGTCAGAGACGAGTTCAGACTGAAACCTGCCTTAGTATCTGTTATATCTGGGGACAAAGTGTCCTGGTTCAATTATCTTCTGTTATATCTTGGGACAAAGTGTCCTGGTTCAATTATCTTCTGTTATATCTTGGGACAAAGTGTCCTGGTTCAATTATCTTCTTTTATATCTGGGGACAAAGTGTCCCTGTTCAATTATCTTCTGTTATATCTTGGGACAGTGTCCTGGTTCAATTATCTTCTGTTTCAGGGAAAATTGAGGGTCCGAGTTCAGGCCACACTATATAGTAGACGGTATGTGTCAAAAAGTGATTGATGATCTATTTCTGTGTTTTATGTTTATGCCCTTTTAAGGACATCCTGTCTGGATGTCCTCATACTATTTAGGGTGGGCTTATGTATCTTTCTTCGAAGTAAAGCAAATGTTTGCAATAAAAAGTAATGGCCTGATGATTGATGTTTGGTGATCTTGTTGAACTGAAAGAAAATGTGTTTGAAAAATGTGAAACAGTTGGACATTTTTGTAGTGAACTTATGGAGCTGCTGTGTTGTGAGCCCTTGTAGAATGAAAAAGTAAATTCCAAGCAGGTCTGCCTGAGTATGAGTAAGTGATAGACTTGTCCTGTGAACATAAACCTCAAGAGAAATAAACCACAGAAAACTCTAAATAAGAAATAAATAAAACATGGATTTGTTAAATAAAGTGTTTTGTGTAACCTATACTTTATGTTTGCCGTTCTGTTGGATGGAATTGAAGGTTAAGTTTGTGCCCACCTCCAATTTGGTGGGACCATACTTTTTGTTGTGTGTGGCCACCGACATCACTCAAAACAGCTTCACATTCACATATTATGGATATGCTGGGTTGGCGCCCCCTTTGGGTTGTGCCTTGGCGGAGATCTTTGTGGGCTATACTCGGCCTTGTCTCAGGATGGTAAGTTGGTGTTTGAAGATATCCCTCTAGTGGTGTGGTGGCTGTGCTTTGGCAAGGTGGGTGGGGTTATCCTGTTTATAATAGGGGGCAGTATTTTCACGGCCGGATAAAAAATGTACCCGATTTAATCTGGTTATTACTCCTGCCCAGAAACTAGAATTTGAATATAATTATTTGATTTGGATGGAAAACACCCTAAAGTTATAAAAACTGTTTGAATGGTGTCTGTGAGTATAACAGAACTCATATGGCAGGCCAAAACCTGAGAAGATTCTATATGGGAAGTGCCCTGTCTGACCATTTCTTGGCCTTCTGTAGCCTCTTTATCGAAAATAGAGGATCTCTGCTGTAACGTGACATTTTCTAAGGCTCCCATAGGCTCTCAGAAGGCGCCAGAACGTTGAATGGTAACTCTGCAGTCCCTGGGCGAAAAACAGTAGGGGTTTTGGAAAGTGGTCGTTCTGAGAATAATGACACGGGCGCACGTGTGGATGTGAAGACTCCATTTTCTATTTTCAGTGTTTGAACGAAAACAAGGTCTCCCGGTTGGAATATTATCGCTATTTTATGAGAAAAAATAGAATAAAATTGATTTTAAACAGCGTTTGACATGCTTCGAAGTACGGTAATGGAATATTTTGAAATTTTTTGTCACAATAAGCGCCAGCGCGTCACCCTTCGGATAGTGTCTTGAACCAAGAACAAAACGCAGCTATTTGGATATAACTATGGATTATTTTGAACCAAAACAACATTGGATGTTGAAGTAGAAGTCCTGGGAGTGCATTCTGACGAAGAACAGCAAAGGTAATCCAATTTTTCTTATAGTAAATCTGAGTTTGGTGAGTGCCAAACTTGGTGGGTGTCAAAATAGCTAGCCGTGATGGCCGGGCTATCTACTCAGAATATTGCAAAATTTGCTTTCACCGAAAAGCTATTTTAAAATCGGACACCGCGATTGCATAAAGGAGTTCTGTATCTATACTTCTTAAAATAATTGTTATGTTTTTTGTGAATGTTTATCGTGAGTCATTTAGTAAATTCACTGGAAGCTTTCGGTGGGTATGCTAGTTCTGAACGTCACATGCTAATGTAAAAAGCTGGTTTTTGATATAAATATGAACTTGATTGAACAAAACATGCATGTATTGTATAACATAATGTCCTAGGAGTGTCATCTGATGAAGATCATCAAAGGTTAGTGCTGCATTTAGCTGTGGTTTTGGTTTTTGTGACTTTATATGCTAGCTTGAAAAATGGGTGTGTGATTATTTCTGGCTTGGTACTCCCCTGACATAATCTAATGTTTTGCTTTCGTTGTAAAGCCTTTTTGAAATCGGACAATGTGGTTAGATAATGGAGAGTCTTGTCTTTAAAATGGTGTAAAAGAGTCATATGTTTGAAAAATTGAAGTTTTGGGATTTTTGAGGTGTTTGTAATTCACGCCACGCTCTATCATTGGATATTGGCGAGGCGTTCCGCTAGCGGAACATCTAGATGTAAGAGGTTAAATCCTGTCTGTTTGGCCCTGTCCGGGGGTATCATCGGACGGGGCCACAGTGTCTCTTGACCCCTCCAGTCTCAGCCTCCAGTATTTATGCTGCAGTAGTTTATGTGTCGGGGGGCTAGTGTCAGTCAGTTATATCTGGAGTATTTCTCCTGTCTTATCCGGTGTCCTGTGTAAATGTAAGTATGCTCTATCTAATTCCCTCTTTCTCTCTCTCTCTCGGAGGACCTGAGCCCTAGGACCATGCCTCAGGACTACCTGGCATGATGCATCCTTGCTGTCCCCAGTCCACCTGGCCGTGCTGCTGCTCCAGTTTCAACTGTTCTGCCTATGGGACCCTGACCTGTTCACCGGATGTGCTACCTGTCCCAGACCTGCTGTTTTCAACTCTCTAGAGACAGCAGGAGCGGTAGAGATACTCTCAATGATCGGCTATGAAAAGCCAACTGACATTTACTCCTGAGGTGCTGACCTGTTGCACCCTCGACAACTACTGTGATAATTATTATTTGACCCTGCTGGTCATCTATGAACATTTGAACATCTTGGCCATGTTCTGTTATAATCTCAACCTTGCACAGCCAGAAGAGGACTGGCCACCCCTCATAGCCTGGTTCCTCTCTAGGTTTCTTCCAAGGTTTAGGTATTTCTAGGGAGTTTTTCCTAGCCACCATGCTTCTACACCTGCATTGCTTGCTGTTTGGGGTTTTAGGCTGGGTTTCTGTACAGCACTTTGAGATATCAGCTGATGTAAGAAGGGCTATATAAATACATTTGAAATGTTTAATTCGAGCATATGCATATTCATTCCATTATTACTTATTAAACGACAGGCTTGACATCAGTCGTATTAATGTAATTGTTGTTAAGTTCTTTCTCATCTCCCTTCAAACGTCCAGTGATCTTGGAGGAAGGTGGAATTGGATGATGCTACCAGAACGTCCAGCTTCTATTTACCAATTTATCATTTTACTGAGGCAGCAATTTGACAATCCTTGCACCTTTGACATTCAATTTCAAAACTCACAGTCTGATTCACAGTTTATCAAGTTGACCTGCATTGATGATCTGCCAAACAGGGGCACAGTTAAGCTGTTGATATTGGAGGATGCCATGACTAGCTCTGGGGTGTCATTGAGTAATCTACACTTATCAACTACACATTATCCAGGACAACCGAGTGACAACTTTGAGGTGCCAACATTTTCACATGATCTTGAATTGTTGCTGAGAGAGGGAAATCAAGGGTATGACCAATTTGGAAGACAACTGGTGTTAAGCCAGAAACCAAACACAACAGATTTTGGATGGTGTGGCAAAATCTATGAATCAGAGGAATGAGTATCCAAGTGAGTGTGACTTTGAAGATGCTGCAAAAGCCTTAGTCCACTGACATAAATGCCTTGCTGACAATGGGTCACCAAAAGTGTGGGAGGGATGGAAGAATGGCCTTAAGTTTAAAGTAGACAAATACAGAACGAAACTGGGCAGAGAAAGTTGTCCTGAGGTTGGTAAAAAAAGTGCCCAAAATGGAAAGATCCAGAACCACCACTAAAACACACTGTTTACTGTGAACCAGTCAACCTGTCACAGTTCCCTCAATCAAACGTTGAAGCAGATCTGGAAAAGCTAAGGACCGATATTTCTCTTGAGATGAAGAAGACACACGAAGACTTGGCTGTAATCAATCTCTGTATGGGAAAGATATTTGCCCTGAGAAGACAGGAGATCCTGAACAGCAGTCCTGAAATACAGACAGTGGAGAATAGATGGCCGGCACTATTTCTATAGTCACAGGTATTGCTTTATCCTGGTGGCAGAGTTTACACTCTGTTACAATGTCTACAATGGAGGGAATGGAGGGTTTACATTCTGTTACAATGTCTACAATGGAGGGAATGGAGGGTTTACATTCTGTTACAATGTCTACAATGGAGGGTTTACATTCTGTTACCATGTCTAAAATGGAGGGAATGGAGGGTAAGTGTGTGTGTGTGTGCAGGGAGGGTGGGGGGTATTGAATTATTATCATTCAGTAAGAGCCCTACTAATGTATAATCTCTTTAAGTACTAACCCTAGTAATGTATAATCTCTTTAAGTACTAACCCTAGTAATGAATAATCTCTTTAACCTGTTATGGCTAGGGGGCAGTATTTTCACGGCTGGATAAAAAACGTACCCGATTTAATCTGGTTACTACTCCTGCCCAGAAACTAGAATATGCATATAATTATTTTAGTTAGATAGAAAACACCCTAAAGTTTCTAAAACTGTTTGAATGGTGTCTGTGAGTATAACAGAACTTGTATGGCAGGCCAAAACCTGAGAAGATTCCATACAGGAAAGCCCTCTCTGACCATTTCTTGGCATTCTATAGCCTCTTTATGGAAAATAGAGGATCTCTGCTGTAATGTGACATTTTCTAAGGCTCCCATAGGCTCTCAGAAGGCGCCAGAACGGGGAATGATGACTCTGCAGTCCCTGGGCGAAAAACAGTAGGCGATTTGGAAAGTGGTCGATCTGAGAACAATGACACGGGGCGCGTGTGCATGTGACGACTCCATTTTACTTCTTTCAGTCTTTGAACGGATACAACGTCTCCCGGTCGGAATATTATCGCTATTTTACGAGAAAAATTGCATAAAAATAGATTTTCACCTCTATGGGCTAGGTGGGACGCTTGCGTCCCACCTACTCAACAGCCAGTGTAATCCCGTGGCGCGATATTCAAATACCTTAGAAATGCTATTACTTAAATTTCTCAAACATATGACTATTTTACACCATTTTAAAGACAAGACTCTCGTTAATCTAACCACACTCTCCGATTTCAAAAAGGCTTTACAACAAAAGCAAAACATTAGATTATGTCAGCAGAGTACCCAGCCAGAAATAATCAGACACCCATTTTTCAAGCTAGCATATAATGTCACATAAACCCAAACCACAGCTAAATGCAGCACTAACCTTTGATGATCTTCATCAGATGACAATCCTAGGACATTATGTTATACAATACATGCATGTTTTGTTCAATCAAGTTCATATTTATATCAAAAAACAGCGTTTTACATTAGCATGTGACGTTCAGAACTAGCATACCCACCGAAAACTTCCAGTGAATTTACTAAATTACTCACGATAAATGTTCACAAAAAACATAACAATTATTTTAAGAATTATAGATACAGAACTCCTTTATGCAATCGCGGTGTCCGATTTTAAAATAGCTTTTCGGTGAAAGCACATTTTGCAATATTCTGAGTAGATAGCCCGGCCATCATGGCTAGCAATTTTGACACCCACCAAGTTTGGCACTCACCAAACTCAGATTTACTATAAGAAAAATTGGATTACCTTTGCTGTTCTTCGTCAGAATACACTCCCAGGACTTCTACTTCAACACCCAATGTTGTTTTGGTTCCAAATAAGCTGGTTTTTGATATAAATACGAACTGGATTGAACAAAACATGCATGTATTGTATAACATAATGTCCTAGGAGTGTCATCTGATGAAGATCATCAAAGGTTAGTGCTGCATTTAGCTGTGGTTTTGGTTTTTGTGACATTATATGCTAGCTTGAAAAATGGGTGTGTGATTATTTCTGCTGGGTACTCTCCTGACATAATGTAATGTTTTGCTTTCGTTGTAAAGCCTTTTTGAAATCAGACAATGTTGTTAGATAAAGGAGAGTCTTGTCTTTAAAATGGTGTAAAATATTCATATGTTTGAAAAATTGAAGTTTTTGGATTTTTGAGGAGTTTGTAATTCGCGCCACGCCCTATCATTGGATATTGGCGAGGCGTTCCGCTAGTGCAACATCTAGATGTAAGTACTAGGCCTAGTAGTGTATAATCTCTTTAAGTACTAACCCTAGTAATGTATAATCTCTTTAAGTACTAACCCTAACCCTAGTAATGTATAATCTCTTTAAGTACTAACCCTAGTAATGTATAATCTCTTTAAGTACTAACCCTGACCCTAGTAATGTATAATCTCTTTAAGTACTAACCCTAGTAATGTATAATCTCTTTAAGTACTAACCCTAACCCTAGTAATGTATAATCTTTTTAAGTACTAACCCTAACCCTAGTAATGTATAATCTCTTTAAGTACTAACCCTAACCCTAGTAATGTATAATCTCTTTAAGTACTAACCCTAACCCTAGTAATGTATAATCTCTTTAAAACCTCTTGCATCTAGGCGTTCCGCTATGCTGTCTGTGTGGGTGGATCATTTCAATTTGTCCATGATGTGTACGCCGAGAAACTTAAAACTTTCCACCTACTGTACCGTTGATGTGGATAGGGGGATGCTCCCTCTGCTGTTTCCTGAAGTCCATGATCAACACCTTTGTTTTGTTGACGTTGCGTGTGAGGTTATTTTCCTGACACCACACTCCGAGGGCCCTCACCTCCTCCCTGTAGGCCGTCTCGTTGTTTTTGGTATGTATTCCTCTTGTCCAGATGGGTTAGGGCAGTGTGCAGTGTGATTGCGATTGCGTCGTCTGTGGACCTCTTGGGGCAGTAAGCAAATTGGAGTGGGTCAAGGGTGTCAGGTAGGGTGGAGGTGATATGATCCTTGACTAGTCTCTCAAAGCACTTCATGATGACGGAAGTGAGTGCTACGGGGCAAAAGTTGTTTAGCTCAGCTCAGCTTGTTTAGCTCAGCTCTATCTGTCGTCCTTTAACCCTCGTCTTCATCTGTCGTCCTTTAACCCTCGTCTCTATCTGTCGTCCTTTAACCCTTGTCTCCATCTATCGTCCTTTAACCCTCGTCTCTATCTGTCGTCCTTTAACCCCCGTCTCCATCTGTCGTCCTTTAACCCTCGTCTCTATCTGTCGTCCTTTAACCCCCGTCTCCATCTGTCGTCCTTTAACCCTAGTCTCTATCTGTCGTCCTTTACATTTACATTTAAGTCATTTAGCAGACGCTCTTAACCAGAGCGACTTACAAATTGGTGCATTCACCTTATGATATCCAGTGGAACAACCACTTTACAATAGTGCATCTAAATCTTTTAGGGGGGGGGGGGGTTAGAAGGATTACTTTGTCCTATCCCAGGTATTCCTTAAAGAGGTGGGGTTTCAGGTGTCTCCGGAAGGTGGTGATTGACTCCGCTGTCCTGGCGTCGTGAGGGAGCTTGTTCCACCATAGGGGTGCCAGAGCAGCGAACAGTTTTGACTGGGCTGAGCGGGAACTGTGCTTCCTCAGAGGTAGAGGGGCCAGCAGGCCAGAGGTGGATGAGCGCAGTGCCCTCGTTTGGGTGTAAGGACTGATCAGAGCCTGAAGGTACGGAGGTGCCGTTCCCCTCACGGCTCCGTAGGCAAGCACCATGGTCTTGTAGCGGATGCGAGCTTCAACTGGAAGCCAGTGGAGAGAGCGGAGGAGCGGGGTGACGTGAGAGAACTTGGGAAGGTTGAACACCAGACGGGCTGCGGCGTTCTGGATGAGTTGTAGGGGTTTAATGGCACAGGCAGGGAGCCCAGCCAACAGCGAGTTGCAGTAATCCAGACGGGAGATGACAAGTGCCTGGATTAGGACCTGCGCCGCTTCCTGTGTGAGGCAGGGTCGTACTCTGGGAATGTTGTAGAGCATGAACCTACAGGATCGGGTCACCGCCTTGATGTTAGTGGAGAACGACAGGGTGTTGTCCAGGGTCACGCCAAGGTTCTTAGCACTCTGGGAGGAGGACACGTCTTCATCTGTCGGCCTTTAACCCTCGTCTTCATCTGTCGTCCTTTAACCCTCGTTTCCATCTGTCGTCCTTTAACCCTCGTTTCCATCTGTCCTCCTTTAACCCTCGTTTCCATCTGTCCTCCTTTAACCCTCGTCTCCATCTGTCGTCCTTTAACCCCCTTCTCCATCTGTCGTCCTTTAACCCTCGTTTCCATCTGTCCTCCTTTAACCCTCGTCTCCATCTGTCGTCCTTTAACCCCTGTCTCCATCTGTTGTCCTTTAACCCTCGTCTCTATCTGTCGTCCTTTAACCCTCGTCTCCATCTGTTGTCTTTTAACCCTCGTCTCCATCTGTCGTCCTTTAACCCTCGTCTCCATCTGTCGTCCTTTAACCCCTGTCTCCATCTGTCGTCCTTTAACCCTCGTCTCCATCTGTCGTCCTTTAACCCCTGTCTCCATCTGTTGTCCTTTAACCCTCGTCTTCATCTGTGGTCCTTTAACCCTTGTCTCCATCTGTCCTCCTTTAACCCTCGTCTCCATCTATCGTCCTTTAACCCCCGTCCTTTAACCCTCGTCTCCATCTGTCCTCCTTTAACCCTCGTCTCCATCTATCGTCCTTTAACCCTCGTCTCTATCTGTTGTCCTTTAACCCCCGTCTCCATCTGTTCTCCTTTAAGCCTATCCTATGACACCTACAGTATTCACCTCTAACACAGACCTTGTTTTTTTCCTAGTGCTCTCTAGAAACCTGAATAGCAACTATGTCCCAGCAATAATGTGCTCTGCTGGACAAAACCTTTTGTTATCTGTTTATTTCATTATATCATCAACATTCCTAGTGGTTTAGGGAAAGTACTAATACGTTTATTCAGATCTAACTACTAACTTCACTATCAATCTGAAGCATGACATAAGCTTTATATCCAAACACCTTATAGCTATGAGTTCTGATAGTTCTAATGGAAATGTGTATAAAGAGTCATTCAAATTATTTGTTTTTAACTCTTTGAAATATCTGCCACTGTCATGACGGTATGGAGAAAAGCAGATGTTTTTATTTCATATGTGTCTCTGACACTGCACTTTCTTCAACTTATACTTCTCTGATGTCCCCTGTCCTTTCCTGCTCTTGTTGACAAGTGAGCCTACAGTATATGCGAACATTGCCTTAAGCGTAGTAGGTGTGAATCAAGTGAAGTATAATTTCAATATAACCTGGTGTCACAAACTCACTTCCTCTGACAATTGCCCAAAATAAGCAGCTTCCTCCTCGTATATCTCTCCTCCTAAAGCTCTACTGGCTGTCAAGTTGTTCTGTGAGGGACTCTCCGTCCCTGTGACTCCGCCTTTTCTTTCTTTTCTGCCTTTTAATCTCAGAGCTTCTTCAGTCCTTCATTCAGGGGAGAAATGAAATAGCACTCTCTCTCTCCCTCTCTCTCTCTCTCTCTCTCTCTCTCTCTCTCTCTCTCTCTCTCTCTCTCTGGACACATTCCCTGTCACATTTCTCAGCCTCATGGATTTAGCCTCAGATATGAAAGACAGGGAATGGTAACACTTTACAATAAGGGTACATTAGTTAATGCATTAGTTAACCTGAATAAATAAATCATTCATTTAATATCTACTAAGTATTTATTCATTGTATGCATGTTTACTAAGCCATAAATTATGAACTAATGCTGATAATTCATGTTAGTTAATAGTTATATAACTTTATTTTCCTGCATCTAAACCATTCAGAAACAAATGGTCTGTTAGGAAGAGAGTTAATAATTCATATTAACAGTATGATAAGGTTGTATCATGTATCAATTGTTTTTAGTGATGCAGGTTGATGTTATTGAGAGATTATCTTTATTCTAGTTTATAATATCTCACCATCAGACTAACTGATGTGCCATGACAACTTGTTTAGCAATAGCAAATGAAGAAAACAAACTATTCAGAGTATGTCATTTATCTTTAATTTCAAAAGCAGGATCAGCAACATCACACAGTTTCATCACAAGTTTACCTAATGTTAGTTAACCTGAAAGGTTAGCCTACCTAAACAGTAGCTAGCTAACAGCAGATCATGACTTAGTATAAAAGTCTGCATTGAACTTCAAAGGCAGTTTTTTCGGTAGCTACATGTTTGCTGTTTGCTGTCTCTTGTAAATTCCTCTGTCATTATTTCTAACTGTTAGATATGGCTTGTTAGCTAATCATTAGATAGGTGGAAAGATGTTTTGTGAATACATGTTTTATTTGTCATGTTGGTGAGCTGCAGTGAGTGACAGATCTTGGTTTGAGTATTGAAGTGTAGACTGTTGACCCCTGGAGGTGGGAGTTGAAGTGGCTGGGTCATTTCCTAGCCTACATTCTTCTGGAACAGATAGATACAAACTTCCACTCACAGGGCACATCAAACCAGAGCTTCTCACTTGCAGCGTTCATCTGCAGACAGTCCTCTCCTTCTCCAGCGTTATTGGGCTCACCAGTGTTCCAGTGAGTGTAGTCAAATCTGGTCCCATCTGACCACATCCATAAGCCCTCCTTGACTGCATCAAAACCTCCAACCCAGGTGTCAGGTAGGTGGCCATTGGTGTCCTTTGTCAGTGCTTGCATGAAACGGTACTCTAAAAGGTTATGCACGGATGCTAGGTTTCCACCAAGTGCCAAACAGTTTTGCTCTGAATCTGCCCATGACTGTGGAATGCTGACAAACTTGAAACAGCGTGATCCATATGGGTGCCAGTCTGAGGGACATGAACTTTCCTTTGTCCCCTCCTGCACTGCTGCTACCTGAGCCTCAACAGGAGGAGTCTGTTCCACCTCAGTCTTCAGTAAGGGTTCTAAACCAAGGAGCAGGGTCAGGTTGGCATCGCCCAGTGCAATGGCAGCACTCAGAAGCAGAAGGATGGCCAACTTCTCCATAGTAATCTTTTCCTGTCAGAGAAGGAATCACAGGTGGTAGTCTGTAGGTTCTGTTCAGCTTGAGATAGAGGAACACTTTTATACGTGCAGGTCACCAAGCCACAAGGACGAAGTACAAAAACATATATTTACACTGATTCCAACGTACCAAAAAAACATGTTGACACTGATTCCACATCCTATTGGGAAATGTATCCTAATCATTCTGGCAAATATACACTGAGTGTACAAAACATTAAGGTCACCTGCTCTTTCCATGACCTAGACTGACCAGGTGAATCCAGTTTAATCAGTGTAGATAAAGGGGAGGAGACAGAGCCTTGAGACAACTGAGAGATGGATTGTGTGTGTGCCATTCAGAGGGTGAAGACAATAGATTTAAGTGCCTTTGAACGGGGTATGATAGGTGCCAGATGCACCTGTTCGTGTCAAGAACTGCAACGCTGCTGGGTTTTCACGCTCAACAGTTTCTGGTGTGTACAAAACATTAAGAACACCTTCCTAATATTGAGCTGAAGCTCCTCCCACCGAATACGAAGAATCACCATGATAATAAGTTTGTCTAGGCAACAACAAAAACCTTTAAGCAGCAAAAACTACAATAAATAAATACAGATGAATGAAACTGAAAAAAGCATTTAAACCCGGCCGGGCCCCCAAGAAAGAATTCAAATGTGAAAGATTAGCAGTAGAAGTTGGAAGTTTACTACATACACCTTAGCCAAATAAATTTAAACTAAGTTTTTAACAATTCCTGACATTTAATCCTAGTAAAAATGCCCTGTTTTAGGTCAGCTAGGATCACCACTTTATTTTAAGAATGTGAAATGTCAGAATAATAGTAGAGAGAATAATTTATTTCAGCTTCTGTTTCTTTCATCACAAAAAACTAAAATGTAAGTGTAATGTCTATTTAACTAGGCAAGTCAGTTAAGAACAAATAATTATTTACAATGACGGCCTACCCCGGCCAAACCAAGACAACACTGGGCCAAATGTGCGCTGCCCTATGGAAATCCCAATCAAGGCCAGATGTGATACAGCCTGGATTCGAACCAGGGACTATAGTCATACCTCTTGCACTGAGATGCAGTGCCTTAGACCACTGCACCACTCAGGAGCCCTGTGTGTGTGTGTGGTGTGTGTGTGTGTGTGTGTGTGTGTGTGTGTGTGTGTGTGTGTGTGTGTGTGTGTGTGTGTGTGTGTGTGTGTGTGTGTGTGTGTGTGTGTGTGTGTGTGTGTGTGTGTGTGTGTGTGTGTGTGTGTCCTTTGTGTATGCACCACTTAAGGGAAGAATGAGCAGTGAGGTTAGGATTAAAATCTGATTTTATTACTTTCTGTCTGTTCCAGCTAGTTACCACTTTGCTGAACTGCCTCCAGGGCAAGATTCATGACAATAAATGCCAACCTGCCTCCTAGTCATCCCCTCCTTATCTTTACAAGGCTGCAGAACATGCAAGCTAGTGATGTGGGGGTTCTCTCATAACCCTCAGTCCCCAGGTGGGTAGATGGCAGGTTGTTTAAAGAGAAGCTAGTGATGTGGGGGTTCTCTCATAACCCTCAGTCCCCAGGTGGGTAGATGGCAGGTTGTATAAATAGAAAACAAAAGGCTACATAAAAAAATCCATACATGTACAGTTTAAGTCGGAAGTTAATATTCATCTCAGCCAAATTCTTTTAAACTCAGTTTTAAAAGAATTCCCTGTCTGTAACGGCTGTCTGGAAGAGGGAACCAAGGTGCAGCAGAGGTTGTGTTCATCATTAGAATTTTAATTCAAAATATGAAAAATGAACAAAAACGACAGCAAACAGTCCTGTTAGGAAAATACTCTAAACAGAAACAATTACCCACAAAACCCAAAGGAAAAACATGCTCCTTATGTGTGACTCCCAATCAGCAGCAACGAGCTTCAGCTGTGCCTGATTGGGAGCCACACACGGCCCAAAACAAAGAAATACCAAAACATAGAAAAAGGAACATAGAACGCCCACCCAATGTAACACCCTGGCCTAACCAAAATAAAGAACAAAAAAAAACCTCTCTATGGCCAGGGTGTTACACTGTCTTAGGTCAGTTAGGATCACCACTTTAGTTTAAGAATGTGAAATGTCCGAATAATAGTATAGAGAATGATTTATTTCAGCATTTATTTCTTTCATCATATTCCCACTGGGTCAGAAGTTTACATACACTCAATTAGTATTTGGTAGCATTGCCTTTAAATTGTTTAACTTGGGTCAAACGTTTCGGGAAGCCTTCCACAAGCTTCCCACTATAAGTTGGGTGAATTCTGGCCCATTCCTCCTGACAGAGCTGGTGTAACTGAGTCAGGTTTGTAGGCCTCCTTGCTCGCACACGCTTTTTCAGTTCTGCCCACAAATGTTCTATAGAATTGAGGTCAGGGCTTTGTGATGGCCACTCCAATACCATGACTTTGTTGTCCGTAAGCCATTTTGCCACAACTTTGGAAGTATGCTTGGGGTAATTGTCCATTTGGAAGACCCATTTGCAACCAAGCTTTAACTTCCTGACTGATGTCTTGAGATGTTGCTTCAATATATCCACATAATTTTGTTCCTCATGAAGCCATCTATTTTGTGAAGTGCACCAGTCCCTCCTGCAGCAAAGTACCCCCACAACATGATGCTGCCACCCCCGTGCTTCACGGTTGGGATGGTGTTCTTCGGCTTGCAAGCCTCCCCCTTTTTCCTCCAAACATAACGATGGTCATTATGGCCAAACAATTCTATTTTTGTTTCATCAGACCAGAGGACATTTCTCCAAAAAGTACTACCTTTATCCCCATGTGCAGTTGCAAACCGTAGTCTGGCTTTTTTATGGTGGTTTTGGAGCAGTGGCTTCTTCCTTGCTGAGCGGCCTTTCAGGTTATGTCAATATAGGACTCGTTTTACCGTCGATATGGATACTTTTGTACCTGTTTCCTCCAGGATCTTCACAAGATCATTTGCTGTTGTACTGGGTTTGATTTGCACTTTTCACACCAAAGTACGTTCATCTCTAGGAGACAGAACGCGTCTCCTTCCTGAGCGGTATGATGGCTGCGTGGTCCCATTGTGTTTATACTTGTGTACTATTGTTTTCACAGATGACCTTGGTACCTTCAGACGTTTGGAAATTGCTCCCAAGGATGAACCAGACTTGTGGTGGTCTACAATTGTTCTTTCTGAAGTCTTGGCTGATTTCTTTTGATTTTCCCATGATGTCAAGCAAAGAGACACTGAGTTTGAAGATAGGC
The DNA here is from genome assembly GCF_965601325.2 of Salmo salar. NCBI lineage: Eukaryota > Metazoa > Chordata > Actinopteri > Salmoniformes > Salmonidae > Salmo > Salmo salar. The sequence goes on along the minus strand of NC_138296.1, from coordinate 3,237,155 downwards.
CTTGAAATACATCCACAGGTACACCTCCAATTGACTCAAATGATGTCAATTAGCCTATCAGAAGCTTCTAAAGCCATGACATAATTTTCTGGAATTTTCCAAGCTGTTTAAAGGCACAGTCAACTTAATGTATGCAAACTTCTGACCCACTGGAATTGTGATGTGAAATAATCTGTCTGTAAACAACTGTTGGAAAAATTACTTGTGTCATGCACAAAGTAGATGTCCTAACCAACTTGCCAAAACTATAGTTTGTTAACAAGACATTTGTGGAGTGGTTGAAAAACGAGTTTTACTGACTCCAACCTAAGTGTATGTAAACTTCCGACTTCAAATGAATAAGCCTACGCACAATCCGTACGTACGTGGACTTGATATACACCTTGAACTAAATATGTCATTTAATTATAGGTTGGGCTTTTTCTCTTATTCCAGGCTTTATCAAACAAATTGGCAAACGTGAATATAGAATGGACAATAAAACATTTCACGGTTTCCTCTTTGATCAGCCAAATAATGCCAGGGTTCTCCTAGGCCCTACCACCTAGTGGCTTTCTGGAATAGAAACACCTGTATATCGTCTTTTAAAGGGCAATAAAGTATTGAGTGAATTTCATTCTCTACCTCTTCCAGGTCACAGTAGTTACAAAGTCTCTCCTCTACTATTCTAATACTGTTGACACATGGAGGGGTAATATCCTTGTTCTTACCTGTGTACATAGAGCTCTCTAACACCGGCCTGTTGACACATGGAGGGGTAATATCCCTGTTCTTACCTGTGTACATAGTGATCTCTAATACCTGTTGACAGATGGAGGGGTAATATCCCTGTTCTTACCTGTGTACATAGTGATCTCTAATACCTGTTGACTCATGGAGGGGTAATATCCCTGTTCTTACCTGTGTACATAGAGCTCTCTAACACCGGCCTGTTGACACATGGAGGGGTAATATCCCTGTTCTTACCTGTGTACATAGTGATCTCTAATACCTGTTGACAGATGGAGGGGTAATATCCCTGTTCTTACCTGTGTACATAGTGATCTCTAATACCTGTTGACTCATGGAGGGGTAATATCCCTGTTCTTACCTGTGTACATAGTGATCTCTAATACCTGTTGACACATGGAGGGGTAATATCCCTGTTCTTACCTGTGTACATAGTGATCTCTAATACTTGTTGACACATGGAGGGGTAATATCCCTGTTCTTACCTGTGTACATAGAGCTCTCTAACACCGGCCTGTTGACACATGGAGGGGTAATATCCCTGTTCTTACCTGTGTACATAGTGATCTCTAATACCTGTTGACACATGGAGGGGTAATATCCCTGTTCTTACCTGTGTACATAGTGATCTCTAATACCTGTTGACACATGGAGGGGCAATATCCCTATTATTACCTGTGTACATAGTGATCTCTAATACCTGTTGACACATGGAGGGGTAATATCCCTGTTCTTACCTGTGTACATAGTGATCTCTAATACCTGTTGACACATGGAGGGGCAATATCCCTGTTCTTACCTGTGTACATAGAGCTCTCTAACACCGGCCTGTTGACATGGAGGGGTAATATCCCTGTTCTTACCTGTGTACATAGTGATCTCTAATACCTGTTGACATGGAGGGGTAATATCCCTGTTCTTACCTGTGTACATAGTGATCTCTGGCTGTAGGGTGGACATAACCTTTCTCTCACACATTTATTTGTTCTTAATCAAACAAACGTTTCTCAATTTAGGTTTATGATTTATCTCCTCCACCAATTTATTTTCATATTGCATCATCAGTTGTTTTTTAAATCTTTAATGTAGTTTTCATACAGATATTCTTAGTCAGACAGAAAGTTTTAGATTAGATGAGTTTATTAGTCACTTGGGATGGAGATGTAATTACAGGGTGAAAATCTGATAGACCGGGATCAACAGTGCAGGTAAACATGTAATAAATAAATAGAGAAGTGAATGAGACATAACAATAATAATAATTATAATAATATATACACATTTACAACTGTAGCAATTATACATCACAGTTGGGTGGTGGGGGCAGGGTAACAGTCTGTAATATCCATTGGGTGGTGGGGGCAGGGTAACAGGGTAACAGTCTAATGTCCATTGGGTGGTGGGGGCAGGGTAACAGTCTGTAATGTCCATTGGGTGGTGGGGGCAGGGTAACAGTCTGTAATGTCCATTGGGTGGTGGGGGCAGGGTAACAGTCTGTAATGTCCATTGGGTGGTGGGGGCAGGGTAACAGGGTAACAGTCTGTAATGTCCATTGGGTGGTGGGGGCAGGGTAACAGGGTAACAGTCTGTAATATCCATTGTGTGGTGGGGGCAGGGTAACAGGGTAACAGTCTGTAATGTCCATTGGGTGGTGGGGGCAGGGTAACAGTCTGTAATGTCCATTGGGTGGTGGGGGCAGGGTAACAGGGTAACAGTCTGTAATGTCCATTGGGTGGTGGGGGCAGGGTAACAGGGTAACAGTCTGTAATGTCCATTGGGTGGTGGGGGCAGGGTAACAGTCTGTAATGTCCATTGGGTGGTGGGGTGCAGGGTGAATGTTCCTGTGTGGGAGGAGGGGTGCAGGGTAACTGTTCCTGTGTGGGGGGTGGGGTGCAGGGTAAATGTTCATGTGTGGGAGGTGGGGCGCAGGGTAACAGTCTGTAATGTCCATTGGGTGGTGGGGGCAGGGTAACAGGGTAACAGTCTGTAATATCCATTGGGTGGTGGGGGCAGGGTAACAGGGTAAAAGTCTGTAATGTCCATTGGGTGGTGGGGGCAGGGTAACAGGGTAACAGTCTGTAATGTCCATTGGGTGGTGGGGGCAGGGTAACAGGGTAACAGTCTGTAATGTCCATTGGGTGGTGGGGGCAGGGTAACAGTCTGTAATGTCCATTGGGTGGTGGGGTGCAGGGTGAATGTTCCTGTGTGGGAGGAGGGGTGCAGGGTAACTGTTCCTGTGTGGGGGGTGGGGTGCAGGGTAAATGTTCATGTGTGGGAGGTGGGGCGCAGGGTAAATTTTCCAGTGTGGGTCTTGGGGTGCAGGGTAAATGTTCCTGAGGGGGGAGGGGTGCAGGGTAAATGTTCCTGTGTGGGAGGTGGGGTGCAGGGTAAATGTTCATTTGGGAGGGGGGGGGGGGAGTGGAGGTTAAATGTTCCTGTGTGGGAGGTGTGGTGCAGGGTAAATGTTGCTGTGTGGGGGGTGGGGTGCAGGGTAAATGTTCCTGTGTGGGAGGTGGGGTGCAGGGTAAATGTTCCTGTGTGGGAGGTGGGGTGCAGGGTAAATGTTCCTGTGTGGGAGGTGGGGTGCAGGGTAAATGTTCCTGTGTGGGAGGTGGGGTGCAGGGTAAATGTTCCTGTGTGGGAGGTGGGGTGCAGGGTAAATATTCCTGTGTGGGAGGTAAGGATGCAGGGTAAATGTTCCTGTGTGGGACGTAGGGTGCAGGGTAAATATTCCTGTGTGGGAGGTAAGGATGCAGGGTAAATGTTCCTGTGTGGGAGGTAGGGTGCAGGGAAAATATTCCTGTGTGGGAGGTAAGGATGCAGGGTAAATGTTCCTGTGTGTGAGGTGGGGTGCAGGGTAAATGTTCCTGTGTGGGAGGTGGGGTGCAGGGTAAATATTCTTGTGTGGGAGGTGGGGTGCAAGGTAAATATTCCTGTGTGTGAGGTGGGGTGCAGGGTAAATGTTACTGTGTGTGAGGTGGGGTGCAGGGTAAATGTTCCTTTGTGGGTGTGGTGGGGTTCGGGGTAAATATTCCTGTGTGGGAGGTGGTGTGCAGGGTTAATGTTCCTGTGTCGAGGGTGGGGTGCAGGGTAAATGTTCCTGTGTGGGAGGAGGGGTGCAGGGTAAATGTTCCTGTGTGGGGGGTGGGGTGCAGGGTAAATGTTCATGTGTAGGAGATGGGGCGCAGGGTAAATTTTCCAGTGTGGGTTTTGGGGTGCAGGGTAAATGTTCCTGAGGGAGGAGGGGTGCAGGGTAAATGTTCCTGTGTGGGAGATGGGTTGCAGGGTAAATGTTACTGTGTGTGAGGTGGGGTGCAGGGTAAATGTTCCTGTGTGGTGGGTGGGGTGCAGGGTAAATGTTCCTGTGTGGGGGGAGGGGTGCAGGGTAAATGTTCCTGTGTGGGAGATGGGGTGCAGGGTAAATGTTCCTGTGTGGGAGGTGGGGTGCAGGGTAAATGTTCCTGTGTGGGAGGTGGGGTGCAGGGTAAATATTCCTGTGTGTGAGGTGGGGTGCAGGGTAAATGTTCCTGTGTGGGAAGTGGGGTGCAGGGTAAATATTCCTGTGTGGGAGGTGGGGTGCTGGGTAAATATTCCTGTGTGGGAGGTGGGGTGCAGGGTAAATGTTCCTGTGTGGGGGGTGGGGTGCAGGGTAAATGTTCCTGTGTGGGAGGTGGGTGCAGGGTAAATGTTCCTGTTTGGGGGTAGGGGTGCAGGGTAAATGTTCCTGTGTGGGAAGAGGGGTGCAGGGTAAATGTTCCTGTGTGGGAGGTGGGGTGCAGGGTAAATGTTCCTGTGTGTGAGGTGGGGTGCAGGGTAAATGTTCCTGTGTGGGAGGTGGGTGCAGGGTAAATGTTCCTGTGTGGGAGGTGGGTGCAGGGTAAATGTTCCTGTGTGGGAAGAGGGGTGCAGGGTAAATGTTACTGTGTGTGAGGTGGGGTGCAGGGTAAATGTTCCTGTGTGGGAAGTGGGGTGCAGGGTAAATATTCCTGTGTGGGAGGTGGGGTGCTGGGTAAATATTCCTGTGTGGGAGGTAGGGTGCAGGGTAAATGTTCCTTTGTGGGTGTGGTGGGGTTCGTGGTAACTGTTCCTGTGTGGGAGGTGGTGTGCAGGGTTAATGTTCCTGTGTCGGGGGTGGGGTGCAGGGTAAATGTTCCTGTGTGGGAGGAGGGGTGCAGGGTAAATGTTCCTGTGTGGGGGGTGGGGTGCAGGGTAAATGTTCATGTGTAGGAGATGGGGCGCAGGGTAAATTTTCCAGTGTGGGTTTTGGGGTGCAGGGTAAATGTTCCTGATGGAGGAGGGGTGCAGGGTAAATGTTCCTGTGTGGGAGGTGGGTTGCAGGGTAAATGTTACTGTGTGTGAGGTGGGGTGCAGGGTAAATGTTCCTGTGTGGTGGGTGGGGTGCAGGGTAAATGTTCCTGTGTGGGGGAAGGGTGCAGGGTAAATGTTCCTGTGTGGTGGGTGGTGTGCAGGGTAAATGTTCCTGTGTGGGAGGTGGGTGCAGGGTAAATGTTCCTGTGTGGGAGCTGGGTGCAGGGTAAATGTTCCTGTGTGGGAAGAGGGGTGCAGGGTAAATGTTCCTGTGTGGGAGGTGGGGTGCTTTGTAAATGTTCCTGTGTGGGAGACGGGGTGAGGTGTAAATGTTCCTGTGTGTGTGAGGTGGGGTGCAGGGTAAATGTTCCTGTGTGGGAGGTGGGGTTCAGGGTAAATATTCCTGAGTGTATATTCCTGAGTGTGTGAAATGTTCCTGAGGCGGGAGGGGTGCAGGGTAAATGTCCCTGTGTGGGAGGTGGGGTGCAGGGTAAATGTTCATTTGGGAGGGGGGGGGGGGGAGTGGAGGTTAAATGTTCCTGTGTGGGAGGTGTGGTGCAGGGTAAATGTTCCTGTGTGGGGGGTGGGGTGCAGGGTAAATGTTCCTGTGTGGGAGGTGGGGTGCAGGGTAAATGTTCCTGTGTGGGAGGTGGGGTGCAGGGTAAATGTTCCTGTGTGGGAGGTGGGGTGCAGGGTAAATGTTCCTGTGTGGGAGGTGGGGTGCAGGGTAAATGTTCCTGTGTGGGAGGTGGGGTGCAGGGTAAATATTCCTGTGTGGGAGGTAAGGATGCAGGGTAAATGTTCCTGTGTGGGACGTAGGGTGCAGGGTAAATATTCCTGTGTGGGAGGTAAGGATGCAGGGTAAATGTTCCTGTGTGGGAGGTAGGGTGCAGGGAAAATATTCCTGTGTGGGAGGTAAGGATGCAGGGTAAATGTTCCTGTGTGTGAGGTGGGGTGCAGGGTAAATGTTCCTGTGTGGGAGGTGGGGTGCAGGGTAAATATTCTTGTGTGGGAGGTGGGGTGCAAGGTAAATATTCCTGTGTGTGAGGTGGGGTGCAGGGTAAATGTTACTGTGTGTGAGGTGGGGTGCAGGGTAAATGTTCCTTTGTGGGTGTGGTGGGGTTCGGGGTAAATATTCCTGTGTGGGAGGTGGTGTGCAGGGTTAATGTTCCTGTGTCGAGGGTGGGGTGCAGGGTAAATGTTCCTGTGTGGGAGGAGGGGTGCAGGGTAAATGTTCCTGTGTGGGGGGTGGGGTGCAGGGTAAATGTTCATGTGTAGGAGATGGGGCGCAGGGTAAATTTTCCAGTGTGGGTTTTGGGGTGCAGGGTAAATGTTCCTGAGGGAGGAGGGGTGCAGGGTAAATGTTCCTGTGTGGGAGATGGGTTGCAGGGTAAATGTTACTGTGTGTGAGGTGGGGTGCAGGGTAAATGTTCCTGTGTGGTGGGTGGGGTGCAGGGTAAATGTTCCTGTGTGGGGGGAGGGGTGCAGGGTAAATGTTCCTGTGTGGGAGGTGGGGTGCTTTGTAAATGTTCCTGTGTGGGAGGCGGGGTGAGGTGTAAATGTTCCTGTGTGTGTGAGGTGGGGTGCAGGGTAAATGTTCCTGTGTGGGAGGTGGGGTGCAAGGTAAATATTCCTGTGTGTGAGGTGGGGTGCAGGGTAAATGTTACTGTGTGTGAGGTGGGGTGCAGGGTAAATGTTCCTGTGTGGGAAGTGGGGTGCAGGGTAAATATTCCTGTGTGGGAGGTGGGGTGCTGGGTAAATATTCCTGTGTGGGAGGTAGGGTGCAGGGTAAATGTTCCTTTGTGGGTGTGGTGGGGTTCGTGGTAACTGTTCCTGTGTGGGAGGTGGTGTGCAGGGTTAATGTTCCTGTGTCGGGGGTGGGGTGCAGGGTAAATGTTCCTGTGTGGGAGGAGGGGTGCAGGGTAAATGTTCCTGTGTGGGGGGTGGGGTGCAGGGTAAATGTTCATGTGTAGGAGATGGGGCGCAGGGTAAATTTTCCAGTGTGGGTTTTGGGGTGCAGGGTAAATGTTCCTGATGGAGGAGGGGTGCAGGGTAAATGTTCCTGTGTGGGAGGTGGGTTGCAGGGTAAATGTTACTGTGTGTGAGGTGGGGTGCAGGGTAAATGTTCCTGTGTGGTGGGTGGGGTGCAGGGTAAATGTTCCTGTGTGGGGGAAGGGTGCAGGGTAAATGTTCCTGTGTGGTGGGTGGTGTGCAGGGTAAATGTTCCTGTGTGGGAGGTGGGTGCAGGGTAAATGTTCCTGTGTGGGAGCTGGGTGCAGGGTAAATGTTCCTGTGTGGGAAGAGGGGTGCAGGGTAAATGTTCCTGTGTGGGAGGTGGGGTGCTTTGTAAATGTTCCTGTGTGGGAGACGGGGTGAGGTGTAAATGTTCCTGTGTGTGTGAGGTGGGGTGCAGGGTAAATGTTCCTGTGTGGGAGGTGGGGTTCAGGGTAAATATTCCTGTGTGGGAGGTGGGGTGTAGTGTATATGTTCATTTGGGGGGGGGGGGGGGGGGGGATGGAATGCAGGGTAAATGTTCCTGTGTGGGAGGTAAGGATGCAGGGTAAATGTTCCTGTGTGGGAGGTAGGGTGCAGGGAAAATATTCCTGTGTGGGAGGTAAGGATGCAGGGTAAATGTTCCTGTGTGTGAGGTGGGGTGCAGGGTAAATGTTCCTGTGTGGGAGGTGGGGTGCAGGGTAAATATTCTTGTGTGGGAGGTGGGGTGCAAGGTAAATATTCCTGTGTGTGAGGTGGGGTGCAGGGTAAATGTTACTGTGTGTGAGGTGGGGTGCAGGGTAAATGTTCCTTTGTGGGTGTGGTGGGGTTCGGGGTAAATATTCCTGTGTGGGAGGTGGTGTGCAGGGTTAATGTTCCTGTGTCGAGGGTGGGGTGCACGGTAAATGTTCCTGTGTGGGAGGAGGGGTGCAGGGTAAATGTTCCTGTGTGGGGGGTGGGGTGCAGGGTAAATGTTCATGTGTAGGAGATGGGGCGCAGGGTAAATTTTCCAGTGTGGGTTTTGGGGTGCAGGGTAAATGTTCCTGAGGGAGGAGGGGTGCAGGGTAAATGTTCCTGTGTGGGAGATGGGTTGCAGGGTAAATGTTACTGTGTGTGAGGTGGGGTGCAGGGTAAATGTTCCTGTGTGGTGGGTGGGGTGCAGGGTAAATGTTCCTGTGTGGGGGGAGGGGTGCAGGGTAAATGTTCCTGTGTGGGAGATGGGGTGCAGGGTAAATGTTCCTGTGTGGGAGGTGGGGTGCAGGGTAAATGTTCCTGTGTGGGAGGTGGGGTGCAGGGTAAATATTCCTGTGTGTGAGGTGGGGTGCAGGGTAAATGTTCCTGTGTGGGAAGTGGGGTGCAGGGTAAATATTCCTGTGTGGGAGGTGGGGTGCTGGGTAAATATTCCTGTGTGGGAGGTGGGGTGCAGGGTAAATGTTCCTGTGTGGGGGGTGGGGTGCAGGGTAAATGTTCCTGTGTGGGAGGTGGGTGCAGGGTAAATGTTCCTGTTTGGGGGTAGGGGTGCAGGGTAAATGTTCCTGTGTGGGAAGAGGGGTGCAGGGTAAATGTTCCTGTGTGGGAGATGGGGTGCAGGGTAAATGTTCCTGTGTGTGAGGTGGGGTGCAGGGTAAATGTTCCTGTGTGGGTGGTGGGGTGCTTTGTAAATGTTCCTGTGTGGGAGGCGGGGTGAGGTGTAAATGTTCCTGTGTGTGTGAGGTGGGGTGCAGGGTAAATGTTCCTGTGTGGGAGGTGGGGTGCAAGGTAAATATTCCTGTGTGTGAGGTGGGGTGCAGGGTAAATGTTACTGTGTGTGAGGTGGGGTGCAGGGTAAATGTTCCTGTGTGGGAAGTGGGGTGCAGGGTAAATATTCCTGTGTGGGAGGTGGGGTGCTGGGTAAATATTCCTGTGTGGGAGGTAGGGTGCAGGGTAAATGTTCCTTTGTGGGTGTGGTGGGGTTCGTGGTAACTGTTCCTGTGTGGGAGGTGGTGTGCAGGGTTAATGTTCCTGTGCGGGGGATGGGGTGCAGGGTAAATGTTCCTGTGTGGGAGGTGGGGTGCTTTGTAAATGTTCCTGTGTGGGAGGCGGGGTGAGGTGTAAATGTTCCTGTGTCGGGGGTGGGGTGCAGGGTAAATGTTCCTGTGTGGGAGGAGGGGTGCAGGGTAAATGTTCCTGTGTGGGGGGTGGGGTGCAGGGTAAATGTTCATGTGTAGGAGATGGGGCGCAGGGTAAATTTTCCAGTGTGGGTTTTGGGGTGCAGGGTAAATGTTCCTGAGGGAGGAGGGGTGCAGGGTAAATGTTCCTGTGTGGGAGATGGGTTGCAGGGTAAATGTTACTGTGTGTGAGGTGGGGTGCAGGGTAAATGTTCCTGTGTGGGAAGAGGGGTGCAGGGTAAATGTTCCTGTGTGGGGGGAGGGGTGCAGGGTAAATGTTCCTGTGTGGGAGATGGGGTGCAGGGTAAATGTTCCTGTGTGGGAGGTGGGGTGCAGGGTAAATGTTCCTGTGTGGGAGGTGGGGTGCAGGGTAAATATTCCTGTGTGTGAGGTGGGGTGCAGGGTAAATGTTCCTGTGTGGGAAGTGGGGTGCAGGGTAAATATTCCTGTGTGGGAGGTGGGGTGCTGGGTAAATATTCCTGTGTGGGAGGTGGGGTGCAGGGTAAATGTTCCTGTGTGGGGGGTGGGGTGCAGGGTAAATGTTCCTGTGTGGGAGGTGGGGTGCAGGGTAAATATTCCTGTGTGGGAGGTGGGGTGCTGGGTAAATATTCCTGTGTGGGAGGTGGGGTGCAGGGTAAATGTTCCTATGTGGGGGGTGGGGTGCAGGGTAAATGTTCCTGTGTGGGAGGTGGGTGCAGGGTAAATGTTCCTGTTTGGGGGTAGGGGTGCAGGGTAAATGTTCCTGTGTGGGAGGTGGGGTGTAGTGTATATGTTCATGTGGGGGGGGGGGGGGGGGGGGTGGAATGCAGGGTAAATGTTCTTGTGAGGGAGGTATGCTGCAGGGTAAATGTTCCTGTGCGGGGGATGGGGTGCAGGATAAATGTTCCTGTGTGGGAGGTTTGGTGCAGGGTAAATGTTCCTGTGTGGGAGGTGGGTGCAGGGTAAATGTTCCTGTGTGGGAGGTGGGTGCAGGGTAAATGTTCCTGTGTGGGAGGTGGGTGCAGGGTAAATGTTCCTGTGTGGGAAGAGGGGTGCAGGGTAAATGTTCCTGTGTGGGAGGTGGGGTGCTTTGTAAATGTTCCTGTGTGGGAGGCGGGGTGAGGTGTAAATGTTCCTGTGTGTGTGAGGTGGGGTGCAGGGTAAATGTTCCTGTGTGGGAGGTGGGGTGCAAGGTAAATATTCCTGTGTGTGAGGTGGGGTGCAGGGTAAATGTTACTGTGTGTGAGGTGGGGTGCAGGGTAAATGTTCCTGTGTGGGAAGTGGGGTGCAGGGTAAATATTCCTGTGTGGGAGGTGGGGTGCTGGGTAAATATTCCTGTGTGGGAGGTAGGGTGCAGGGTAAATGTTCCTTTGTGGGTGTGGTGGGGTTCGTGGTAACTGTTCCTGTGTGGGAGGTGGTGTGCAGGGTTAATGTTCCTGTGCGGGGGATGGGGTGCAGGGTAAATGTTCCTGTGTGGGAGGTTTGGTGCAGGGTAAATGTTCCTGTGTGGGAGGTGGGTGCAGGGTAAATGTTCCTGTGTGGGAGGTGGTTGCAGGGTAAATGTTCCAGTGTGGAAGGTGGGTGCAGGGTAAATGTTCCTGTGTGGGAGGTGGGTGCAGGGTAAATGTTCCTGTGTGGGAGGTGGGTGCAGGGTAAATGTTCCTGTGTGGGACGAGGGGTGTCCGGGATAAATGTTCCTGTGTGGGAGGTGGGTGCTTTGTAAATGTTCCTGTGTGGGAGGCGGGGTGATTTGTAAATGTTCCTGTGTGTGTGAGGTGGGGTGCAGGGTAAATGTTCCTGTGTGGGAGGTGGGTGCAGGGTAAATGTTCCTGTGTGGGAGATGGGGTGCAGGGTAAATGTTCCTGTGTGGGAGGTGGGGTGTAGTGTATATGTTCATGTGGGGGGGGGGGGGGGGGTGGAATGCAGGGTAAATGTTCTTGTGTGGGAGGTGTGCTGCAGGGTAAATGTTCCTGTGTGGGGGGAGGGGTGCAGGGTAAATGTTCCTGTGTGGGAGGTGGGGTGCTGTGTAAATGTTCCTGTGTGGGAGGTGGGGTGCAGGGTAAATGTTCCTGTTTGGGGGTAGGGGTGCAGGGTAAATGTTCCTGTGTGTGAGGTGGGGTGCAGGCTAAATGTTCCTGTGTGGGAGGTGGGTGCAGGGTAAATGTTCCTGTGTGGGAGATAGGGTGCAGGGTAAATGTTCCTGTGTGGGAGGTGGGGTGCAGGGTAAATATTCCTGTGTGGGAGGTGGGGTGCAGGGTAAATGTTCCTGTGTGGGAGGTTGGTGCAGGGTAAATGTTCCTGTGTGAGGGTGGGTGCAGGGTAAATGTTCCTGTGTGGGAGGTTTGGTGCAGTGTAAATGTTCCTGTGTGGGAGGTAGGTGCAGGGTAAATGTTCCTGTGTGGGAGGTGGGTGCAGGGTAAATGTTCCTGTGTGGGAGGTGGGTGCAGTGTAAATGTTCCTGTGTGGGAGGTGTGCTGCAGGGTAAATGTTCCTGTGCGGGGGATGGGGTGCAGGGTAAATGTTCCTGTGTGGGAGGTTTGGTGCAGGGTAAATGTTCCTGTGTGGGAGGTGGGTGCAGGGTAAATGTTCCTGTGTGGGAGGTGGGTGCAGGGTAAATGTTCCTGTGTGGGAGGTGGGTGCAGGGTAAATGTTCCTGTGTGGGAGGTGGGTGCAGGGTAAATGTTCCTGTGTGGGAGGTGGGTGCAGGGTAAATGTTCCTGTGTGGGACGAGGGGTGTCCGGGATAAATGTTCCTGTGTGGGAGGTGGGTGCTTTGTAAATGTTCCTGTGTGGGAGGCGGGGTGATTTGTAAATGTTCCTGTGTGTGTGAGGTGGGGTGCAGGGTAAATGTTCCTGTGTGGGAGGTGGGTGCAGGGTAAATGTTCCTGTGTGGGAGATGGGGTGCAGGGTAAATGTTCCTGTGTGGGAGGTGGGGTGAAGGGTAAATATTCCTGTGTGGGAGGTGGGGTGCAGGGTAAATGTTCCTGTGTGGGAGGTTGGTGCAGGGTAAATGTTCCTGTGTGAGGGTGGGTGCAGGGTAAATGTTCCTGTGTGGGAGGTGGGTGCAGGGTAAATGTTCCTGTGTGGGAGGTGTGTGCAGGGTAAATGTTCCTGTGTGGGAGGTGGGTGCAGGGTAAATGTTCCTGTGTGGGAGGTGGGTGCAGTGTAAATGTTCCTGTGTGGGAGGTGGGTGCAGGGTAAATGTTCCTGTGTGGGAGGTGGGTGCAGGGTAAATGTTCCTGTGTGGGAAGAGGGGTGTCCGGGATAAATGTTCCTGTGTGGGAGGTGGGTGCTTTGTAAATGTTCCTGTGTGGGAGGCGGGGTGATTTGTAAATGTTCCTGTGTGTGTGAGGTGGGGTGCAGGGTAAATGTTCCTGTGTGGGAGGTGGGTGCAGGGTAAATGTTCCTGTGTGGGAGATGGGGTGCAGGGTAAATGTTCCTGTGTGGGAGGTGGGGTGCAGGGTAAATATTCCTGTGTGGGAGGTGGGGTGCAGGGTAAATGTTCCTGTGTGGGAGGTTGGTGCAGGGTAAATGTTCCTGTGTGAGGGTGGGTGCAGGGTAAATGTTCCTGTGTGGGAGGTTTGGTGCAGTGTAAATGTTCCTGTGTGGGAGGTAGGTGCAGGGTAAATGTTCCTGTGTGGGAGGTGGGGGGCAGGGTAAATGTTCCTGTGTGGGAGGTGGGGTGCAGGGTAAATGTTCCTGTGTGTGAGGTGGGTTGCAGGGTAAATGTTCCTGTGTGGGAGGTGGGGTGTAGTGTATATGTTCATGTGGAGGGGGGGGGGGGTGGAATGCAGGGTAAATGTTCTTGTGTGGGAGGTGTGCTGCAGGGTAAATGTTCCTATGCGGGGGATGGGGGGGGTGGGGTGCAGGGTTAATGTTCCTGTGTGGGAGGTGGGGTGCAGGGTAAATGTTCCTGTTTGGGGGTAGGGGTGCAGGGTAAATGTTCATGTGTTGGAGGAGGGGTGCAGGGTAAATGTTCCTGTGTGTGAGGTGGGGTGCAGGGTAAATGTTCCTGTGTGGTGGGTGGGGTGCAGGGTAAATGTTCCTGTGTGGGAGGTGGGGTGCAGGGTAAATATTCCTGTGTGGGAGGTTGGGTGCAGGGTAAATGTTCCTGTGTGGGAGGTGGGGTGTAGTGTATATGTTCATGTGGGGGGGGGGGGGGGGGGGGGGGAATGCAGGGTAAATGTTCTTGTGTGGGAGGTGTGCTGCAGGGTAAATGTTCCTGTGCGGGGGATGGGGTGCAGGGTAAATGTTCCTGTGTGGGAGGTTTGGTGCAGGGTAAATGTTCCTGTGTGGGAGGTGGGTGCAGGGTAAATGTTCCTGTGTGGGAGGTGGTTGCAGGGTAAATGTTCCAGTGTGGAAGGTGGGTGCAGGGTAAATGTTCCTGTGTGGGAGGTGGGTGCAGGGTAAATGTTCCTGTGTGGGAGGTGGGTGCAGGGTAAATGTTCCTGTGTGGGACGAGGGGTGTCCGGGATAAATGTTCCTGTGTGGGAGGTGGGTGCTTTGTAAATGTTCCTGTGTGGGAGGCGGGGTGATTTGTAAATGTTCCTGTGTGTGTGAGGTGGGGTGCAGGGTAAATGTTCCTGTGTGGGAGGTGGGTGCAGGGTAAATGTTCCTGTGTGGGAGATGGGGTGCAGGGTAAATGTTCCTGTGTGGGAGGTGGGGTGTAGTGTATATGTTCATGTGGGGGGGGGGGGGGGGGGGGGGGTGGAATGCAGGGTAAATGTTCTTGTGTGGGAGGTGTGCTGCAGGGTAAATGTTCCTGTGCGGGGGATGGGGTGCAGGGTAAATGTTCCTGTGTGGGAGGTTTGGTGCAGGGTAAATGTTCCTGTGTGGGAGGTGGGTGCAGGGTAAATGTTCCTGTGTGGGAGGTGGGTGCAGGGTAAATGTTCCTGTGTGGGAGGTGGGTGCAGGGTAAATGTTCCTGTGTGGGAGGTGGGTGCAGGGTAAATGTTCCTGTGTGGGAGGTGGGGTGCAGGGTAAATGTTCCTGTGTGGGAGGCGGGGTGAGGTGTAAATGTTCCTGTGTGTGTGAGGTGGGGTGCAGGGTAAATGTTCCTGTGTGGGAGGTGGGTGCAGGGTAAATGTTCCTGTGTGGGAGGTGGGGTGTAGTGTATATGTTCATGTGGGGGGGGGGGGGGGGTGGAATGCAGGGTAAATGTTCTTGTTTGGGAGGTGTGCTGCAGGGTAAATGTTCCTGTGCGGGGGATGGGGTGCAGGGTAAATGTTCTTGTGTGGGAGGTGTGCTGCAGGGTAAATGTACTTGTGTGGGAGGTTTGCTGCATGGTAAATGTTCCTGTGTGGGGGGAGGGGTGCAGGGTAAATGTTCCTGTGTGGGAGGTGGGGTGCTGTGTAAATGTTCCTGTGTGGGAGGTGGGGTGCAGGGTAAATGTTCCTGTGTGGGAGTAGGGGTGCAGGGTAAATGTTCCTGTGTGGGAGTAGGGGTGCTGTGTAAATGTTCCTGTGTGGGAGGTGGGTGCAGGGTAAATGTTCCTGTGTGGGAGGTGGGGTGCAGGGTAAATGTTCCTGTGTGTGAGGTGGGGTGCAGGGTAAATGTTCCTGTGTGGGAGGTGGGGTGTAGTGTATATGTTCATGTGGGGGGGGGGGGGGGGGGAGGGGGTGGAATGCAGGGTAAATGTTCTTGTGTGGGAGGTGTTGCTGCAGGGTAAATGTTCCTGTGTGGGGGGAGGGGTGCAGGGTAAATGTTCCTGTGTGGGAGGTGGGGTGCTGTGTAAATGTTCCTGTGTGGGAGGTGGGGTGCAGGGTAAATGTTCCTGTGTGGGAGTAGGGGTGCAGGGTAAATGTTCCTGTGTGGGAGTAGGGGTGCTGTGTAAATGTTCCTGTGTGGGAGGTGGGTGCAGGGTAAATGTTCCTGTGTGGGAGGTGGGGTGCAGGGTAAATGTTCCTGTGTGTGAGGTGGGGTGCAGGGTAAATGTTCCTGTGTGGGAGGTGGGGTGTAGTGTATATGTTCATGTGGGGGGGGGGGGGGGGGGGGAATGCAGGGTAAATGTTCTTGTGTGGGAGGTGTGCTGCAGGGTAAATGTTCCTGTGCGGGGGATGGGGTGCAGGGTAAATGTCCCTGTGTTGGAGGTGGGCGCAGGGTAAATGTTCCTGTGTGGGAGGTGGGGTGCAGGGTAAATGTTCCTGTGTGGGAGGTTTGGTGCAGGGTAAATGTTCCTGTGTGGGAGGTGGGTGCAGGGTAAATGTTCCTGTGTGGGAGGTGGTGCAGGGTAAATGTTCCTGTGTGGGAGGTGGGTGCAGGGTAAATGTTCCTGTGTGGGAGGTGGGTGCAGGGTAAATGTTCCTGTGTGGGAGGTGGGTGCAGGGTAAATGTTCCTGTGTGGGAAGAGGGGTGCAGGGTAAATGTTCCTGTGTGGGAGGTGGGGTGCTTTGTATATGTTCCTGTGTGGGAGACGGGGTGAGGTGTAAATGTTCCTGTGTGTTTGAGGTGGGGTGCAGGGTAAATGTTCCTGTGTGGGAGGTGGGGTGTAGTGTATATGTTCATGTGGGGGGGGGGGGGGGGGGGGTGGAATGCAGGGTAAATGTTCTTGTGTGGGAGGTGTGCTGCAGGGTAAATGTTCCTGTGCGGGGGATGGGGTGCAGGGTAAATGTCCCTGTGTTGGAGGTGGGCGCAGGGTAAATGTTCCTGTGTGGGAGGTGGGGTGCAGGGTAAATGTTCCTGTGTGGGAGGTTTGGTGCAGGGTAAATGTTCCTGTGTGGGAGGTGGGTGCAGGGTAAATGTTCCTGTGTGGGAGGTGGTGCAGGGTAAATGTTCCTGTGTGGGAGGTGGGTGCAGGGTAAATGTTCCTGTGTGGGAGGTGGGTGCAGGGTAAATGTTCCTGTGTGGGAGGTGGGTGCAGGGTAAATGTTCCTGTGTGGGAAGAGGGGTGCAGGGTAAATGTTCCTGTGTGGGAGGTGGGGTGCTTTGTAAATGTTCCTGTGTGGGAGACGGGGTGAGGTGTAAATGTTCCTGTGTGTGTGAGGTGGGGTGCAGGGTAAATGTTCCTGTGTGGGAGGTGGGGTTCAGGGTAAATATTCCTGTGTGGGAGGTGGGGTGTAGTGTATATGTTCATGTGGGGGGGTGGGGGGGGGGTGGAATGCAGGGTAAATGTTCTTGTGTGGGAGGTGTGCTGCAGGGTAAATGTTCCTGTGTGGGGGGAGGGGTGCAGGGTAAATGTTCCTGTGTGGGAGGTGGGGTGCTGTGTAAATGTTCCTGTGTGGGAGGTGGGGTGCAGGGTAAATGTTCCTGTTTGGGGGTCGGGGTGCAGGGTAAATGTTCCTGTGTGGGAGGTGGGGTGCTGTGTAAATGTTCCTGTGTGGGAGGTGGGGTGCAGGGTAAATGTTCCTGTGTGGGAGGTGGGGTGCAGGGTTAATGTTCCTGTGTGGGAGGTGGGGTGCAGGGTAAATGTTCCTGTTTGGGGGTAGGGGTGCAGGTTAAATGTTCATGTGTTGGAGGAGGGGTGCAGGGTAAATGTTCCTGTGTGTGAGGTGGGGTGCAGGGTAAATGTTCCTGTGTGGTGGGTGGGGTGCAGGGTAAATGTTCCTGTGTGGGAGGTGGGGTGCAGGGTAAATATTCCTGTGTGGGAGGTTGGGTGCAGGGTAAATGTTCCTGTGTGGGAGGTGGGTGCAGGGTAAATGTTCCTGTGTGGGAGGTGGGGTGCAGGGTAAATGTTCCTGTGTGGGAGGTGGGGTGCAGGGTAAATGTTCCTGTGTGGGAGGTGGGTGCAGGGTAAATGTTCCTGTGTGGGAGGTGGGTGCAGGGTAAATGTTCCTGTGTGGGAGGTGGGGTGCAGGATAAATGTTCCTGTGTGGGAGGCGGGTGCAGGGTAAATGTTCCTGTGTGGGAGGTGGGGTTCAGGGTAAATATTCCTGTGTGGGAGGTGGGGTGTAGTGTATATGTTCATGTGGGGGGGGGGGGGTGGAATGCAGGGTAAATGTTCTTGTGTGGGAGGTGTGCTGCAGGGTAAATGTTCCTGTGTGGGGGGAGGGGTGCAGGGTAAATGTTCCTGTGTGGGAGGTGGGGTGCTGTGTAAATGTTCCTGTGTGGGAGGTGGGGTGCAGGGTAAATGTTCCTGTTTGGGGGTAGGGGTGCAGGGTAAATGTTCCTGTGTGGGAGGTGGGGTGCTGTGTAAATGTTCCTGTGTGGGAGGTGGGGTGCAGGGTAAATGTTCCTGTGTGGGAGGTGGGGTGCAGGGTTAATGTTCCTGTGTGGGAGGTGGGGTGCAGGGTAAATGTTCCTGTTTGGGGGTAGGGGTGCAGGGTAAATGTTCATGTGTTGGAGGAGGGGTGCAGGGTAAATGTTCCTGTGTGTGAGGTGGGGTGCAGGGTAAATGTTCCTGTGTGGTGGGTGGGGTGCAGGGTAAATGTTCCTGTGTGGGAGGTGGGGTGCAGGGTAAATATTCCTGTGTGGGAGGTTGGGTGCAGGGTAAATGTTCCTGTGTGGGAGGTGGGTGCAGGGTAAATGTTCCTGTGTGGGAGATGGGGTGCAGGGTAAATGTTCCTGTGTGGGAGGTGGGGTGCAGGGTAAATATTCCTGTGTGGGAGGTGGGGTGCAGGGTAAATGTTCCTGTGTGGGAGGTGGGTGCAGGGTAAATGTTCCTGTGTGAGGGTGGGTGCAGGGTAAATGTTCCTGTGTGGGAGGTAGGTGCAGGGTAAATGTTCCTGTGTGGGAGGTGGGGTGCAGGATAAATGTTCCTGTGTGGGAGGCGGGTGCAGGGTAAATGTTCCTGTGTGGGAGGTGGGGTGCTTTGTAAATGTTCCTGTGTGGGAGGCGGGGTGATTTGTAAATGTTCCTGTGTGTGTGAGGTGGGGTGCAGGGTAAATGTTCCTGTGTGGGAGGTGGGTGCAGGGTAAATGTTCCTGTGTGGGAGATGGGGTGCAGGGTAAATGTTCCTGTGTGGGAGGTGGGGTGCAGGGTAAATGTTCCTGTGTGGGAGGTGGGGTGCAGGGTAAATGTTCCTGTGTGGGAGGTGTGGTGCAGGGTAAATGTTCCTGTGTGGGGGTGGGGTGCAGGGTAAATGTTCCTGTGTGGGAGGTTTGGTGCAGTGTAAATGTTCCTGTGTGGGAGGTGGGTGCAGGGTAAATGTTCCTGTGTGGGAGGTGGGTGCAGGGTAAATGTTCCTGTGTGGGAGGTGGGGTGCAGGGTAAATGTTCCTGTGTGGGGGTGGGGTGCAGGGTAAATGTTCCTGTGTGGGAGGTGGGTGCAGGGTAAATGTTCCTGTGTGGGAGGTGGGTGCAGGGTAAATGTTCCTGTGTGGGAGGTGGGTGCAGGGTAAATGTTCCTGTGTGGGAGGTGGGTGCAGGGTAAATGTTCCTGTGTGGGAGGTGGGTGCAGGGTAAATGTTCCTGTGTGGGAGAGGGGTGCCGGGTAAATGTTCCTGTGTGGGAGGTGGGTGCTTTGTAAATGTTCCTGTGTGGGAGGCGGGGTGAGGTGTAAATGTTCCTGTGTGTGTGAGGTGGGGTGCAGGGTAAATGTTCCTGTGTGGGAGGTGGGTGCAGGGTAAATGTTCCTGTGTGGGAGGATGGGGTGCAGGGTAAATGTTCCTGTGTGGGAGGTGGGGTGCAGGGTAAATGTTCCTGTGTGGGAGGTGGGGTGCAGGGTAAATGTTCCTGTGTGGGAGGTGGGTGCAGGGTAAATGTTCCTGTGTGGGAGGTGGGTGCAGGGTAAATGTTCCTGTGTGGGAGGTGGGTGCAGGGTAAATGTTCCTGTGTGGGAGGTGGGTGCAGGGTAAATGTTCCTGTGTGGGAGGTGGGTGCAGGGTAAATGTTCCTGTGTGGGAGAGAGGGGTGCAGGGTAAATGTTCCTGTGTGGGAGGTGGGGTGCTTTGTAAATGTTCCTGTGTGGGAGGCGGGGTGAGGTGTAAATGTTCCTGTGTGTGTGAGGTGGGGTGCAGGGTAAATGTTCCTGTGTGGGAGGTGGGTGCAGGGTAAATGTTCCTGTGTGGGAGGTGGGGTGTAGTGTATATGTTCATGTGGGGGGGGGGGGGGGGTGGAATGCAGGGTAAATGTTCTTGTGTGGGAGGTGTGCTGCAGGGTAAATGTTCCTGTGTGGGGGGAGGGGTGCAGGGTAAATGTTCCTGTGTGGGAGGTGGGGTGCTGTGTAAATGTTCCTGTGTGGGAGGTGGGGTGCAGGGTAAATGTTCCTGTGTGGGGGTAGGGGTGCAGGGTAAATGTTCCTGTGTGGGAGGTGGGGTGCTGTGTAAATGTTCCTGTGTGGGAGGTGGGGTGCAGGGTAAATGTTCCTGTGTGGGAGGTGGGGTGCAGGGTAAATGTTCCTGTGTGTGAGGTGGGGTGCAGGGTAAATGTTCCTGTGTGGGAGGTGGGGTGTAGTGTATATGTTCATGTGGGGGGGGGGGGGGGGGGAATGCAGGGTAAATGTTCTTGTGTGGGAGGTGTGCTGCAGGGTAAATGTTCCTGTGCGGGGGATGGGGTGCAGGGTAAATGTTCCTGTGTGGGAGGTTTGGTGCAGGGTAAATGTTCCTGTGTGGGAGGTGGGTGCAGGGTAAATGTTCCTGTGTGGGAGGTGGGTGCAGGGTAAATGTTCCTGTGTGGGAGGTGGGGTGCAGGGTAAATGTTCCTGTGTGGGAGGTGGGGTGCTGTGTAAATGTTCCTGTGTGGGAGGGGGGTGCAGGGTAAATGTTCCTGTGTGGGAGGTGGGTGCAGGGTAAATGTTCCTGTGTGTGTGAGGTGGGGTGCAGGGTAAATGTTCCTGTGTGGGAGGTGGGTGCAGGGTAAATGTTCCTGTGTGGGAGGATGGGGGTGCTAGGGTAAATGTTCCTGTGTGGGAGGTGGGGTGCAGGGTAAATGTTCCTGTGTGGGAGGTGGTGCAGGGTAAATGTTCCTGTGTGGGAGGTGGGTGCAGGGTAAATGTTCCTGTGTGGGAGGTGGGTGCAGGGTAAATGTTCCTGTGTGGGAGGTGGGTGCAGGGTAAATGTTCCTGTGTGGGAGGTGGGTGCAGGGTAAATGTTCCTGTGTGGGAGGTGGGTGCAGGGTAAATGTTCCTGTGTGGGAAGAGGGGTGTCCGGGATAAATGTTCCTGTGTGGGAGGTGGGTGCTTTGTAAATGTTCCTGTGTGGGAGGCGGGGTGATTTGTAAATGTTCCTGTGTGTGTGAGGTGGGGTGCAGGGTAAATGTTCCTGTGTGGGAGGTGGGTGCAGGGTAAATGTTCCTGTGTGGGAGATGGGGTGCAGGGTAAATGTTCCTGTGTGGGAGGTGGGGTGCAGGGTAAATATTCCTGTGTGGGAGGTGGGGTGCAGGGTAAATGTTCCTGTGTGGGAGGTAGGTGCAGGGTAAATGTTCCTGTGTGGGAGGTGGGTGCAGGGTAAATGTTCCTGTGTGGGAGGTGGGTGCAGGGTAAATGTTCCTGTGTGGGAGATGGGTGCAGGGTAAATGTTCCTGTGTGGGAGGTGGGTGCAGGGTAAATGTTCCTGTGTGGGAAGAGGGGTGCAGGGTAAATGTTCCTGTGTGGGAGGTGGGGTGCTTTGTAAATGTTCCTGTGTGGGAGACGGGGTGAGGTGTAAATGTTCCTGTGTGTGTGAGGTGGGGTGCAGGGTAAATGTTCCTGTGTGGGAGGTGGTGTTCAGTGTAAATATTCCTGTGTGGGAGGTGGGGTGTAGTGTATATGTTCATGTGGGGGGGGGGGGGGGTGGAATGCAGGGTAAATGTTCTTGTGTGGGAGGTGTGCTGCAGGGTAAATGTTCCTGTGTGGGGGGAGTGGTGCAGGGTAAATGTTCCTGTGTTGGAGGTGGGGTGCTGTGTAAATGTTCCTGTGTGGGAGGTGGGGTGCAGGGTAAATGTTCCTGTGTGGGGGTAGGGGTGCAGGGTAAATGTTCCTGTGTGGGAGGTGGGGTGCTGTGTAAATGTTCCTGTGTGGGAGGTGGGGTGCAGGGTAAATGTTCCTGTGTGGGAGGTGGGGTGCAGGGTAAATGTTCCTGTGTGTGAGGTGGGGTGCAGGGTAAATGTTCCTGTGTGGGAGGTGGGGTGTAGTGTATATGTTCATGTGGGGGGGGGGGGGGGGGGAATGCAGGGTAAATGTTCTTGTGTGGGAGGTGTGCTGCAGGGTAAATGTTCCTGTGCGGGGGATGGGGTGCAGGGTAAATGTTCCTGTGTGGGAGGTTTGGTGCAGGGTAAATGTTCCTGTGTGGGAGGTGGGTGCAGGGTAAATGTTCCTGTGTGGGAGGTGGTTGCAGGGTAAATGTTCCTGTGTGGAAGGTGGGTGCAGGGTAAATGTTCCTGTGTGGGAGGTGGGTGCAGGGTAAATGTTCCTGTGTGGGAAGAGAAGAGGGGTGTCCGGGATAAATGTTCCTGTGTGGGAGGTGGGGTGCTTTGTAAATGTTCCTGTGTGGGAGGCGGGGTGAGGTGTAAATGTTCCTGTTTGGGAAGAGAAGAGGGGTGTCCGGGATAAATGTTCCTGTGTGTGTGAGGTGGGGTGCAGGGTAAATGTTCCTGTGTGGGAGGTGGGTGCAGGGTAAATGTTCTTGTGTTGGAGGTGGGGTGCTGTGTAAATGTTCCTGTGTGGGAGGTGGGGTGCAGGGTAAATGTTCCTGTTTGTGGGTAGGGGTGCAGGGTAAATGTTCCTGTGTGGGAGGTGGGGTGCTGTGTAAATGTTCCTGTGTGGGAGGTGGGGTGCAGGGTAAATGTTCCTGTGTGGGAGGTGGGGTGCAGGGTAAATGTTCCTGTGTGGGAGGTGGGGTGCAGGGTAAATGTTCCTGTGTGGGAGGTGGGGTGCAGTGTAAATGTTCCTGTGTGGGAGGTGGGGTGCAGGGTAAATGTTCCTGTGTGGGAGGTGGGGTGCAGGGTAAATGTTCCTGTGTGGGAGGTGGGGTGCAGGGTAAATGTTCCTGTGTGGGAGGTGGGGTGCAGGGTAAATGTTCCTGTGTGGGAGGTGGGGTGCAGGGTAAATGTTCCTGTGTGGGAGGTGGGGTGCAGGGTAAATGTTCCTGTGTGGGAGGTGGGGTGCAGGGTAAATGTTCCTGTGTGGGAGGTGGGGTGCAGGGTAAATGTTCCTGTGTGGGAGGTGGGGTGCAGGGTAAATGTTCCTGTGTGGGAGGTGGGGTGTAGTGTAAATGTTCATGTGGGGGGGGGGGGGTGCAGGGTAAATGTTCCTGTGCGGGGGATGGGGTGCAGGGTAAATGTTCCTGTGTGGGAGGTGTGGTGCAGGGTAAATGTTCCTGTGTGGGAGGTGGGTGCAGGGTAAATGTTCCTGTGTGGGAGGTGGGTGCAGGGTAAATGTTCCTGTGTGGGAGGTGGGTGCAGGGTAAATGTTCCTGTGTGGGAGGTGGGTGCAGGGTAAATGGGAGGGGTGCAGGGTAAATGTTCCTGTGTGGGAGGTGGGGTGCAGGGTAAATGTTCCTGTGTGGGAGGTGGGTGCAGGGTAAATGTTCCTGTGTGGGGTGGGTGCAGGGTAAATGTTCCTGTGTGGGAGGTGGGGTGCTGTGTAAATGTTCCTGTGTGGGAGGTGGGGTGCAGGGTAAATGTTCCTGTGTGGGAGGTGGGGTGCAGGGTAAATGTTCCTGTGTGGGAGGTGGGGTGCAGGGTAAATGTTCCTGTGTGGGAGGTGGGGTGTAGTGTATATGTTCATGTGGGGGGGGGGGGGGGGTGGAATGCAGGGTAAATGTTCTTGTGTGGGAGGTGTGCTGCAGGGTAAATGTTCCTGTGCGGGGGATGGGGTGCAGGGTAAATGTTCCTGTGTGGGAGGTTTGGTGCAGGGTAAATGTTCCTGTGTGGGAGGTGGGGTGCAGGGTAAATGTTCCTGTGTGGGAGGTGGGGTGCAGGGTAAATGTTCCTGTGTGGGAGGTGGGTGCAGGGTAAATGTTCCTGTGTGGGAGGTGGGTGCAGGGTAAATGTTCCTGTGTGGGAGGTGGGGTGCAGGGTAAATGTTCCTGTGTGGGAGGTGGGTGCAGGGTAAATGTTCCTGTGTGGGAGGTGGGTGCAGGGTAAATGTTCCTGTGTGGGAGGTGGGGTGCAGGGTAAATGTTCCTGTGTGGGAGGTGGGTGCAGGGTAAATGTTCCTGTGTGGGAGGGGTGCAGGGTAAATGTTCCTGTGTGGGAGGTGGGGTGCAGGGTAAATGTTCCTGTGTGGGAGGTGGGTGCAGGGTAAATGTTCCTGTGTGGGAGGTGGGTGCAGGGTAAATGTTCCTGTGTGGGAGGTGGGTGCAGGGTAAATGTTCCTGTGTGGGAGGTGGGTGCAGGGTAAATGTTCCTGTGTGGGAGGTGGGGTGCAGGGTAAATGTTCCTGTGTGGGAGGTGGGGTGCAGGGTAAATGTTCCTGTGTGGGAGGTGGGTGCAGGGTAAATGTTCCTGTGTGGGAGGTGGGGTGCTGTGTAAATGTTCCTGTGTGGGAGGTGGGGTGCAGGGTAAATGTTCCTGTGTGGGAGGTGGGGTGCAGGGTAAATGTTCCTGTGTGGGAGGTGGGGTGCAGGGTAAATGTTCCTGTGTGGGAGGTGGGGTGTAGTGTATATGTTCATGTGGGGGGGGGGGGGGGGGTGGAATGCAGGGTAAATGTTCTTGTGTGGGAGGTGTGCTGCAGGGTAAATGTTCCTGTGCGGGGGATGGGGTGCAGGGTAAATGTTCCTGTGTGGGAGGTTTGGTGCAGGGTAAATGTTCCTGTGTGGGAGGTGGGTGCAGGGTAAATGTTCCTGTGTGGGAGGTGGGTGCAGGGTAAATGTTCCTGTGTGGGAGGTGGGTGCAGGGTAAATGTTCCTGTGTGGGAGGTGGGTGCAGGGTAAATGTTCCTGTGTGGGAGGTGGGTGCAGGGTAAATGTTCCTGTGTGGGAAGAGGGGTGTCCGGGATAAATGTTCCTGTGTGGGAGGTGGGTGCTTTGTAAATGTTCCTGTGTGGGAGGCGGGGTGAGGTGTAAATGTTCCTGTGTGTGTGAGGTGGGGTGCAGGGTAAATGTTCCTGTGTGGGAGGTGGGTGCAGGGTAAATGTTCCTGTGTGGGAGGTGGGGTGTAGTGTATATGTTCATGTGGGGGGGGGGGGGGGGTGGAATGCAGGGTAAATGTTCTTGTTTGGGAGGTGTGCTGCAGGGTAAATGTTCCTGTGCGGGGGATGGGGTGCAGGGTAAATGTACTTGTGTGGGAGGTGTGCTGCAGGGTAAATGTTCCTGTGTGGGAGGTGGGGTGCAGGGTAAATGTTCCTGTGTGGGAGGAGGGGTGCAGGGTAAATGTTCCTGTGTGGGAGGTGGGGTGCAGGGTAAATGTTCCTGTGTGGGAGTAGGGGTGCAGGGTAAATGTTCCTGTGTGGGAGGTGGGGTGCAGGGTAAATGTTCCTGTGTGGGAGGTGGGGTGCAGGGTAAATGTTCCTGTGTGGGAGGTGGGTGCAGGGTAAATGTTCCTGTGTGGGAGGTGGGGTGCAGGGTAAATGTTCCTGTGTGGGAGGTGGGGTGTAGTGTATATGTTCATGTGGGGGGGGGGGGGGGGGGTGGAATGCAGGGTAAATGTTCTTGTGTGGGAGGTGTGCTGCAGGGTAAATGTTCCTGTGTGGGGGGAGGGGTGCAGGGTAAATGTTCCTGTGTGGGAGGTGGGGTGCTGTGTAAATGTTCCTGTGTGGGAGGTGGGGTGCAGGGTAAATGTTCCTGTGTGGGAGTAGGGGTGCAGGGTAAATGTTCCTGTGTGGGAGGTGGGGTGCTGTGTAAATGTTCCTGTGTGGGAGGTGGGTGCAGGGTAAATGTTCCTGTGTGGGAGGTGGGGTGCAGGGTAAATGTTCCTGTGTGTGAGGTGGGGTGCAGGGTAAATGTTCCTGTGTGGGAGGTGGGGTGTAGTGTATATGTTCATGTGGGGGGGGGGTGGAATGCAGGGTAAATGTTCTTGTGTGGGAGGTGTGCTGCAGGGTAAATGTTCCTGTGTGGGAGGTGGGGTGCAGGGTAAATGTTCCTGTGTGGGAGGTGGGGTGCAGGGTAAATGTTCCTGTGTGGGAGGTGGGGTGCAGGGTAAATGTTCCTGTGTGGGAGGTGGGGTGCAGGGTAAATGTTCCTGTGTGGGAGGTGGGTGCAGGGTAAATGTTCCTGTGTGGGAGGTGGGTGCAGGGTAAATGTTCCTGTGTGGGAGGTGGGGTGCAGGGTAAATGTTCCTGTGTGGGAGGTGGGTGCAGGGTAAATGTTCCTGTGTGGGAGGTGGGTGCAGGGTAAATGTTCCTGTGTGGGAGGTGGGTGCAGGGTAAATGTTCCTGTGTGGGAGGTGGGTGCAGGGTAAATGTTCCTGTGTGGGAAGAGGGGTGCAGGGTAAATGTTCCTGTGTGGGAGGTGGGGTGCTTTGTAAATGTTCCTGTGTGGGAGACGGGGTGAGGTGTAAATGTTCCTGTGTGTGTGAGGTGGGGTGCAGGGTAAATGTTCCTGTGTGGGAGGTGGGGTTCAGGGTAAATGTTCCTGTGTGGGAGGTGGGGTGTAGTGTATATGTTCATGTGGGGGGGGGGGGGGTGGATGCAGGGTAAATGTTCCTGTGTGGGAGGTGGGGTGCAGGGTAAATGTTCCTGTGTGGGAGGTGGGGTGCAGGGTAAATGTTCCTGTGTGGGAGGTGGGGTGCAGGGTAAATGTTCCTGTGTGGGAGGTGGGGTGCAGGGTAAATGTTCCTGTGGGGGGGGGGGTGCAGGGTAAATGTTCCTGTGTGGGAGGTGGGGTGCAGGGTAAATGTTCCTGTGTGGGAGGTGGGGTGCAGGGTAAATGTTCCTGTGTGGGAGGTGGGGTGCAGGGTAAATGTTCCTGTGTGGGAGGTGGGTGCAGGGTAAATGTTCCTGTGTGGGAGGTGGGTGCAGGGTAAATGGTAATATTCCTGTGTGGGAGGTGGGTGCAGGGTAAATGTTCCTGTGTGGGAGGTGGGTGCAGGGTAAATGTTCCTGTGTGGGAGGAGGGGTGCAGGGTAAATGTTCCTGTGTGGGAGGTGGGGTGCTTTGTAAATGTTCCTGTGTGGGAGGCGGGGTGAGGTGTAAATGTTCCTGTTTGGGAGGAAGAGGGGTGTCCGGGATAAATGTTCTGTGGGGTGGAATGCAGGGTAAATGTTCTTGTGTGGGAGGTGTGCTGCAGGGTAAATGTTCCTGTGCGGGGGATGGGGTGCAGGGTAAATGTACTTGTGTGGGAGGTGTGCTGCAGGGTAAATGTACTTGTGTGGGAGGTTTGCTGCAGGGTAAATGTTCCTGTGTGGGGGGAGGGGTGCAGGGTAAATGTTCCTGTGTGGGAGGTGGGGTGCAGTGTAAATGTTCCTGTGTGGGAGGTGGGGTGCAGGGTAAATGTTCCTGTGTGGGGGTAGGGGTGCAGGGTAAATGTTCCTGTGTGGGAGGTGGGGTGCTGTGTAAATGTTCCTGTGTGGGAGGTGGGGTGCAGGGTAAATGTTCCTGTGTGGGAGGTGGGGTGCAGGGTAAATGTTCCTGTGTGTGAGGTGGGGTGCAGGGTAAATGTTCCTGTGTGGGAGGTGGGGTGTAGTGTATATGTTCATGTGGGGGGGGGGGGGGGGGGGGTGGAATGCAGGGTAAATGTTCTTGTGTGGGAGGTGTGCTGCAGGGTAAATGTTCCTGTGCGGGGGATGGGGTGCAGGGTAAATGTTCCTGTGTGGGAGGTTGGGTGCAGGGTAAATGTTCCTGTGTGGGAGGTGGGTGCAGGGTAAATGTTCCTGTGTGGGAGGTGGGTGCAGGGTAAATGTTCCTGTGTGGGAGGTGGGTGCAGGGTAAATGTTCCTGTGTGGGAGGTGGGTGCAGGGTAAATGTTCCTGTGTGGGAGGTGGGTGCAGGGTAAATGTTCCTGTGTGGGAAGAGAAGAGGGGTGTCCGGGATAAATGTTCCTGTGTGGGAGGTGGGGTGCTTTGTAAATGTTCCTGTGTGGGAGGCGGGGTGAGGTGTAAATGTTCCTGTGTGTGTGAGGTGGGGTGCAGGATAAATGTTCCTGTGTGGGAGGTGGGTGCAGGGTAAATGTTCCTGTGTGGGAGGTGGGGGTGTAGTGTATATGTTCATGTGGGGGGGGGGGGGGGGGGGGTGGAATGCAGGGTAAATGTTCTTGTTTGGGAGGTGTGCTGCAGGGTAAATGTTCCTGTGCGGGGGATGGGGTGCAGGGTAAATGTACTTGTGTGGGAGGTGTGCTGCAGGGTAAATGTACTTGTGTGGGAGGTTTGCTGCAGGGTAAATGTTCCTGTGTGGGGGGAGGGGTGCAGGGTAAATGTTCCTGTGTGGGAGGTGGGGTGCAGTGTAAATGTTCCTGTGTGGGAGGTGGGGTGCAGGGTAAATGTTCCTGTGTGGGAGTAGGGGTGCAGGGTAAATGTTCCTGTGTGGGAGGTGGGGTGCTGTGTAAATGTTCCTGTGTGGGAGGTGGAGTGCAGGGTAAATGTTCCTGTGTGGGAGGTGGGGTGCAGGGTAAATGTTCCTGTGTGTGAGGTGGGGTGCAGGGTAAATGTTCCTGTGTGGGAGGTGGGGTGTAGTGTATATGTTCATGTGGGGGGGGGGGGGGGGGGGTGGAATGCAGGGTAAATGTTCTTGTGTGGGAGGTGTGCTGCAGGGTAAATGTTCCTGTGCGGGGGATGGGGTGCAGGGTAAATGTTCCTGTGTGGGAGGTGGGGTGCAGGGTAAATGTTCCTGTGTGGGAGGTGGGGTGCAGGGTAAATGTTCCTGTGTGGGAGGTGTGGTGCAGGGTAAATGTTCCTGTGTGGGAGGTGGGTGCAGGGTAAATGTTCCTGTGTGGGAGGTGGTGCAGGGTAAATGTTCCTGTGTGGGAGGTGGGTGCAGGGTAAATGTTCCTGTGTGGGAGGTGGGTGCAGGGTAAATGTTCCTGTGTGGGAGGTGGGTGCAGGGTAAATGTTCCTGTGTGGGAGGGGGTGCAGGGTAAATGTTCCTGTGTGGGAGGTGGGTGCAGGGTAAATGTTCCTGTGTGGGAGGTGGGTGCAGGGTAAATGTTCCTGTGTGGGAGGTGGGTGCAGGGTAAATGTTCCTGTGTGGGAAGAGGGGTGCAGGGTAAATGTTCCTGTGTGGGAGGTGGGGTGCTTTGTAAATGTTCCTGTGTGGGAGACGGGGTGAGGTGTAAATGTTCCTGTGTGTGTGAGGTGGGGTGCAGGGTAAATGTTCCTGTGTGGGAGGTGGGGTTCAGGGTAAATATTCCTGTGTGGGAGGTGGGGTGTAGTGTATATGTTCATGTGGGGGGGGGGGGGGGGGGTGGAATGCAGGGTAAATGTTCTTGTGTGGGAGGTGTGCTGCAGGGTAAATGTTCCTGTGCGGGGGATGGGGTGCAGGGTAAATGTTCCTGTGTGGGAGGTGGGGTGCAGGGTAAATGTTCCTGTGTGGGAGGTGGGGTGCAGGGTAAATGTTCCTGTGTGGGGGTAGGGGTGCAGGGTAAATGTTCCTGTGTGGGAGGTGGGGTGCAGTGTAAATGTTCCTGTGTGGGAGGTGGGGTGCAGGGTAAATGTTCCTGTGTGGGAGGTGGGGTGCAGGGTAAATGTTCCTGTGTGGGAGGTGGGGTGCAGGGTAAATGTTCCTGTGTGGGAGGTGGGGTGCAGGGTAAATGTTCCTGTGTGGGAGGTGGGGTGCAGGGTAAATGTTCCTGTGTGGGAGGTGGGGTGCAGGGTAAATGTTCCTGTGTGGGAGGGGGTGAGGGTAAATGTTCCTGTGTGGGAGGTGGGTGCAGGGTAAATGTTCCTGTGTGGGAGGTGGGTGCAGGGTAAATGTTCCTGTGTGGGAGGTGGGGATGTCAGGGTAAATGTTCCTGTGTGGGAGGTGGGGTGCAGGTGTAAATGTTCCTGTGTGGGAGGTGGGGTGCAGGGTAAATGTTCCTGTGTGGGAGGAGGGGTGCAGGGTAAATGTTCCTGTGTGGGAGGTGGGGTGCAGGGTAAATGTTCCTGTGTGGGAGGTGGGGTGCAGGGTAAATGTTCCTGTGTGGGAGGTGGGGTGCAGGGTAAATGTTCCTGTGTGGGAGGTGGGGTGCAGGGTAAATGTTCCTGTGTGGGAGGTGGGGTGCAGGGTAAATGTTCCTGTGTGGGAGTAGGGGTGCAGGGTAAATGTTCCTGTGTGGGAGGTGGGGTGCAGGGTAAATGTTCCTGTGTGGGAGGTGGGGTGCAGGGTAAATGTTCCTGTGTGGGAGGTGGGGTGCAGGGTAAATGTTCCTGTGTGGGAGGTGGGGTGCAGGGTAAATGTTCCTGTGTGGGAGGTGGGGTGCAGGGTAAATGTTCCTGTGTGGGAGGTGGGGTGCAGGGTAAATGTTCCTGTGTGGGGAGGGGTGCAGGGTAAATGTTCCTGTGTGGGAGGTGGGGTGCTGTGTAAATGTTCCTGTGTGGGAGGTGGGGTGCAGGGTAAATGTTCCTGTGTGGGAGGTGGGGTGCAGGGTAAATGTTCCTGTGTGTGAGGTGGGGTGCAGGGTAAATGTTCCTGTGTGGGAGGTGGGGTGTAGTGTATATGTTCATGTGGGGGGGGGGGGGGGGGTGGAATGCAGGGTAAATGTTCTTGTGTGGGAGGTGTGCTGCAGGGTAAATGTTCCTGTGCGGGGGATGGGGTGCAGGGTAAATGTTCCTGTGTGGGAGGTGGGGTGCAGGGTAAATGTTCCTGTGTGGGAGGTGGGGTGCAGGGTAAATGTTCCTGTGTGGGAGGTGGGTGCAGGGTAAATGTTCCTGTGTGGGAGGTGGGTGCAGGGTAAATGTTCCTGTGTGGGAGGTGGGTGCAGGGTAAATGTTCCTGTGTGGGAGGTGGGTGCAGGGTAAATGTTCCTGTGTGGGAAGAGAAGAGGGGTGTCCGGGATAAATGTTCCTGTGTGGGAGGTGGGGTGCTTTGTAAATGTTCCTGTGTGGGAGGCGGGGTGAGGTGTAAATGTTCCTGTGTGTGTGAGGTGGGGTGCAGGGTAAATGTTCCTGTGTGGGAGGTGGGGTGCAGGGTAAATGTTCCTGTGTGGGAGGTGGGGGTGTAGTGTATATGTTCATGTGGGGGGGGGGGGGGGGGGGGGTGGAATGCAGGGTAAATGTTCTTGTTTGGGAGGTGTGCTGCAGGGTAAATGTTCCTGTGTGGGGGTGGGGTGCAGGGTAAATGTTCCTGTGTGGGAGGTGGGTGCAGGGTAAATGTTCCTGTGTGGGAGGTGGGGTGCAGGGTAAATGTTCCTGTGTGGGAGGTGGGGTGCAGGGTAAATGTTCCTGTGTGGGAGGTGGGGTGCAGGGTAAATGTTCCTGTGTGGGAGGTGGGGTGCAGGGTAAATGTTCCTGTGTGGTGAGGTGGGGTGCAGGGTAAATGTTCCTGTGTGGGAGGTGGGTGCAGGGTAAATGTTCCTGTGTGGGAGGTGGGGTGCAGGGTAAATGTTCCTGTGTGGGAGGTGGGGTGAGGTAATGTTCCTGTGGGGGGGGTGGAATGCAGGGTAAATGTTCTTGTGTGGGAGGTGTGCTGCAGGGTAAATGTTCCTGTGCGGGGGATGGGGTGCAGGGTAAATGTTCCTGTGTGGGAGGTGGGGCGCAGGGTAAATGTTCCTGTGTGGGAGGTGGGGTGCAGGGTAAATGTTCCTGTGTGGGAGGTTTGGTGCAGGGTAAATGTTCCTGTGTGGGAGGTGGGTGCAGGGTAAATGTTCCTGTGTGGGAGGTGGTGCAGGGTAAATGTTCCTGTGTGGGAGGTGGGTGCAGGGTAAATGTTCCTGTGTGGGAGGTGGGTGCAGGGTAAATGTTCCTGTGTGGGAGGTGGGTGCAGGGTAAATGTTCCTGTGTGGGAAGATGCGGGGTGCAGGGTAAATGTTCCTGTGTGGGAGGTGGGGTGCTTTGTAAATGTTCCTGTGTGGGAGGCGGGGTGAGGTGTAAATGTTCCTGTGTGTGTGAGGTGGGGTGCAGGGTAAATGTTCCTGTGTGGGAGGTGGGGTTCAGGGTAAATATTCCTGTGTGGGAGGTGGGGTGTAGTGTATATGTTCATGTGGGGGGGGGTGGTGCAGGGTAAATGTTCCTGTGTGGGAGGTGGTGCAGGGTAAATGTTCCTGTGTGGGAGGTGGGGTGCAGGGTAAATGTTCCTGTGTGGGAGGTGGGGTGCAGGGTAAATGTTCCTGTGTGGGAGGTGGGGTGCAGGGTAAATGTTCCTGTGTGGGGGTGGGGTGCAGGGTAAATGTTCCTGTGTGGGAGGTGGGGTGCAGGGTAAATGTTCCTGTGTGGGAGGTGGGGTGCAGGGTAAATGTTCCTGTGTGGGAGGTGGGGTGCAGGGTAAATGTTCCTGTGTGGGAGGTGGGGTGCAGGGTAAATGTTCCTGTGTGGGGGGTGGGGTGCAGGGTAAATGTTCCTGTGTGGGAGGTGGGGTGCAGGGTAAATGTTCCTGTGTGGGAGGTGGGGTGCAGGGTAAATGTTCCTGTGTGGGAGGTGGGGTGCAGGGTAAATGTTCCTGTGTGGGAGGTGGGGTGCAGGGTAAATGTTCCTGTGTGGGAGGTTTGGTGCAGGGTAAATGTTCCTGTGTGGGAGGTGGGTGCAGGGTAAATGTTCCTGTGTGGGAGGTGGTGCAGGGTAAATGTTCCTGTGTGGGAGGTGGGTGCAGGGTAAATGTTCCTGTGTGGGAGGTGGGTGCAGGGTAAATGTTCCTGTGTGGGAGGTGGGTGCAGGGTAAATGTTCCTGTGTGGGGTAGGGTGCAGGGTAAATGTTCCTGTGTGGGAGGTGGGTGCGGTAAATGTTCCTGTGTGGGAGGTGGGGTGCAGGGTAAATGTTCCTGTGTGGGAGGTGGGGTGCAGGGTAAATGTTCCTGTGTGGGA
The DNA here is from genome assembly GCF_965601325.2 of Salmo salar. Classification (NCBI taxonomy): domain Eukaryota; kingdom Metazoa; phylum Chordata; class Actinopteri; order Salmoniformes; family Salmonidae; genus Salmo; species Salmo salar. The sequence continues at coordinate 3,205,343 of NC_138296.1, read as the reverse complement.
GGTGGGGTGCAGGGTAAATGTTCCTGTGTGGGAGGTGGGGTGCAGGGTAAATGTTCCTGTGTGGGAGGTGGGGTGCAGGGTAAATGTTCCTGTGTGGGAGGTGGGGTGCAGGGTAAATGTTCCTGTGTGGGAGGTGGGGTGCAGGGTAAATGTTCCTGTGTGGGAGGTGGGGTGCAGGGTAAATGTTCCTGTGTGGGGGAGGGGTGCAGGGTAAATGTTCCTGTGTGGGAGGTGGGGTGCAGGGTAAATGTTCCTGTGTGGGAGGTGGGGTGCAGGGTAAATGTTCCTGTGTGGGAGGTTGGGTGCAGGGTAAATGTTCCTGTGTGGGAGGTGGGGTGCAGGGTAAATGTTCCTGTGTGGGAGGTGGGTGCAGGGTAAATGTTCCTGTGTGGGAGGTGGGTGCAGGGTAAATGTTCCTGGGGGGGGGGTGCAGGGTAAATGTTCCTGTGTGGGAGGTGGGTGCAGGGTAAATGTTCCTGTGGGGGGTGGGGTGCAGGGTAAATGTTCCTGTGTGGGAGGTTGGTGCAGGGTAAATGTTCCTGTGTGGGAGGTGGGTGCAGGGTAAATGTTCCTGTGTGGGAGGTATGTGCAGGGTAAATGTTCCTGTGTGGGAGGTGGGTGCAGGGTAAATGTTCCTGTGTGGGAGGTGGGTGCAGGGTAAATGTTCCTGTGTGGGAGGTGGGTGCAGGGTAAATGTTCCTGTGTGGGAGGAGGGGGTGTCCGGGTAAATGTTCCTGTGTGGGAGGTGGGGTGCTTTGTAAATGTTCCTGTGTGGGAGGCGGGGTGAGGTGTAAATGTTCCTGTGTGTGTGAGGTGGGGTGCAGGGTAAATGTTCCTGTGTGGGAGGTGGGTGCAGGGTAAATGTTCCTGTGTGGGAGGTGGGGTGTAGTGTATATGTTCATGTGGGGGGGGGGGGGGGTGGAATGCAGGGTAAATGTTCTTGTTTGGGAGGTGTGCTGCAGGGTAAATGTTCCTGTGCGGGGGATGGGGTGCAGGGTAAATGTACTTGTGTGGGAGGTGTGCTGCAGGGTAAATGTACTTGTGTGGGAGGTTTGCTGCAGGGTAAATGTTCCTGTGTGGGGGGAGGGGTGCAGGGTAAATGTTCCTGTGTGGGAGGTGGGGTGCTGTGTAAATGTTCCTGTGTGGGAGGTGGGGTGCAGGGTAAATGTTCCTGTGTGGGAGTAGGGGTGCAGGGTAAATGTTCCTGTGTGGGAGGTGGGGTGCTGTGTAAATGTTCCTGTGTGGGAGGTAGGTGCAGGGTATGTGGGGGGGGGGGGGGGGGGGGGTGGAATGCAGGGTAAATGTTCTTGTGTGGGAGGTGTGCTGCAGGGTAAATGTTCCTGTGTGGGGGGAGGGGTGCAGGGTAAATGTTCCTGTGTGGGAGGTGGGTGCAGGGTAAATGTTCCTGTGTGGGAGGTGTGGGAGGTGGGTGCAGGGTAAATGTTCCTGTGTGGGAGGTGGGGTGCAGGGTAAATGTTCCTGTGTGGGAGGTGGGGTGCAGGGTAAATGTTCCTGTGTGGGAGGTGGGGTGTAGTGTATATGTTCATGTGGGGGGGGGGGGGGGGGGGGTGGAATGCAGGGTAAATGTTCTTGTGTGGGAGGTGTGCTGCAGGGTAAATGTTCCTGTGTGGGGGGATGGGGTGCAGGGTAAATGTTCCTGTGTGGGAGGTGGGGTGCAGGGTAAATGTTCCTGTGTGGGAGGTGGGGTGCAGGGTAAATGTTCCTGTGTGGGAGGTGGGGTGCAGGGTAAATGTTCCTGTGTGGGAGGTGGGGTGCAGGGTAAATGTTCCTGTGTGGGAGGTGGGGTGCAGGGTAAATGTTCCTGTGTGGGAGGTGGGTGCAGGGTAAATGTTCCTGTGTGGGAGGTGGGGTGCAGGGTAAATGTTCCTGTGTGGGAGGTGGGGTGCAGGGTAAATGTTCCTGTGTGGGAGGTGGGGTGCAGGGTAAATGTTCCTGTGTGGGAGGTGGGGTGCAGGGTAAATGTTCCTGTGTGGGAGGTGGGGTGCAGGGTAAATGTTCCTGTGTGGGAGGTGGGTGCAGGGTAAATGTTCCTGTGTGGGAGGTGGGGTGCAGGGTAAATGTTCCTGTGTGGGAGGTGGGGTGCAGGGTAAATGTTCCTGTGTGGGAGGTGGGGTGCAGGGTAAATGTTCCTGTGTGGGAGGTGGGGTGCAGGGTAAATGTTCCTGTGTGGGAGGTGGGGTGCAGGGTAAATGTTCCTGTGTGGGAGGTGGGGTGCAGGGTAAATGTTCCTGTGTGGGAGGTGGGTGCAGGGTAAATGTTCCTGTGTGGGAGGTGGGGTGCAGGGTAAATGTTCCTGTGTGGGAGGTGGGGTGCAGGGTAAATGTTCCTGTGTGGGAGGTGGGGTGCAGGGTAAATGTTCCTGTGTGGGAGGTGGTGTGAGTGTAAATGTTCCTGTGTGGGAGGTGGGGTGTAGTGTATATGTTCATGTGGGGGGGGGGGGGGGGGTGGAATGCAGGGTAAATGTTCTTGTGTGGGAGGTGTGCTGCAGGGTAAATGTTCCTGTGTGGGAGGTGGGGTGCAGGGTAAATGTTCCTGTGTGTGAGGTGGGGTGCAGGGTAAATGTTCCTGTGTGGGAGGTGGGGTGTAGTGTATATGTTCATGTGGGGGGGGGGGGGGGGGGTGGAATGCAGGGTAAATGTTCTTGTGTGGGAGGTGTGCTGCAGGGTAAATGTTCCTGTGCGGGGGATGGGGTGCAGGGTAAATGTTCCTGTGTGGGAGGTTTGGTGCAGGGTAAATGTTCCTGTGTGGGAGGTGGGTGCAGGGTAAATGTTCCTGTGTGGGAGGTATGTGCAGGGTAAATGTTCCTGTGTGGGAGGTGGGTGCAGGGTAAATGTTCCTGTGTGGGAGGTGGGTGCAGGGTAAATGTTCCTGTGTGGGAGGTGGGTGCAGGGTAAATGTTCCTGTGTGGGAAGAGAAGAGGGGTGTCCGGGATAAATGTTCCTGTGTGGGAGGTGGGGTGCTTTGTAAATGTTCCTGTGTGGGAGGCGGGGTGAGGTGTAAATGTTCCTGTGTGTGTGAGGTGGGGTGCAGGGTAAATGTTCCTGTGTGGGAGGTGGGTGCAGGGTAAATGTTCCTGTGTGGGAGGTGGGGTGTAGTGTATATGTTCATGTTGGGGGGGGTGGAATGCAGGGTAAATGTTCTTGTTTGGGAGGTGTGCTGCAGGGTAAATGTTCCTGTGCGGGGGATGGGGTGCAGGGTAAATGTACTTGTGTGGGAGGTGTGCTGCAGGGTAAATGTACTTGTGTGGGAGGTTTGCTGCAGGGTAAATGTTCCTGTGTGGGGGGAGGGGTGCAGGGTAAATGTTCCTGTGTGGGAGGTGGGGTGCTGTGTAAATGTTCCTGTGTGGGAGGTGGGGTGCAGGGTAAATGTTCCTGTGTGGGAGTAGGGGTGCTTGGTAAATGTTCCTGTGTGGGAGGTGGGGTGCTGTGTAAATGTTCCTGTGTGGGAGGTAGGTGCAGGGTATGTGGGGGGGGGGGGGGGGGGGGTGGAATGCAGGGTAAATGTTCTTGTGTGGGAGGTGTGCTGCAGGGTAAATGTTCCTGTGTGGGGGGAGGGGTGCAGGGTAAATGTTCCTGTGTGGGAGGTGGGTGCAGGGTAAATGTTCCTGTGTGGGAGGTGTGGGAGGTGGGTGCAGGGTAAATGTTCCTGTGTGGGGGTGGGGTGCAGGGTAAATGTTCCTGTGTGGGAGGTAGGTGCAGGTAAATGTTCCTGTGTAGGAGGTGTCCGGGCAGGGTAAATGTTCCTGTGTGGGAGGTGGGGTGCAGGGTAAATGTTCCTGTGTGGGAGGTAGGTGCAGGGTAAATGTTCCTGTGTGGGAGGTGGGGTGCAGGATAAATGTTCCTGTGTGGGAGGCGGGTGCAGGGTAAATGTTCCTGTGTGGGAGGTGGGGGTGTAGTGTATATGTTCATGTGGGGGGGGGGGGGGTGGGGGTGGAATGCAGGGTAAATGTTCTTGTTTGGGAGGTGTGCTGCAGGGTAAATGTTCCTGTGCGGGGGATGGGGTGCAGGGTAAATGTACTTGTGTGGGAGGTGTGCTGCAGGGTAAATGTACTTGTGTGGGAGGTTTGCTGCAGGGTAAATGTTCCTGTGTGGGGGGAGGGGTGCAGGGTAAATGTTCCTGTGTGGGAGGTGGGGTGCAGTGTAAATGTTCCTGTGTGGGAGGTGGGGTGCAGGGTAAATGTTCCTGTGTGGGAGTAGGGGTGCAGGGTAAATGTTCCTGTGTGGGAGGTGGGGTGCTGTGTAAATGTTCATGTGTGGGAGGTGGAATGCAGGGTAAATGTTCCTGTGTGGGAGGTGGGGTGCAGGGTAAATGTTCCTGTGTGTGAGGTGGGGTGCAGGGTAAATGTTCCTGTGTGGGAGGTGGGGTGTAGTGTATATGTTCATGTGGGGGGGGGGGGGGGGGGGGTGGAATGCAGGGTAAATGTTCTTGTGTGGGAGGTGTGCTGCAGGGTAAATGTTCCTGTGCGGGGGATGGGGTGCAGGGTAAATGTTCCTGTGTGGGAGGTGGGGCGCAGGGTAAATGTTCCTGTGTGGGAGGTGGGGTGCAGGGTAAATGTTCCTGTGTGGGAGGTTTGGTGCAGGGTAAATGTTCCTGTGTGGGAGGTGGGTGCAGGGTAAATGTTCCTGTGTAGGAGGTGGTGCAGGGTAAATGTTCCTGTGTGGGAGGTGGGTGCAGGGTAAATGTTCCTGTGTGGGAGGTGGGTGCAGGGGAAATGTTCCTGTGTGGGAGGTGGGTGCAGGGTAAATGTTCCTGTGTGGGAGGTGGGTGCAGGGTAAATGTTCCTGTGTGGGAAGAGGGGTGCAGGGTAAATGTTCCTGTGTGGGAGGTGGGGTTCAGGGTAAATTTCCTGTGTGGGAGGTGGGTGTAGTGTATATGTTCATGTGGGGGGGGGGGGGGGGGTGGAATGCAGGGTAAATGTTCTTGTGTGGGAGGTGTGCTGCAGGGTAAATGTTCCTGTGTGGGGGAGGGGTGCAGGGTAAATGTACTTGTGTGGGAGGTGTGCTGCTGTGTAAATGTTCCTGTGTGGGAGGTGGGGTGCAGGGTAAATGTTCCTGTGTGGGGGGTGGGGTGCAGTGTAAATGTTCCTGTGTGGGAGGTGGGGTGCAGGGTAAATGTTCCTGTGTGGGAGGTGGGGTGCAGGGTAAATGTTCCTGTGTGTGAGGTGGGGTGCAGGGTAAATGTTCCTGTGTGGGAGGTGGGTGCAGGGTAAATGTTCCTGTGTGGGGGTAGGGGTGCAGGGTAAATGTTCCTGTGTGGGAGATGGGGGCAGGGTAAATGTTCCTGTGTGGGGGGAGGGGTGCAGGGTAAATGTTCCTGTGTGGGAGGTGGGGTGCTGTGTAAATGTTCCTGTGTGGGAGGTAGGGGTGCAGGGTAAATGTTCCTGTGTGGGAGGTGGGGTGCAGGGTAAATGTTCCTGTGTGGGAGGTGGGTGCAGGGTAAATGTTCCTGTGTGGGAGGTGGGTGCAGGGTAAATGTTCCTGTGTGGGAGGTGGGGTGCAGGGTAAATGTTCCTGTGTGGGAGGTGGGTGCAGGGTAAATGTTCCTGTTTGGGGGTGGGGTGCAGGGTAAATGTTCCTGTGTGGGAGATGGGGAGCAGGGTAAATGTTCCTGTGTGGGAGGTGGGGTGCAGGGTAAATGTTCCTGTGTGGGAGGTGGGGTGCAGGGTAAATGTTCCTGTGTGGGAGGTGGGTGCAGGGTAAATGTTCCTGTGTGGGAGGTGGGGTGCAGGGTAAATGTTCCTGTGTGGGAGGTTTGGTGCAGGGTAAATGTTCCTGTGTGGGAGGTGGGTGCAGGGTAAATGTTCCTGTGTGGGAGGTGGTGCAGGGTAAATGTTCCTGTGTGGGAGGTGGGTGCAGGGTAAATGTTCCTGTGTGGGAGGTGGGTGCAGGGTAAATGTTCCTGTGTGGGAGGTGGTGCAGGGTAAATGTTCCTGTGTGGGAGGTGAGTGCAGGGTAAATGTTCCTGTGTGGGAGGTGGGTGCAGGGTAAATGTTCCTGTGTGGGAAGAGGGGTGCAGGGTAAATGTTCCTGTGTGGGAGTTGGGGTGTAGTGTATATGTTCATGTGGGGGGGGGGGGGTGCAGGGTAAATGTTCCTGTGTGGGAGGTGGGTGCAGGGTAAATGTTCCTGTGTGGGAGGTGGGTGCAGGGTAAATGTTCCTGTGTGGGAAGAGTGGGGTGCAGGGTAAATGTTCCTGTGTGGGAGGCGGGGTGAGGTGTAAATGTTCCTGTGTGTGTGAGGTGGGGTGCAGGGTAAATGTTCCTGTGTGGGAGGTGGGGTTCAGGGTAAATATTCCTGTGTGGGAGGTGGGGGTGTAGTGTATATGTTCATGTGGGGGGGGGGGGGGGTGGAATGCAGGGTAAATGTTCTTGTGTGGGAGGTGTGCTGCAGGGTAAATGTTCCTGTGCGGGGGATGGGGTGCAGGGTAAATGTACTTGTGTGGGAGGTGTGCTGCAGGGTAAATGTTCCTGTGTGGGAGGTGGGGTGCAGGGTAAATGTTCCTGTGTGGGGGGAGGGGTGCAGGGTAAATGTTCCTGTGTGGGAGGTGGGGTGCAGTGTAAATGTTCCTGTGTGGGAGGTGGGGTGCAGGGTAAATGTTCCTGTGTGGGAGGTAGGGGTGCAGGGTAAATGTTCCTGTGTGGGAGGTGGGGTGCTGTGTAAATGTTCATGTGTGGGAGGTGGAATGCAGGGTAAATGTTCCTGTGTGGGAGGTGGGGTGCAGGGTAAATGTTCCTGTGTGTGAGGTGGGGTGCAGGGTAAATGTTCCTGTGTGGGAGGTGGGGTGTAGTGTATATGTTCATGTGGGGGGGGGGGGGGGGGGGTGGAATGCAGGGTAAATGTTCTTGTGTGGGAGGTGTGCTGCAGGGTAAATGTTCCTGTGCGGGGGATGGGGTGCAGGGTAAATGTTCCTGTGTGGGAGGTGTGGTGCAGGGTAAATGTTCCTGTGTGGGAGGTGGGTGCAGGGTAAATGTTCCTGTGTGGGAGGTGTGTGCAGGGTAAATGTTCCTGTGTGGGAGGTGGGTGCAGGGTAAATGTTCCTGTGTGGGAGGTGGGTGCAGGGTAAATGTTCCTGTGTGGGAGGTGGGTGCAGGGTAAATGTTCCTGTGTGGGAGGGGGTGCGGGTAAATGTTCCTGTGTGGGAGGTGGGTGCAATTTGTATGTTCCTGTGTGGGAGGTGGGTGCAGGGTAAATGTTCCTGTGTGGGAGGTGGGTGCAGGGTAAATGTTCCTGTGTGGGAAGAGGGGTGCAGGGTAAATGTTCCTGTGTGGGAGGTGGGGTGCTTTGTAAATGTTCCTGTGTGGGAGACGGGGTGAGGTGTAAATGTTCCTGTGTGTGTGAGGTGGGGTGCAGGGTAAATGTTCCTGTGTGGGAGGTGGGGTTCAGGGTAAATATTCCTGTGTGGGAGGTGGGGTGTAGTGTATATGTTCATGTGGGGGGGGGGGGGGGGTGGAATGCAGGGTAAATGTTCTTGTGTGGGAGGTGTGCTGCAGGGTAAATGTTCCTGTGCGGGGGATGGGGTGCAGGGTAAATGTTCCTGTGTGGGAGGTGGGGTGCAGGGTAAATGTTCCTGTGTGGGAGGTAGGGGTGCAGGGTAAATGTTCCTGTGTGGGAGGTGGGGCGCAGGGTAAATGTTCCTGTGTGGGAGGTGGGGTGCAGGGTAAATGTTCCTGTGTGGGAGGTTTGGTGCAGGGTAAATGTTCCTGTGTGGGAGGTGGGTGCAGGGTAAATGTTCCTGTGTGGGAGGTGGTGCAGGGTAAATGTTCCTGTGTGGGAGGTGGGTGCAGGGTAAATGTTCCTGTGTGGGAGGTGGGTGCAGGGTAAATGTTCCTGTGTGGGAGGTGGGTGCAGGGTAAATGTTCCTGTTTGGGGGTGGGGTGCAGGGTAAATGTTCCTGTGTGGGAGGTGCGGTGCTGTGTAAATGTTCCTGTGTGGGAGGTGGGGTGCAGGGTTAATGTTCCTGTGTCGGGGGTGGGGTGCAGGGTAAATGTTCATGTGTGGGAGGAGGGGCGCAGGGTAAATTTTCCAGTGTGGGTTTTGGGGTGCAGGGTAAATGTTCCTGTGTGGGAGGGGTGCAGGGTAAATGTTCCTGTGTGGGAGATGGGGTGCAGGGTAAATGTTACTGTGTGGGAGGTGTGGTGCAGGGTAAATGTTCCTGTGTGGGAGGTGGGGTGCAGGGTAAATGTTCCTGTGTGGGGGAGGGGTGCAGGGTAAATGTTCCTGTGTGGGAGGTGGGGTGCAGGGTAAATGTTCCTGTGTGGGAGGTGGGGTGCAGGGTAAATGTTCCTGTGTGGGAGGTTGGGTGCAGGGTAAATGTTCCTGTGTGGGAGGTGGGTGCAGGGTAAATGTTCCTGTGTGGGAGGTGGGTGCAGGGTAAATGTTCCTGTGTGGGAAGAGAGGTGCAGGGTAAATGTTCCTGTGTGGGAGGTTGGGTGCTTTGTAAATGTTCCTGTGTGGGAGACGGGGTGAGGTGTAAATGTTCCTGTGTGTGTGAGGTGGGGTGCAGGGTAAATGTTCCTGTGTGGGAGGTGGTGCAGGGTAAATGTTCCTGTGTGGGAGGTGGGTGCAGGGTAAATGTTCCTGTGTGGGAGGTGGGTGCAGGGTAAATGTTCCTGTGTGGGAGGTGGGTGCAGGGTAAATGTTCCTGTGTGGGAGGTAAGTGCAGGGTAAATGTTCCTGTGTGGGAAGAGGGGTGCAGGGTAAATGTTCCTGTGTGGGAGGTGGGGCGCAGGGTAAATGTTCCTGTGTGGGAGGTGGGGTGCAGGGTAAATGTTCCTGTGTGGGAGGTTTGGTGCAGGGTAAATGTTCCTGTGTGGGAGGTAGGTGCAGGGTAAATGTTCCTGTGTGGGAGGTGGTGCAGGGTAAATGTTCCTGTGTGGGAGGTGTGTGCAGGGTAAATGTTCCTGTGTGGGGGTAGGGGTGCAGGGTAAATTGTTCCTGTGTGGGAGGTGCGGTGCTGTTTAAATGTTCCTGTGTGGGAGGTGGGGTGCAGGGTAAATGTTCCTCTGTGGGAGATGGGTTGCAGGGTAAATGTTACTGTGTGGGAAGTAGGGTGCAGGGTAAATGTTCCTGTGTGGGAGGTGGGGTGCAGGGTAAATGTTCCTGTGTGGTGGGTGGGGTGCAGGGTAAATGTTCCTGTGTGGGGGAGGGGTGCAGGGTAAATGTTCCTGTGTGGGAGATGGGGTGCAGGGTAAATGTTCCTGTGTGGGAGGTGGTGTGCAGGGTAAATATTCCTGTGTGGGAGGTTGGGTGCAGGGTAAATGTTCCTGTGTGGGAGGTGGGTGCAGGGTAAATGTTCCTGTGTGGGAAGAGGGGTGCTTTGTAAATGTTCCTGTGTGGGAGACGGGGTGAGGTGTAAATGTTCCTGTGTGTGTGAGGTGGGGTGCAGGGTAAATGTTCCTGTGTGGGAGGTGGTGCAGGGTAAATGTTCCTGTGTGGGAGGTGGGTGCAGGGTAAATGTTCCTGTGTGGGAGGTGGGGTGCAGGGTAAATGTTCCTGTGTGGGAGGTAGGTGCAGGGTAAATGTTCCTGTGTGGGAGGTGGGTGCAGGGTAAATGTTCCTGTGTGGGGGTAGGGGTGCAGGGTAAATGTTCCTGTGTGGGAGGTGCGGTGCTGTGTAAATGTTCCTGTGTGGGAGGTGGGGTGCAGGGTAAATGTTCCTCTGTGGGAGATGGGTTGCAGGGTAAATGTTACTGTGTGGGAAGTAGGGTGCAGGGTAAATGTTCCTGTGTGGGAGGTGGGGTGCAGGGTAAATGTTCCTGTGTGGTGGGTGGGGTGCAGGGTAAATGTTCCTGTGTGGGGGAGGGGTGCAGGGTAAATGTTCCTGTGTGGGAGATGGGGTGCAGGGTAAATGTTCCTGTGTGGGAGGTGGTGTGCAGGGTAAATATTCCTGTGTGGGAGGTTGGGTGCAGGGTAAATGTTCCTGTGTGGGAGGTGGGTGCAGGGTAAATGTTCCTGTGTGGGAAGAGGGGTGCTTTGTAAATGTTCCTGTGTGGGAGACGGGGTGAGGTGTAAATGTTCCTGTGTGTGTGAGGTGGGGTGCAGGGTAAATGTTCCTGTGTGGGAGGTGGTGCAGGGTAAATGTTCCTGTGTGGGAGGTGGGTGCAGGGTAAATGTTCCTGTGTGGGAGGTGGGGTGCAGGGTAAATGTTCCTGTGTGGGAGGTAGGTGCAGGGTAAATGTTCCTGTGTGGGAAGAGGGGTGCAGGGTAAATGTTCCTGTGTGGGAGGTGGGGTGCAGTGTAAATGTTCCTGTGTGGGAGGTAAGTGCAGGGTAAATGTTCCTGTGTGGGAGGTGGGGTTCAGGGTAAATATTCCTGTGTGGGAGGTGGGGTGTAGTGTATATGTTCATGTGGGGGGGGGGGGGGGTGTGGAATGCAGGGTAAATGTTCTTGTGTGGGAGGTGTGCTGCAGGGTAAATGTTCCTGTGTGGGGGGAGGGGTGCAGGGTAAATGTTCCTGTGTGGGAGGTGGGGTGCTGTGTAAATGTTCCTGTGTGGGAGGTGGGGTGCAGGGTAAATGTTCCTGTTTGGGGGTAGGGGTGCAGGGTAAATGTTCCTGTGTGGGAGGTGGGTGCAGGGTAAATGTTCCTGTGTGGGAGGTGTGGGAGGTGGGTGCAGGGTAAATGTTCCTGTGTGGGAGATGGGGTGCAGGGTAAATGTTCCTGTGTGGGAGGTGGGGTGCAGGGTAAATGTTCCTGTGTGTGAGGTGGGGTGCAGGGTAAATGTTCCTGTGTGGGAGGTGGGTGCAGGGTAAATGTTCCTGTTTGGGGGTAGGGGTGCAGGGTAAATGTTCCTGTGTGGGAGATGGGGAGCAGGGTAAATGTTCCTGTGTGGGGGGAGGGGTGCAGGGTAAATGTTCCTGTGTGGGAGGTGGGGTGCTGTGTAAATGTTCCTGTGTGGGAGGTGGGGTGCAGGGTAAATGTTCCTGTGTGGGAGGTGGGTGCAGGGTAAATGTTCCTGTGTGTGAGGTGGGGTGCAGGGTAAATGTTCCTGTGTGGGAGGTGGGTGCAGGGTAAATGTTCCTGTTTGGGGGTAGGGGTGCAGGGTAAATGTTCCTGTGTGGGAGATGGGGAGCAGGGTAAATGTTCCTGTGTGGGAGGTGGGGTGCAGGGTAAATATTCCTGTGTGGGAGGTTGGGTGCAGGGTAAATGTTCCTGTGTGGGAGGTGGGTGCAGGGTAAATGTTCCTGTGTGGGAGATGGGGTGCAGGGTAAATGTTCCTGTGTGGGAGGAGGGGTGCAGGGTAAATATTCCTGTGTGGGAGGTGGGGTGCAGAGTAAATGTTCCTGTGTGGGAGGTTTGGTGCAGGGTAAATGTTCCTGTGTGGGAGGTGGGTGCAGGGTAAATGTTCCTGTGTGGGAGGTATGTGCAGGGTAAATGTTCCTGTGTGGGAGGTGGGTGCAGGGTAAATGTTCCTGTGTGGGAGGTGGGTGCAGGGTAAATGTTCCTGTGTGGGAGGTGGGTGCAGGGTAAATGTTCCTGTGTGGGAAGAGAAGAGGGGTGTCCGGGATAAATGTTCCTGTGTGGGAGGTGGGGTGCTTTGTAAATGTTCCTGTGTGGGAGGCGGGGTGAGGTGTAAATGTTCCTGTGTGTGTGAGGTGGGGTGCAGGGTAAATGTTCCTGTGTGGGAGGTGGGTGCAGGGTAAATGTTCCTGTGTGGGAGGTGGGGTGTAGTGTATATGTTCATGTTGGGGGGGGTGGAATGCAGGGTAAATGTTCTTGTTTGGGAGGTGTGCTGCAGGGTAAATGTTCCTGTGCGGGGGATGGGGTGCAGGGTAAATGTACTTGTGTGGGAGGTGTACTGCAGGGTAAATGTACTTGTGTGGGAGGGTTGCTGCAGGGTAAATGTTCCTGTGTGGGGGGAGGGGTGCAGGGTAAATGTTCCTGTGTGGGAGGTGGGGTGCTGTGTAAATGTTCCTGTGTGGGAGGTGGGGTGCAGGGTAAATGTTCCTGTGTGGGAGTAGGGGTGCTTGGTAAATGTTCCTGTGTGGGAGGTGGGGTGCTGTGTAAATGTTCCTGTGTGGGAGGTAGGTGCAGGGTATGTGGGGGGGGGGGGGGGGGGGTGGAATGCAGGGTAAATGTTCCTGTGTGGGAGGTTTGGTGCAGGGTAAATGTTCCTGTGTGGGAGGTAGGTGCAGGGTAAATGTTCCTGTGTGGGAGGTGGGGTGCAGGATAAATGTTCCTGTGTGGGAGGAGGGTGCAGGGTAAATGTTCCTGTGTGGGAGGTGGGGGTGTAGTGTATATGTTCATGTGGGGGGGGGGGGGGTGGGGGTGGAATGCAGGGTAAATGTTCTTGTTTGGGAGGTGTGCTGCAGGGTAAATGTTCCTGTGCGGGGGATGGGGTGCAGGGTAAATGTACTTGTGTGGGAGGTGTGCTGCAGGGTAAATGTACTTGTGTGGGAGGTTTGCTGCAGGGTAAATGTTCCTGTGTGGGGGGAGGGGTGCAGGGTAAATGTTCCTGTGTGGGAGGTGGGGTGCAGTGTAAATGTTCCTGTGTGGGAGGTGGGGTGCAGGGTAAATGTTCCTGTGTGGGAGTAGGGGTGCAGGGTAAATGTTCCTGTGTGGGAGGTGGGGTGCTGTGTAAATGTTCATGTGTGGGAGGTGGAATGCAGGGTAAATGTTCCTGTGTGGGAGGTGGGGTGCAGGGTAAATGTTCCTGTGTGTGAGGTGGGGTGCAGGGTAAATGTTCCTGTGTGGGAGGTGGGGTGCCTTTAAATGTTCCTGTGTGGGAGACGGGGTGAGGTGTAAATGTTCCTGTGTGTGTGAGGTGGGGTGCAGGGTAAATGTTCCTGTGTGGGAGGTGGGGTTCAGGGTAAATATTCCTGTGTGGGAGGTAAGGGTGTAGTGTATATGTTCATGTGGGGGGGGGGGGGGGGGGGTGGAATGCAGGGTAAATGTTCTTGTGTGGGAGGTGTGCTGCAGGGTAAATGTTCCTGTGTGGGGTGAGGGGTGCAGGGTAAATGTTCCTGTGTGGGAGGTGGGGTGCTGTGTAAATGTTCCTGTGTGGGGGTAGGGGTGCAGGGTAAATGTTCCTGTGTGGGAGATGGGGAGCAGGGTAAATGTTCCTGTGTGGGGGGAGGGGTGCAGGGTAAATGTTCCTGTGTGGGAGGTGGGGTGCTGTGTAAATGTTCCTGTGTGGGGGTAGGGGTGCAGGGTAAATGTTCCTGTGTGGGAGGTGGGGTGCTGTGTAAATGTTCCTGTGTGGGAGGTGGGTGCAGGGTAAATGTTCCTGTGTGGGAGGTGGGTGCAGGGTAAATGTTCCTGTGTGTGAGGTGGGGTGCAGGGTAAATGTTCCTGTGTGGGAGGTGGGTGCAGGGTAAATGTTCCTGTTTGGGGGTAGGGGTGCAGGGTAAATGTTCCTGTGTGGGAGATGGGGAGCAGGGTAAATGTTCCTGTGTGGGAGGTGGGGTGCAGGGTAAATATTCCTGTGTGGGAGGTTGGGTGCAGGGTAAATGTTCCTGTGTGGGAGGTGGGTGCAGGGTAAATGTTCCTGTGTGGGAGATGGGGTGCAGGGTAAATGTTCCTGTGTGGGAGGAGGGGTGCAGGGTAAATAATCCTGTGTGGGAGGTGGGGTGCAGGGTAAATGTTCCTGTGTGGGAGGTGGTGTTCAGTGTAAATATTCCTGTGTGGGAGGTGGGGTGTAGTGTATATGTTCATGTTGGGGGGGGGGGGGGGGTGGGGGGGTGGAATGAAGGGTAAATGTTCTTGTGTGGGAGGTGTGCTGCAGGGTAAATGTTCCTGTGTGGGAGGTGGGGTGCTCGGTAAATGTTCCTGTGTGTGAGGTGGGGTGCAGGGTAAATGTTCCTGTGTGGGAGGTGGGGTGTAGTGTATATGTTCATGTGGGGGGGGGGGGGGGTGGAATGCAGGGTAAATGTGCTTGTGTGGGAGGTGTGCTGCAGGGTCAATGTTCCTGTGCGGGGGATGGGGTGCAGGGTAAATGTTCCTGTGTGAGGGTGGTGGGGTGCAGGGTAAATGTTCCTGTGTGTGAGGTGGGTGCAGGGTAAATGTTCCTGTGTGGGAGGTGTGTGCAGGGTAAATGTTCCTGTGTGGGAGGTGGGTGCAGGGTAAATGTTCCTGTGTGGGAGGTGGGTGCAGGGTAAATGTTCCTGTGTGGGAGGTGGTGCAGGGTAAATGTTCCTGTGTGGGAGGTGAGTGCAGGGTAAATGTTCCTGTGTGGGAGGTGGGTGCAGGGTAAATGTTCCTGTGTGGGAAGAGGGGTGCAGGGTAAATGTTCCTGTGTGGGAGTTGGGGTGTAGTGTATATGTTCATGTGGGGGGGGGGGGGGGTGCAGGGTAAATGTTCCTGTGTGGGAGGTGGGTGCAGGGTAAATGTTCCTGTGTGGGAGGTGGGTGCAGGATAAATGTTCCTGTGTGGGAAGAGGGGTGCAGGGTAAATGTTCCTGTGTGGGAGGTGGGGTGCTTTGTAAATGTTCCTGTGTGGGAGGTGGGGTGCTTTGTAAATGTTCCTGTGTGGGAGACGGGGTGAGGTGTAAATGTTCCTGTGTGTGTGAGGTGGGGTGCAGGGTAAATGTTCCTGTGTGGGAGGTGGGGTTCAGGGTAAATATTCCTGTGTGGGAGGTGAGGTGTAGTGTATATGTTCATGTTGGGGGGGGGGGTGGGGGGTGGAATGCAGGGTAAATGTTCTTGTGTGGGAGGTGTGCTGCAGGGTAAATGTTCCTGTGCGGGGGATGAGGTGCAGGGTAAATGTTCCTGTGTGAGGGTGGTGGGGTGCAGGGTAAATGTTCCTGTGTGGGAGTAGGGGTGCAGGGTAAATGTTCCTGTGTGGGAGGTGGGGCGCAGGGTAAATGTTCCTGTGTGGGAGGTGGGGTTGCAGGGTAAATGTTCCTGTGTGGGAGGTTTGGTGCAGGGTAATGTTCCTGTGTGGGAGGTAGGTGCAGGGTAAATGTTCCTGTGTGGGAGGTGGTGCAGGGTAAATGTTCCAGTGTGGGAGGTGGGTGCAGGGTAAATGTTCCTGTGTGGGAGGTGGGTGCAGGGTAAATGTTCCTGTGTGGGAGGTGGGTGCAGGGTAAATGTTCCTGTTTGGGGGTAGGGGTGCAGGGTAAATGTTCCTGTGTGGGAGGTGCGGTGCTGTGTAAATGTTCCTGTGTGGGAGGTGGGGTGCAGGGTTAATGTTCCTGTGTCGGGGGTGGGGTGCAGGGTAAATGTTCATGTGTGGGAGGAGGGGCGCAGGGTAAATTTTCCAGTGTGGGTTTTGGGGTGCAGGGTAAATGTTCCTGAGGGAGGAGGGGTGCAGGGTAAATGTTCCTGTGTGGGAGATGGGTTGCAGGGTAAATGTTACTGTGTGTGAGGTGTTGTGCAGGGTAAATGTTCCTGTGTGGTGGGTGGGGTGCAGGGTAAATGTTCCTGTGTGGGGGAGGGGTGCAGGGTAAATGTTCCTGTGTGGGAGATGGGGTGCAGGGTAAATGTTCCTGTGTGGGAGGTGGGGTGCAGGGTAAATATTCCTGTGTGGGAGGTTGGGTGCAGGGTAAATGTTCCTGTGTGGGAGGTGGGTGCAGGGTAAATGTTCCTGTGTGGGAGGTGGGTGCAGGGTAAATGTTCCTGTGTGGGAAGAGAGGTGCAGGGTAAATGTTCCTGTGTGGGAGGTGGAGTGCTTTGTAAATGTTCCTGTGTGGGAGACGGGGTGAGGTGTAAATGTTCCTGTGTGTGTGAGGTGGGGTGCAGG
The DNA here is from genome assembly GCF_965601325.2 of Salmo salar. Lineage (NCBI taxonomy): Eukaryota > Metazoa > Chordata > Actinopteri > Salmoniformes > Salmonidae > Salmo > Salmo salar. Next base: position 3,189,649 of record NC_138296.1, on the reverse strand, counting down.
GTAAATGTTCCTGTGTGGGAGGTGGTGCAGGGTAAATGTTCCTGTGTGGGAGGTGGGTGCAGGGTAAATGTTCCTGTGTGGGAGGTGGGTGCAGGGTAAATGTTCCTGTGTGGGAGGTAGGTGCAGGGTAAATGTTCCTGTGTGGGAGGTAAGTGCAGGGTAAATGTTCCTGTGTGGGAAGAGGGGTGCAGGGTAAATGTTCCTGTGTGGGAGGTGGGGCGCAGGGTAAATGTTCCTGTGTGGGAGGTGGGGTGCAGGGTAAATGTTCCTGTGTGGGAGGTTTGGTGCAGGGTAAATGTTCCTGTGTGGGAGGTAGGTGCAGGGTAAATGTTCCTGTGTGGGAGGTGGTGCAGGGTAAATGTTCCTGTGTGGGAGGTGGGTGCAGGGTAAATGTTCCTGTGTGGGGGTAGGGGTGCAGGGTAAATGTTCCTGTGTGGGAGGTGCGGTGCTGTTTAAATGTTCCTGTGTGGGAGGTGGGGTGCAGGGTAAATGTTCCTCTGTGGGAGATGGGTTGCAGGGTAAATGTTACTGTGTGGGAAGTAGGGTGCAGGGTAAATGTTCCTGTGTGGGAGGTGGGGTGCAGGGTAAATGTTCCTGTGTGGTGGGTGGGGTGCAGGGTAAATGTTCCTGTGTGGGGGAGGGGTGCAGGGTAAATGTTCCTGTGTGGGAGATGGGGTGCAGGGTAAATGTTCCTGTGTGGGAGGTGGTGTGCAGGGTAAATATTCCTGTGTGGGAGGTTGGGTGCAGGGTAAATGTTCCTGTGTGGGAGGTGGGTGCAGGGTAAATGTTCCTGTGTGGGAAGAGGGGTGCTTTGTAAATGTTCCTGTGTGGGAGACGGGGTGAGGTGTAAATGTTCCTGTGTGTGTGAGGTGGGGTGCAGGGTAAATGTTCCTGTGTGGGAGGTGGTGCAGGGTAAATGTTCCTGTGTGGGAGGTGGGTGCAGGGTAAATGTTCCTGTGTGGGAGGTGGGGTGCAGGGTAAATGTTCCTGTGTGGGAGGTAGGTGCAGGGTAAATGTTCCTGTGTGGGAAGAGGGGTGCAGGGTAAATGTTCCTGTGTGGGAGGTGGGGTGCAGTGTAAATGTTCCTGTGTGGGAGGTAAGTGCAGGGTAAATGTTCCTGTGTGGGAGGTGGGGTTCAGGGTAAATATTCCTGTGTGGGAGGTGGGGTGTAGTGTATATGTTCATGTGGGGGGGGGGGGGGGGGGGGTGGTGGAATGCAGGGTAAATGTTCTTGTGTGGGAGGTGTGCTGCAGGGTAAATGTTCCTGTGTGGGGGGAGGGGTGCAGGGTAAATGTTTCTGTGTGGGAGGTGGGGTGCTGTGTAAATGTTCCTGTGTGGGAGGTGGGGTGCAGGGTAAATGTTCCTGTTTGGGGTTTAGGGGTGCAGTGTAAATGTTCCTGTGTGGGAGGTAGGGTGCTGTGTAAATGTTACTGTGTGGGAGGTGGGGTGCAGGGTAAATGTTCCTGTGTGGGAGAAGGGGTGCAGGGTAAATGTTCCTGTGTGTGAGGTGGGGTGCAGGGTAAATGTTCCTGTGTGGGAGGTGGGTGCAGGGTAAATGTTCCTGTGTGGGAGGTGGGTGCAGGGTAAATGTTCCTGTGTGGGAAGAGGGGTGCAGGGTAAATGTTCCTGTGTGGGAGATGGGTGCTTTGTAAATGTTCCTGTGTGGGAGACGGGGTGAGGTGTAAATGTTCCTGTGTGTGTGAGGTGGGGTGCAGGGTAAATGTTCCTGTGTGGGAGGTGGGTTCAGGGTAAATATTCCTGTGTGGGAGGAGGGGAGTAGTGTATATGTTCATGTGTGGGGGGGGGGTGCAGGGTAAATGTTCCTGTGTGGGAGGTGGTGCAGGGTAAAATGTTCCTGTGTGGGAGGTGGGTGCAGTGTATATGTTCATGTGGGGGGGGTGGGTGCAGGGTAAATGTTCCTGTGTGGGAGGTGGGTGCAGGGTAAATGTTCCTGTTTGGGGGTAGGGGTGCAGGGTAAATGTTCCTGTGTGGGAGGTGCGGTGCTGTGTAAATGTTCCTGTGTGGGAGGTGGGGTGCAGGGTTAATGTTCCTGTGTCGGGGGTGGGGTGCAGGGTAAATGTTCATGTGTGGGAGGAGGGGCGCAGGGTAAATTTTCCAGTGTGGGTTTTGGGGTGCAGGGTAAATGTTCCTGAGGGAGGAGGGGTGCAGGGTAAATGTTCCTGTGTGGGAGATGGGTTGCAGGGTAAATGTTACTGTGTGTGAGGTGGGGTGCAGGGTAAATGTTCCTGTGTGGTGGGTGGGGTGCAGGGTAAATGTTCCTGTGTGGGGGAGGGGTGCAGGGTAAATGTTCCTGTGTGGGAGATGGGGTGCAGGGTAAATGTTCCTGTGTGGGAGGTGGGGTGCAGGGTAAATATTCCTGTGTGGGAGGTTGGGTGCAGGGTAAATGTTCCTGTGTGGGAGGTGGGTGCAGGGTAAATGTTCCTGTGTGGGAGGTGGGTGCAGGGTAAATGTTCCTGTGTGGGAAGAGAGGTGCAGGGTAAATGTTCCTGTGTGGGAGGTGGGGTGCTTTGTAAATGTTCCTGTGTGGGAGACGGGGTGAGGTGTAAATGTTCCTGTGTGTGTGAGGTGGGGTGCAGGGTAAATGTTCCTGTGTGGGAGGTGGTGCAGGGTAAATGTTCCTGTGTGGGAGGTGGGTGCAGGGTAAATGTTCCTGTGTGGGAGGTGGGGCGCAGGGTAAATGTTCCTGTGTGGGAGGTGGGGTGCAGGGTAAATGTTCCTGTGTGGGAGGTTTGTTGCAGGGTAAATGTTCCTGTGTGGGATGTAGGTGCAGGGTAAATGTTCCTGTGTGGGAGGTGGTGCAGGGTAAATGTTCCTGTGTGGGAGGTGGGTGCAGGGTAAATGTTCCTGTGTGGGGGTAGGGGTGCAGGGTAAATGTTCCTGTGTGGGAGGTGCGGTGCTGTGTAAATGTTCCTGTGTGGGAGGTGGGGTGCAGGGTAAATGTTCCTCTGTGGGAGATGGGTTGCAGGGTAAATGTTACTGTGTGGGAAGTAGGGTGCAGGGTAAATGTTCCTGTGTGGGAGGTGGGGTGCAGGGTAAATGTTCCTGTGTGGTGGGTGGGGTGCAGGGTAAATGTTCCTGTGTGGGGGAGGGGTGCAGGGTAAATGTTCCTGTGTGGGAGATGGGGTGCAGGGTAAATGTTCCTGTGTGGGAGGTGGTGTGCAGGGTAAATATTCCTGTGTGGGAGGTTGGGTGCAGGGTAAATGTTCCTGTGTGGGAGGTGGGTGCAGGGTAAATGTTCCTGTGTGGGAAGAGGGGTGCTTTGTAAATGTTCCTGTGTGGGAGACGGGGTGAGGTGTAAATGTTCCTGTGTGTGTGAGGTGGGGTGCAGGGTAAATGTTCCTGTGTGGGAGGTGGTGCAGGGTAAATGTTCCTGTGTGGGAGGTGGGTGCAGGGTAAATGTTCCTGTGTGGGAGGTGGGGTTCAGGGTAAATATTCCTGTGTGGGAGGTGGGGTGTAGTGTATATGTTCATGTGGGGGGGGGGGGGGGGGTGTGGAATGCAGGGTAAATGTTCTTGTGTGGGAGGTGTGCTGCAGGGTAAATGTTCCTGTGTGGGGGGAGGGGTGCAGGGTAAATGTTTCTGTGTGGGAGGTGGGTTCAGGGTAAATATTCCTGTGTGGGAGGAGGGGAGTAGTGTATATGTTCATGTGTGGGGGGGGGGTGCAGGGTAAATGTTCCTGTGTGGGAGGTGGTGCAGGGTAAAATGTTCCTGTGTGGGAGGTGGGTGCAGTGTATATGTTCATGTGGGGGGGGTGGGTGCAGGGTAAATGTTCCTGTGTGGGAGGTGGGTGCAGGGTAAATGTTCCTGTTTGGGGGAGGTGGGGTGCAGGGTAAATGTTCCTGTGTGGGGGAGGTGGGGTGCAGGGTAAATGTTCCTGTGTGGGAGGTGCGGTGCTGTGTAAATGTTCCTGTGTGGGAGGTGGGGTGCAGGGTTAATGTTCCTGTGTCGGGGGTGGGGTGCAGGGTAAATGTTCATGTGTGGGAGGAGGGGCGCAGGGTAAATTTTCCAGTGTGGGTTTTGGGGTGCAGGGTAAATGTTCCTGAGGGAGGAGGGGTGCAGGGTAAATGTTCCTGTGTGGGAGATGGGTTGCAGGGTAAATGTTACTGTGTGTGAGGTGGGGTGCAGGGTAAATGTTCCTGTGTGGTGGGTGGGGTGCAGGGTAAATGTTCCTGTGTGGGGGAGGGGTGCAGGGTAAATGTTCCTGTGTGGGAGATGGGGTGCAGGGTAAATGTTCCTGTGTGGGAGGTGGGGTGCAGGGTAAATATTCCTGTGTGGGAGGTTGGGTGCAGGGTAAATGTTCCTGTGTGGGAGGTGGGTGCAGGGTAAATGTTCCTGTGTGGGAGGTGGGTGCAGGGTAAATGTTCCTGTGTGGGAAGAGAGGTGCAGGGTAAATGTTCCTGTGTGGGAGGTGGGGTGCTTTGTAAATGTTCCTGTGTGGGAGACGGGGTGAGGTGTAAATGTTCCTGTGTGTGTGAGGTGGGGTGCAGGGTAAATGTTCCTGTGTGGGAGGTGGTGCAGGGTAAATGTTCCTGTGTGGGAGGTGGGTGCAGGGTAAATGTTCCTGTGTGGGAGGTGGGGCGCAGGGTAAATGTTCCTGTGTGGGAGGTGGGGTGCAGGGTAAATGTTCCTGTGTGGGAGGTTTGTTGCAGGGTAAATGTTCCTGTGTGGGATGTAGGTGCAGGGTAAATGTTCCTGTGGGGGAGGAGGGGTGCAGGGTAATGTTCCTGTGGGGGGGAGGTGGGGTGCAGGGTAAATGTTCCTGTGTGGGAGGTGGGGTGCAGGTTAAATGTTCCTGTGGGGCTGGGGTGGAATGCAGGGTAAATGTTCTTGTGTGGGAGGTGTGCTGCAGGGTAAATGTTCCTTTGTGGGGGGGAGGTGGGGTGCAGGGTAAATGTTCCTGTGTGGGAGGTGGGATGCAGGGTAAATGTTCCTGTGTGGGAGTAGGGGTGCAGGGTAAATGTTCCTGTGTGGGAGGTGGCGTGCAGGGTAAATGTTCCTGTGGGGGGAGGTGGGGTGCAGGGTAAATGTTCCTGTGTGGGGGAGGTGGGGTGCAGGGTAAATGTTCCTGTGGGGGGGTGGGGTGCAGGGTAAATGTTCCTGTGGGGGGAGGTGGGGTGCAGGGTAAATGTTCCTGTGTGGGCGGTGAGGTGCAGGGTAAATGTTCCTGTGAGGGGGAGGTGGGGTGCAGGGTAAATGTTCCTGTGGGGGAGGTGGGGTGCAGGGTAAATGTTCCTGTGTGTGGGAGGTGGGTGCAGGGTAAATGTTCCTGTGTGGGAGGTGGGGTGCAGGGTAAATGTTCCTGTGTGGGATGTGGGGTGCAAGGTAAATGTTCCTGTGTGGGAGGTAGGGTGCTGGGTAAATGTTCCTGTGTGGGAGGTAGGGTGCAGGGTAAATGTTCCTGTGTGAGGTGGGGTGCAGGGTAAATTTTCCTGTGTGGGAGGTGGGGTGCTTTGTAAATGTTCCTGTGTGGGAGGCGGGGTGAAGTGTAAATGTTCCTGTGTGTGTGAGGTGGGGTGCAGGGTAAATGTTCCTGTGTGGGAGGTGGGGTTAAGGGTAAATATTCCTGTGTGGGAGGTGGGGTGTAGTGTATATGTTCATGTGGGGGGGGGGGGGGTGCAGGGTAAATGTTCCTGTGTGAGGGTAGGGGTGCAGGGTAAATGTTCCTGTGTGGGAGTAGGGGTGCAGGGTAAATGTTCCTGTGTGGGAGGAGGGGCGCTGGGTAAATGTTCCTGTGTGGGAGGTGGGGTGCAGGGTAAATGTTCCTGTGGGGGAGGAGGGGCGCAGGGTAAATGTTCCTGTGTGGGAGGTGGGGTGCAGGGTAAATGTTCCTGTGGGGGGGTGGCATGCAGGGTAAATGTTCCTGTGTGGGAGGTGGGGTGCTGGGTAAATGTTCCTGTGTGGGAGTAGCGGTGCAGGGTAAATGTTCCTGTGTGGGAGGTGGGGTTCAGGGTAAATATTCCTGTGTGGGAGGTGGGGTGTAGTGTATATGTTCATGTGGGGGGGGGGGGGGGGGGTGGTGGAATGCAGGGTAAATGTTCTTGTGTGGGAGGTGTGCTGCAGGGTAAATGTTCCTGTGTGGGGGGAGGGGTGCAGGGTAAATGTTTCTGTGTGGGAGGTGGGGTGCTGTGTAAATGTTCCTGTGTGGGAGGTGGGGTGCAGGGTAAATGTTCCTGTTTGGGGTTTAGGGGTGCAGTGTAAATGTTCCTGTGTGGGAGGTAGGGTGCTGTGTAAATGTTACTGTGTGGGAGGTGGGGTGCAGGGTAAATGTTCCTGTGTGGGAGAAGGGGTGCAGGGTAAATGTTCCTGTGTGTGAGGTGGGGTGCAGGGTAAATGTTCCTGTGTGGGAGGTGGGTGCAGGGTAAATGTTCCTGTGTGGGAGGTGGGTGCAGGGTAAATGTTCCTGTGTGGGAAGAGGGGTGCAGGGTAAATGTTCCTGTGTGGGAGATGGGTGCTTTGTAAATGTTCCTGTGTGGGAGACGGGGTGAGGTGTAAATGTTCCTGTGTGTGTGAGGTGGGGTGCAGGGTAAATGTTCCTGTGTGGGAGGTGGGTTCAGGGTAAATATTCCTGTGTGGGAGGAGGGGAGTAGTGTATATGTTCATGTGTGGGGGGGGGGTGCAGGGTAAATGTTCCTGTGTGGGAGGTGGTGCAGGGTAAAATGTTCCTGTGTGGGAGGTGGGTGCAGTGTATATGTTCATGTGGGGGGGGTGGGTGCAGGGTAAATGTTCCTGTGTGGGAGGTGGGTGCAGGGTAAATGTTCCTGTTTGGGGGTAGGGGTGCAGGGTAAATGTTCCTGTGTGGGAGGTGCGGTGCTGTGTAAATGTTCCTGTGTGGGAGGTGGGGTGCAGGGTTAATGTTCCTGTGTCGGGGGTGGGGTGCAGGGTAAATGTTCATGTGTGGGAGGAGGGGCGCAGGGTAAATTTTCCAGTGTGGGTTTTGGGGTGCAGGGTAAATGTTCCTGAGGGAGGAGGGGTGCAGGGTAAATGTTCCTGTGTGGGAGATGGGTTGCAGGGTAAATGTTACTGTGTGTGAGGTGGGGTGCAGGGTAAATGTTCCTGTGTGGTGGGTGGGGTGCAGGGTAAATGTTCCTGTGTGGTGGAGGGGTGCAGGGTAAATGTTCCTGTGTGGGAGATGGGGTGCAGGGTAAATGTTCCTGTGTGGGAGGTGGGGTGCAGGGTAAATATTCCTGTGTGGGAGGTTGGGTGCAGGGTAAATGTTCCTGTGTGGGAGGTGGGTGCAGGGTAAATGTTCCTGTGTGGGAGGTGGGTGCAGGGTAAATGTTCCTGTGTGGGAAGAGAGGTGCAGGGTAAATGTTCCTGTGTGGGAGGTGGGGTGCTTTGTAAATGTTCCTGTGTGGGAGACGGGGTGAGGTGTAAATGTTCCTGTGTGTGTGAGGTGGGGTGCAGGGTAAATGTTCCTGTGTGGGAGGTGGTGCAGGGTAAATGTTCCTGTGTGGGAGGTGGGTGCAGGGTAAATGTTCCTGTGTGGGAGGTGGGGCGCAGGGTAAATGTTCCTGTGTGGGAGGTGGGGTGCAGGGTAAATGTTCCTGTGTGGGAGGTTTGTTGCAGGGTAAATGTTCCTGTGTGGGATGTAGGTGCAGGGTAAATGTTCCTGTGTGGGAGGTGGTGCAGGGTAAATGTTCCTGTGTGGGAGGTGGGTGCAGGGTAAATGTTCCTGTGTGGGGGTAGGGGTGCAGGGTAAATGTTCCTGTGTGGGAGGTGCGGTGCTGTGTAAATGTTCCTGTGTGGGAGGTGGGGTGCAGGGTAAATGTTCCTCTGTGGGAGATGGGTTGCAGGGTAAATGTTACTGTGTGGGAAGTAGGGTGCAGGGTAAATGTTCCTGTGTGGGAGGTGGGGTGCAGGGTAAATGTTCCTGTGTGGTGGGTGGGGTGCAGGGTAAATGTTCCTGTGTGGGGGAGGGGTGCAGGGTAAATGTTCCTGTGTGGGAGATGGGGTGCAGGGTAAATGTTCCTGTGTGGGAGGTGGTGTGCAGGGTAAATATTCCTGTGTGGGAGGTTGGGTGCAGGGTAAATGTTCCTGTGTGGGAGGTGGGTGCAGGGTAAATGTTCCTGTGTGGGAAGAGGGGTGCTTTGTAAATGTTCCTGTGTGGGAGACGGGGTGAGGTGTAAATGTTCCTGTGTGTGTGAGGTGGGGTGCAGGGTAAATGTTCCTGTGTGGGAGGTGGTGCAGGGTAAATGTTCCTGTGTGGGAGGTGGGTGCAGGGTAAATGTTCCTGTGTGGGAGGTGGGGTTCAGGGTAAATATTCCTGTGTGGGAGGTGGGGTGTAGTGTATATGTTCATGTGGGGGGGGGGGGGGGGGGGTGTGGAATGCAGGGTAAATGTTCTTGTGTGGGAGGTGTGCTGCAGGGTAAATGTTCCTGTGTGGGGGGAGGGGTGCAGGGTAAATGTTTCTGTGTGGGAGGTGGGTTCAGGGTAAATATTCCTGTGTGGGAGGAGGGGAGTAGTGTATATGTTCATGTGTGGGGGGGGGGTGCAGGGTAAATGTTCCTGTGTGGGAGGTGGTGCAGGGTAAAATGTTCCTGTGTGGGAGGTGGGTGCAGTGTATATGTTCATGTGGGGGGGGGTGGGTGCAGGGTAAATGTTCCTGTGTGGGAGGTGGGTGCAGGGTAAATGTTCCTGTTTGGGGGAGGTGGGGTGCAGGGTAAATGTTCCTGTGTGGGGGAGGTGGGGTGCAGGGTAAATGTTCCTGTGTGGGAGGTGCGGTGCTGTGTAAATGTTCCTGTGTGGGAGGTGGGGTGCAGGGTTAATGTTCCTGTGTCGGGGGTGGGGTGCAGGGTAAATGTTCATGTGTGGGAGGAGGGGCGCAGGGTAAATTTTCCAGTGTGGGTTTTGGGGTGCAGGGTAAATGTTCCTGAGGGAGGAGGGGTGCAGGGTAAATGTTCCTGTGTGGGAGATGGGTTGCAGGGTAAATGTTACTGTGTGTGAGGTGGGGTGCAGGGTAAATGTTCCTGTGTGGTGGGTGGGGTGCAGGGTAAATGTTCCTGTGTGGGGGAGGGGTGCAGGGTAAATGTTCCTGTGTGGGAGATGGGGTGCAGGGTAAATGTTCCTGTGTGGGAGGTGGGGTGCAGGGTAAATATTCCTGTGTGGGAGGTTGGGTGCAGGGTAAATGTTCCTGTGTGGGAGGTGGGTGCAGGGTAAATGTTCCTGTGTGGGAGGTGGGTGCAGGGTAAATGTTCCTGTGTGGGAAGAGAGGTGCAGGGTAAATGTTCCTGTGTGGGAGGTGGGGTGCTTTGTAAATGTTCCTGTGTGGGAGACGGGGTGAGGTGTAAATGTTCCTGTGTGTGTGAGGTGGGGTGCAGGGTAAATGTTCCTGTGTGGGAGGTGGTGCAGGGTAAATGTTCCTGTGTGGGAGGTGGGTGCAGGGTAAATGTTCCTGTGTGGGAGGTGGGGCGCAGGGTAAATGTTCCTGTGTGGGAGGTGGGGTGCAGGGTAAATGTTCCTGTGTGGGAGGTTTGTTGCAGGGTAAATGTTCCTGTGTGGGATGTAGGTGCAGGGTAAATGTTCCTGTGGGGGAGGAGGGGTGCAGGGTAATGTTCCTGTGGGGGGGAGGTGGGGTGCAGGGTAAATGTTCCTGTGTGGGAGGTGGGGTGCAGGTTAAATGTTCCTGTGGGGCTGGGGTGGAATGCAGGGTAAATGTTCTTGTGTGGGAGGTGTGCTGCAGGGTAAATGTTCCTTTGTGGGGGGGAGGTGGGGTGCAGGGTAAATGTTCCTGTGTGGGAGGTGGGATGCAGGGTAAATGTTCCTGTGTGGGAGTAGGGGTGCAGGGTAAATGTTCCTGTGTGGGAGGTGGCGTGCAGGGTAAATGTTCCTGTGGGGGGAGGTGGGGTGCAGGGTAAATGTTCCTGTGTGGGGGAGGTGGGGTGCAGGGTAAATGTTCCTGTGGGGGGGTGGGGTGCAGGGTAAATGTTCCTGTGGGGGGAGGTGGGGTGCAGGGTAAATGTTCCTGTGTGGGCGGTGAGGTGCAGGGTAAATGTTCCTGTGAGGGGGAGGTGGGGTGCAGGGTAAATGTTCCTGTGGGGGAGGTGGGGTGCAGGGTAAATGTTCCTGTGTGTGGGAGGTGGGTGCAGGGTAAATGTTCCTGTGTGGGAGGTGGGGTGCAGGGTAAATGTTCCTGTGTGGGATGTGGGGTGCAAGGTAAATGTTCCTGTGTGGGAGGTAGGGTGCTGGGTAAATGTTCCTGTGTGGGAGGTAGGGTGCAGGGTAAATGTTCCTGTGTGAGGTGGGGTGCAGGGTAAATTTTCCTGTGTGGGAGGTGGGGTGCTTTGTAAATGTTCCTGTGTGGGAGGCGGGGTGAAGTGTAAATGTTCCTGTGTGTGTGAGGTGGGGTGCAGGGTAAATGTTCCTGTGTGGGAGGTGGGGTTAAGGGTAAATATTCCTGTGTGGGAGGTGGGGTGTAGTGTATATGTTCATGTGGGGGGGGGGGGGGTGCAGGGTAAATGTTCCTGTGTGAGGGTAGGGGTGCAGGGTAAATGTTCCTGTGTGGGAGTAGGGGTGCAGGGTAAATGTTCCTGTGTGGGAGGAGGGGCGCTGGGTAAATGTTCCTGTGTGGGAGGTGGGGTGCAGGGTAAATGTTCCTGTGGGGGAGGAGGGGCGCAGGGTAAATGTTCCTGTGTGGGAGGTGGGGTGCAGGGTAAATGTTCCTGTGGGGGGGTGGCATGCAGGGTAAATGTTCCTGTGTGGGAGGTGGGGTGCTGGGTAAATGTTCCTGTGTGGGAGTAGCGGTGCAGGGTAAATGTTCCTGTGTGGGAGGTGGCGTGCATGGTAAATGTTCCTGTGGGGGGGAGGTGGGGTGCAGGGTAAATGTTCCTGTGGGGGGGGGTGGGGTGCAGGGTAAATGTTCCTGTGTGGGGGAGGTGGGGTGCAGGGTAAATGTTCCTGTGGGGGGGTGGGGTGCAGGGTAAATGTTCCTGTGGGGGGAGGTGGGGTGCAGGGTAAATGTTCCTGTGGGGGAGGTGGGGTGCAGGGTAAATGTTCCTGTGGGGGAGGTGGGGTGCAGGGTAAATGTTCCTGTGTGTGGGAGGTGGGGTGCAGGGTAAATGTTCCTGTGTGGGAGGTGGGGTGCAGGGTAAATGTTCCTGTGGGGGGGTGGGGTGCAGGGTAAATGTTCCTGTGGGGGGAGGTGGGGTGCAGGGTAAATGTTCCTGTGTGGGCGGTGAGGTGAAGGGTAAATGTTCCTGTGGGGGGGAGGTGGGGTGCAGGGTAAATGTTCCTGTGGGGGAGGTTGGGTGCAGGGTAAATGTTCCTGTGGGGGAGGTGGGGTGCAGGGTAAATGTTCCTGTGTGTGGGAGGTGGGGTGCAGGGTAAATGTTCCTGTGTGGGAGGTGGGTGCAGGGTAAATGTTCCTGTGGGGGGGTGGCATGCAGGGTAAATGTTCCTGTGTGGGAGGTGGGGTGCAGGGTAAATGTTCCTGTGGGGGGGTGGCATGCAGGGTAAATGTTCCTGTGTGGGAGGTGGGGTGCAGGGTAAATGTTCCTGTGTGGGAGTAGCGGTGCAGGGTAAATGTTCCTGTGTGGGAGGTGGCGTGCATGGTAAATGTTCCTGTGGGGGGGAGGTGGGGTGCAGGGTAAATGTTCCTGTGGGGGGGGGGGGTGGGGTGCAGGGTAAATGTTCCTGTGTGGGGGAGGTGGGGTGCAGGGTAAATGTTCCTGTGGGGGGGTGGGGTGCAGGGTAAATGTTCCTGTGGGGGGAGGTGGGGTGCAGGGTAAATGTTCCTGTGGGGGAGGTGGGGTGCAGGGTAAATGTTCCTGTGGGGGAGGTGGGGTGCAGGGTAAATGTTCCTGTGTGTGGGAGGTGGGGTGCAGGGTAAATGTTCCTGTGTGGGAGGTGGGGTGCAGGGTAAATGTTCCTGTGGGGGGGTGGGGTGCAGGGTAAATGTTCCTGTGGGGGGAGGTGGGGTGCAGGGTAAATGTTCCTGTGTGGGCGGTGAGGTGAAGGGTAAATGTTCCTGTGGGGGGGAGGTGGGGTGCAGGGTAAATGTTCCTGTGGGGGAGGTGGGGTGCAGGGTAAATGTTCCTGTGTGGGAGGTGGGGTGCAGGGTAAATGTTCCTGTGTGGGAGGTGGGTGCAGGGTAAATGTTCCTGTGTGTGGGATGTGGGGTGCAGGGTAAATGTTCCTGTGTGGGAGGTAGGGTGCTGGGTAAATGTTCCTGTGGGGGGGAGGTGGGGTGCAGGGTAAATGTTCCTGTGTGGGAGGTGGGCTGCAGGGTAAATGTTCCTGTGGGGGGGAGGTGGGGTGCAGGGTAAATGTTCCTGTGTGGGGGAGGTGGGGTGCAGGGTAAATGTTCCTGTGGGGGGGTGGGGTGCAGGGTAAATGTTCCTGTGGGGGGGAGGTGGGGTGCAGGGTAAATGTTCCTGTGGGGGAGGAGGGGTGCAGGGTAATGTTCCTGTGTGTGGGAGGTGGGGTGCAGGGTAAATGTTCCTGTGTGTGGGATGTGGGGTGCAGGTTAAATGTTCCTGTGGGGCTGGGGGGTGGAATGCAGGGTAAATGTTCCTTTGTGGGGGGGAGGTGGGGTGCAGGGTAAATGTTCCTGTGTGGGAGGTGGAATGCAGGGTAAATGTTCCTGTGTGGGAGTAGGGGTGCAGGGTAAATGTTCCTGTGTGGGAGGTGGGGTGCTGTGTAAATGTTCCTGTGTGGGAGGTGGCGTGCAGGGTAAATGTTCCTGTGGGGGGAGGTGGGGTGCAGGGTAAATGTTCCTGTGTGGGGGAGGTGGGGTGCAGGGTAAATGTTCCTGTGGGGGGGTGGGGTGCAGGGTAAATGTTCCTGTGGGGGGAGGTGGGGTGCAGGGTAAATGTTCCTGTGTGGGCTGTGAGGTGCAGGGTAAATGTTCCTGTGAGGGGGAGGTGGGGTGCAGGGTAAATGTTCCTGTGGGGGAGGTGGGGTGCAGGGTAAATGTTCCTGTGTGTGGGAGGTGGGTGCAGGGTAAATGTTCCTGTGTGGGAGGTGGGGTGCAGGGTAAATGTTCCTGTGTGGGATGTGGGGTGCAGGGTAAATGTTCCTGTGTGGGAGGTAGGGTGCTGGGTAAATGTTCCTGTGTGGGAGGTAGGGTGCAGGGTAAATGTTCCTGTGTGGGAGATGGGATGCAGGGTAAATGTTCCTGTGTGAGGTGGGGTGCAGGGTAAATTTTCCTGTGTGGGAGGTGGGGTGCTTTGTAAATGTTCCTGTGTGGGAGGCGGGGTGAAGTGTAAATGTTCCTGTGTGTGTGAGGTGGGGTGCAGGGTAAATGTTCCTGTGTGGGAGGTGGGGTTAAGGGTAAATATTCCTGTGTGGGAGGTGGGGTGTAGTGTATATGTTCATGTGGGGGGGGGGGGGGGGGTGCAGGGTAAATGTTCCTGTGTGAGGGGAGGGGTGCAGGGTAAATGTTCCTGTGTGGGAGTAGGGGTGCAGGGTAAATGTTCCTGTGGGGGGGGTGGCATGCAGGGTAAATGTTCCTGTGTGGGAGGTGGGGTGCTGGGTAAATGTTCCTGTGTGGGAGTAGCGGTGCAGGGTAAATGTTCCTGTGTGGGAGGTGGCGTGCATGGTAAATGTTCCTGTGGGGGGGAGGTGGGGTGCAGGGTAAATGTTCCTGTGGGGGGGGGTAGGGTGCAGGGTAAATGTTCCTGTTTGGGGGAGGTGGGGTGCAGGGTAAATGTTCCTTTGGGGGGGTGGGGTGCAGGGTAAATGTTCCTGTGGGGGGAGGTGGGGTGCAGGGTAAATGTTCCTGTGGGGGGGAGGTGGGGTGCAGGGTAAATGTTCCTGTGGGGGAGGTGGGGTGCAGGGTAAATGTTCCTGTGTGTGGGAGGTGGGGTGCAGGGTAAATGTTCCTGTGTGGGAGGTGGGGTTAAGGGTAAATATTCCTGTGTGGGAGGTGGGGTGTAGTGTATATGTTCATGTGGGGGGGGGGGGGGGGTGCAGGGTAAATGTTCCTGTGTGAGGGGAGGGGTGCAGGGTAAATGTTCCTGTGTGGGAGTAGGGGTGCAGGGTAAATGTTCCTGTGTGGGAGGAGGGGCGCAGGGTAAATGTTCCTGTGTGGGAGGTGGGGTGCAGGGTAAATGTTCCTGTGGGGGGGTGGCATGCAGGGTAAATGTTCCTGTGTGGGAGGTGGGGTGCAGGGTAAATGTTCCTGTGGGGGGGTGGCATGCAGGGTAAATGTTCCTGTGTGGGAGGTGGGGTGCAGGGTAAATGTTCCTGTGTGGGAGTAGCGGTGCAGGGTAAATGTTCCTGTGTGGGAGGTGGCGTGCATGGTAAATGTTCCTGTGGGGGGGAGGTGGGGTGCAGGGTAAATGTTCCTGTGGGGGGGGGTGGGGTGCAGGGTAAATGTTCCTGTGTGGGGGAGGTGGGGTGCAGGGTAAATGTTCCTGTGGGGGGGTGGGGTGCAGGGTAAATGTTCCTGTGGGGGGAGGTGGGGTGCAGGGTAAATGTTCCTGTGGGGGAGGTGGGGTGCAGGGTAAATGTTCCTGTGGGGGAGGTGGGGTGCAGGGTAAATGTTCCTGTGTGTGGGAGGTGGGGTGCAGGGTAAATGTTCCTGTGTGGGAGGTGGGGTGCAGGGTAAATGTTCCTGTGTGTGGGATGTGGGGTGCAGGGTAAATGTTCCTGTGTGGGAGGTAGGGTGCTGGGTAAATGTTCCTGTGTGGGAGGTAGGGTGCAGGGTAAATGTTCCTGTGTGGGAGATGGGATGCAGGGTAAATGTTCCTGTGGGAGGTGGGGTGCAGGGTAAATGTTCCTGTGTGGGAGGTGGGGTGCTTTGTAAATGTTCCTGTGTGGGAGGCGGGGTGAAGTGTAAATGTTCCTGTGTGTGTGAGGTGGGGTGCAGGGTAAATGTTCCTGTGTGGGGGGAGGGGTGCAGGGTAAATGTTCCTGTGTGGGAGTAGGGGTGCAGGGTAAATGTTCCTGTGTGGGAGGAGGCGCGCAGGGTAAATGTTCCTGTGTGGGAGATGGGATGCAGGGTAAATGTTCCTGTGTGGGAGGTAGGGTGCAGGGTAAATGTTCCTGTGTGGGAGATGGGATGCAGGGTAAATGTTCCTGTGTGGGAGGTAGGGTGCAGGGTAAATGTTCCTGTGTGGGAGATGGGATGCAGGGTAAATGTTCCTGTGGGAGGATGGGGTGCAGGGTCAATGTTCCTGTGTGGGAGGTGACTTGGTGAAAAACCTGCTGGTGTGCCCTTAAGCAAGGCACTTAACCGTAATTTCTCCTGTAAGTCACTGAATAAGAGCGTCTGCTAAATGACTAAAATTATTTAATAAAATAAACATCCAATCCTGTCAGACACTGAGTGGACAAAACATTATGAACACCTCTTTCCATGACAGACTGACCAGGTGAAAGCTTTGATCCCTTATTGGTGTCATTTTCTAAATCCACGTCAATCAGTGTAGATGAAGGGGAGGAGACGGGTTAAAGAAGGATTTTTAAGCCTTGAGACAATTGAGACATGGATTGTGTATGTGTGCCATTCAGTGGGTGAATGTGAAAACAAAAGATTTAAGTGATTTGAATGGGGTATGGTAGTCTACCAGGCACATCGGTTTGTGTCATGAACTGCAATGCTGCTGGGTTTTTCATACTCAACTGTTTCCTGTGTGTATCAAGAATGGTCCACCACCCAAAGGACATCCAGCCAACTGGACACAACTGTGGGAAGCATTTTAGTCAACATGGGCCAGCATCCCTGTGGAATGCTTTCGACAACTTGTAGAGTCCAATGCCCCAACGAATTGAGACTGTTCTGAGTACAAAAGGGTGGGTGGGGGCAACTCAATATTAGGAAGGTATTGTTAATTTTTCGTACACTCAGTAGGAACAGAATTAGTATAATACAGTCAGGAAGACAGAGAGGTGATCTAGTTACTCAGTAGAAACAGAATTAGTATAATACAGTCAGGAAGACATAGAGGTGATCTAGTTACTCAGAGAAACAGAATTAGTATAATACAGTCAGGAAGACAGAGAGGTGAATTATCTATCTACTGCCTGTCTTATTTATCGGTGGACCGTTTCTTCTTCTCTCAGTTGTGGTGTGCCGTGCGAACCCCGGAGAGCGCCCACAAAGGACTCATGACCCCACAACCCCCCAAAATACAGCCTCATCGGCACCCTCTCTAACTCGCCAGACTGTGCTGAGCACTTCCAGTGCCCCACTGGCTCCCTTATGAACTGGGGTTACCGCTGCATGGCGTGGTAGGGCCTGGCAAAACCACTGGCGGGCGCTGCCTGCCTGTGGAGGCTGCATTGAGGAGGAGGAGGAGGAGGAGGAGGAGGAGGAGGAGGAGGAGGAAGAGAACCTCCAACTAATCATCTACAGTTTTTTTAATCTAGTAATCTTTTCTTTGTACATGATGCTGGATTACTTGTGGTTTGTGGGTAGAGCAGGACAGATCCCAGGTGAGCAAGAGGGAAGTGTGTGGAGAGAAACGTTATTGTCTGCTGATGTGTGTGTAATTCCAGTGTTAGTGGATGGTATTTTTCCTCTTTGTCCATACACCGTCACATCCCCCCACTTCATTCACTGGTGGGGCACAAAGGCACGTTTTATTTATTGTTTTCTGGACTTGGTAGGGGGCCGTCACAGTCCTCACTGTGTTCCCTGTCTACAATTCAAACCAGAGCCTCTAATGACTGAGGGCTCTCACTGAAAGCACTGTAACCTCACAGGAAGTGCTCATCTGCCTCTGTGACCTCGCAGGAAGTGCAAAAACTTGGCAGTGACCTTACAGGAAGTGCAGAAACTTCACTGTGATTGAACATCTTAGGCTTTTTTTCGGGGTCAAAAAGGGGCTTAGGTGGTGGGTGTGACAGGGGGCGTGGTAGGGGGTGTGACAGGGAGCGTGGTAGGGCGCAGGAATTGGCGCAGTCGGCACAGCTGAATTTTTAAAGGCTGACATCTTTGTGTTTTTTTAATGGCATTTTTAATGTTAATTTCCTGCAATTCAATGCATTTTGCCATGGAAAGTGCTGTGTTATTTTGCTCAAACTTAAAAAAAAATATCAATACTGTTAAATTCGATCTTTTTGGAATTTCACATTTTTACATGCTTTATTATTTAAAAAATTACAGTTTGGAAAAAATGTTTAGGCAGCCCCCCCAAGGGTTTCTGTGGCAGAAAAATCCCTGCATTGTATATGGCTTCATCTCAAATGTATATTTAGTTAAAATTCTATTTCCTAAATGACTTACAGAGCTACATAAGTCATCCACAAGAGAGCACCACTGCTTCTGGTCTGCATTCCCTATATAGTATACACATAGTACTATGTGGCTCTGGTAAATAGTAGTGCCCTATGGGGGTCATAGGGTATCATTTGAGATGGAGCCATGTAGACTAATCTCTCCTTTTCTTTCTCTGATGCTTCACAGGAAGTTGTCATGGAAATTCTAACCAGAAAGTAAGAGAGAGACTGTAGATTCCTCCAAACAACTATTTTGTTTGCGGGGGGATGCTAGTTCTGAACGTCACATGCTAATGTAAAAGCTGTTTTTTGATATAAATATGAACTTGATTGAACAAAACATGCATGTATTGTATAACATAATGTCCTAGGTGTGTCATCTGATGAAGATCATCAAAGGTTAGTGCTGCATTTAGCTGTCTTCTGGGTTTTTGTGACATTATATGCTAGCTTGAAAAATGGGTGTCTGATTATTTCTGGCTTGGTACTCTGCTGACATAATCTAATGTTTTGCTTTTGCTGTAAAGCCTTTTTGAAATCAGACAGTGTGGTTAGATAAAGGAGAGTCTTGTCTTTAAAATGCTGTGAAATAGTCATATGTTTGAAAAATTGAAGTTTTTGTATTTTTGAGGAATTTGTAATTCGCGCCACGCCTATCATTGGATATTGGAGCAGGTGTTCCGCTAGCGGAACGTCTAGATGTAAGAGGTTAAGGCTAAATGATGTGCATAATAGAGTGTGTAATTTTACCACCATATTCCACAGTTTTGACACTAATCTCAACCTAATACAAAATGACAAGTAAGCATGTGAGTAATAATTCATAATATAAGCCAATTATGCCATAATCTAAGCAAAACGTAAAGCATTTTAGGGGGATTTTCTTACACTAGTACATTATCTGTGTAAAGGGCTTCTGTTGTGCCACTGAGTCTTTTACCTTCACATGGTGCAAAACAGGGAATCATTTAACAATTAAACTGTTCTACGGAAGTACACTCTTCATCTGTACAAAGAGGACAATCATCACGCCGATGCAT
This sequence comes from Salmo salar, assembly GCF_965601325.2. NCBI lineage: Eukaryota > Metazoa > Chordata > Actinopteri > Salmoniformes > Salmonidae > Salmo > Salmo salar. The sequence goes on along the minus strand of NC_138296.1, from coordinate 3,171,429 downwards.
CCATCTCCGTCTTCTAAACAATGGGGCAGCTATTATTTAATGGACTCCCATCCTGAGCCTGCCATTGGCTTGAACTGGAGCGGCTGTTATTTAAGTCCCGCAGTGGGACTATACTGGTGTTGTATACTTCAGTTGCATTGTGGCCACTTCTCCCAGGGCCCAGACAACAGCTACAATGAGAAGACTGACCACGAAAGCAAAGAAAATGATGCGTAGAGTCCGGTACTGTTACCTATGACAATCCGGTCTCAGCCTTCCTCTGCCTACATTGTTAGTCATACAAACCACAACTCCCCCCTTTTACACATGGTCTTGGTCATGTGCCAAGAACACTTATTTCTCCATTCTCATTTCCCCAGGACCTTGCAGATCAGAAACATTCTGTAGATAAAACATGTTTTTAACAGAGATGGGAAGTGCAACAAAATAGCCTCCAAGAAGTGTTCAACCAATTTACCAGATGAGGTGAGGAACCCACACTGCTTCCAGAGTGTACCGAAGCCTAAATAAATGCTCTAGTAAGAGAAAACAATTGTGCAGCCTGAGCTGACAGATGGGGTGGTGTTTTAGCACTGCCAAGGCAGAAGCTACTCTTCCTGGGTTCTGGCAAAATTAAGGCACTTATACAATTTTAAAAACAGTACAATACATTCATTACAGAATTCACTAAGTGTGTGCCCTCAGGTCCATACTCCACTACCACATATCTACAATGAAAAATCCATGTGTACGTGTGTGTATAGTGCGTATGTTATCATGTGTGTGTGCATGTGTCTGTGCCTATGTTTGTATTACTTCACAGACCCCGCTGTTCCATAAGGTGTATTTTTACCTTCTTTGTAAATCTGATTCTGCTGCTGCGTCAGTTACCTGATGTGGAATAGAGTTCCATGTAGTCATGGCTCTATGTAGTACTGTGCGCCTCCCATAGTCTGTTCTGGACTTGGGGACTGTGAAGAGATCTCTGGTGACATGTCTTGTGGGGTATGCATGGATGTCCGAGCTGTGTGCTAGTATTTTAAAACAGACACCTTGGTACCTTCAGCTTGTCAATACCTCTTACAAAAAGTAATTAGGAAGTTGATCTCTCTTCCACTTTTAGCAATGAGAGATTGACATGCATGTCATCAATGTTAGCTCTCTGTGTATTTTTAAGGGCCAGTCGTGTTGCCCTGTTCTGAGCCAACTGCAATTTTCCCAAGTCCCTCTTTGTGGCACCTGACCACACGACTGAACAGTAGTCCAGGTGCGACAAAACTAGGGCCTGTAGAACCTGCCTTGTTGATAGTGTTGTTAAGAAGGTAGAGCAGTGCTTTATTATGGACAGACTTCTCCCCATCTTAGCTACTGTTGTATCAACATGTTTTGACCATGACAGTTTACAATACAGGGTTACTTTAAGCAGTTTAGTCACCTCAACTTGCTCAATTTCCACATTATTCATTACAAGATGAACACTTAAGCTGGACGTGTCTGTGAAATGAGAGCATGAACAGCATGAACTTTAAAGATTAAAGGGCACATTGACACGATGTCAGCACAGGCTGACACTGCCTCTGTACAGCTCTGAGGCAACACACCAACCCTCATACCACACTGTCAAGTCTCTTAGAGTAGTATGCAACTGTTATTGTGAAGGCCCTTTCCTGTTTCAGCATGTCAATGCCCCCTGTGCACAAAGTGAGGTCCATTTAGAAATGGTTTGTCGAAATCAGTGTGGAAGCCTCGACATCAACCCCATCAAACACCTTTGGGATGAATTGGAACGACGACTGCCAGCATGGCCTAATCGCCCAACATCAGTGCCCGATCTCACTATTGCTCTTGTGGCTTGATCATATTACTCCAGTGCTAGCCTCCCTACACTGGCTTCCTGTTAAGGCAAGGGCTGATTTCAAGGTTTTACTGCTAACCTACAAAGCATTACAGGTGCTTGCTCCTACCTATCTTTCCGATTTGGTCCTGCCGTACATACCTACACGTACGCTACGGTCACAAGACGCAGGCCTCCTAATTGTCCCTAGAATTTCTAAGCAAACGGCTGGAGGTAGGGCTTTCTCCTATAGAGCTCAATTTTTATGGAATGGTCTGCCTACCCATGTGAGAGACGCAGACTCAGTCTCAACCTTTAAGTCTTTACTGAAGACTTATCTCTTTAGTAGGTCCTATGATTAAGTATAGTCTGGCCCAGGAGTGTGAAGGTGAACGGAAAGGCTGGAGCAACGAACCGCCCTTGCTGTCTCTGCCTTGCCGGTTCCCCTCTTTCCACTGGGATTCTCTGCCTCTAGCCCTTTTACAGGGGCTGAGTCACTGGCTTACGGGTGTTCTTCCATGCCGTCCATGGGAGGGGTGCGTCACTTGAGTGGGTTGAGTCACTGACGTGGTCTTCCTGTCTGGGTTGACGCCCCCCCTTGGGTTGTGTCATGGCGGAGATCGTTGTGGGCTATACTCGGCCTTGTCTTAGGACGGTAAGTTGGTGGTTGGAGACATCCCTCTAGTGGTGTGGGGGCTGTGCTTTGGCAAAGTGGGTGGGGTTATATCCTGCCTGTTTGGCCCTGTCCGGGGGTATCATCGGATGGGGCCACAGTGTCTTCTGATCCCTCCTGTCTCAGCCTCCAGTATTTATGCTGCAGTAGTTTATGTGTCGGGGGGCTAGGGTCAGTCTGTTACATCTGGAGTATTTCTCTTGTCTTATCCGGTGTCCTGTGTGAATTTAAATATGCTCTCTCTAATTCTCTCTTTCTCTCTTTCTGTCTTTCTCTCGGAGGACCTGAGCCCTAGGACCATGCCTCAGGACTACCTGGCATGATGACTCCTTGCTGTCCCCAGTCCACCTGGCCATGCTGCTGCTCCAGTTTCAACTGTTCTGCCTGCGGCTATGGAACCCTGACCTGTTCACCGGACGTGCTTGTTGCACCCTCGACAACTACTATGATTATTATTATTTGACCATGCTGGTCATTTATGAACATTTTAACATCTTGACCATGTTCTGTTATAATATCCACCCTGCACAGCCAGAAGAGGACTGGCCACCCCTCATAGCCTGGTTCCTCTCTAGGTTTCTTCCTAGGTTTTTGGCCTTTCTAGGGAGTTTTTTCTAGGGAGTTTTTCCTAGCCACCGTGCTTCTTTCACATGCATTGCTTGATGTTTGGGGTTTTAGGCTGGGTTTCTGTACAGCACTTTGAGATATCAGCTGATGTACGAAGGGCTATATAAAATAAATAAATTTGATTAGAATTTTTTTTTTTGGCTGAATGGAATAAATTCACTGCAGCAATGTTCCAACATCTAGTGGAAAGCCTTCCCAGAAGAGTAGAGGCTGTTATAGCAGCAAAGTAAAGTTTGGTTGGAACGAGCATGCATTGTTGGCAGGCAAGCCACAGAAGAGCGAGTAGGCTACAATTCCCCATCGTTTATCAGTGCAATTTTGACGGCCAACTAACTGTAAGTTTGGGAGGGTTCATCTAATGTTACTTCATGAGATTTTAGGCTAATCCTTCACTGGTTAGCATTAGTTGTTGATCTTTTTGTTGTTGATTTGCATAACTGAGGGAGAGAGCCTACCTTTTCATGGTTGTTTGATCAATAGGACTGTAAAGTTCCCAAATGGAAGAGAACTCCCAACTGGTATTGACATATTTGCTGAAGTCCATTCAGTTGGCTTTAGGAGAATGGGTTCTAATGATCTAAAGTCGCGCAATTGCAACTGATGGCAGTAAAGCAGGACCTACTGCTGCAAACACACAGTCCAGTTCAAAGTGAATGATGGCAGGACCAACTGCCTGTAAACACACAGTCCAATTCAAAGTGAATGATGGCAGGCTCTACTGCCTGTAAACACACAGTCCAGTTCAAAGTGAATGATGGCAGGACCAACTACCTGTAAACACACAGTCCAGTTCAAAGTGAATGATGGCAGGACCTACTGCTGTAAACACACAGTCCAGTTCAAAGTGAATGATGGCAGGACCAACTGCTGTAAACACACAGTCCAGTTCATAGTGAATGATGACAGGTCCTACTGCCTGTAAACACACAGTCCAGTTCAAAGTGAATGACGGCAGGACCAACTACCTGTAAACACACAGTCCAGTTCAAAGTGAATGATAGCAGGACCTACTGCTGTAAACACGAAGTCCAGTTCAAAGTGAATGATGGCAGGCCTGAGTGGCAAATAAAGGCCTACTGTAGCTCTTATTGTTTTTAAGTGCTTTTTGCCAAGGATAGTTTTTTCTTTTTATAGTGTCCAGTTGATTCTTTGTTTCTCTGTATGCTAAGGGAGTGAAGTTCAGTGTCTGTATGAACAGCCTTAGAAGCTTGTTTGAAGCTTGTCCTGGGGTCTTGTTAAGTTCAACAGCATCATGAACTCGACCAATTAGTAGTAAATTTTTGGCAGAATCTGCTTCTGGAACATGTGAACTTTCATGTACCTTAATAACAAACTTGTATCTTTAAATACGAATACAATTGTTAATTAAATTACGAGCCTATAGTTGGTTTAGCTACGGAAAAAGAGGGAACCTTCCCACTTGCCATGATTGGCTGAGATAATGGATGGGCTGGACATGACGAGAGATGAGTTTGGATTGGTCTGCCATGTAGCATGCTTCTGTCTATAACATGAGCTGGTCAGTATGTCTAGGTAATCCTTTCTAACGCAGCTTTTTATAAAGATATCATGTAGTGAACTGCATAAGTGTTGCTCTCCACTTTCTGGAGGACCGAGTTTTGAAATCAGAGGAATGCCCGGTGGAATTAGAGTATGATAGCTAAGGAGTTGGAGAACATTCTGGTGTTTGATTGCATATACAGTGAGGGAAAAAAGTATTTGATCCCCTGCTGATTTTGTACGTTTGCCCACTGACAAAGAAATGATCAGTCTATAATTTTAATGGTAGGTTTATTTGAACAGTGAGAGACAGAATAACAACTAAAAAATCCAGAAAAACGCATGTCAAAAATGTTATTTAATGATTTGCATTTTAATGAGGGAAATAAGTATTTGTTTGAATTGAGGAGGGCCAGCTATAAGCACAGACCAAAGCATATCAAGGATGTGGAACGTTTATTTATAGAGGAATGGTTTAAGTTCCATCTCAACGTTTTCTTACAATCTCATAAAACATTATAGAAAAAGGCTAAGTGCCATTATCCTCGCAAGGAGAGGGTGCACAAAGCATTGAAAACAAGGGTGTCAATAATATATTTTGTATTTCTTGTCAAACAAAGTATTTTTCTCAGAGCAATTGTGTTAGTATGATTCTGCTTCATGCTAGCCCTGTTATTATGAAATAATATACTTTCCAAGTTTTTGGAGCCTACAATAGAGTAGCTCAGTATTTGTAAGATTTTATAAAACAATTTGGGCCATCTTTATCAAGGGTGCCAATCATTTCCAATGTTACTGTAAGTCAATCTGTAAGTCAATTTTTCTTGATGTCTGTCTGTCTACCTGCCTTGTATCCTGGAAGTGTTGCCTTTCCACAGCCTGGTCTGAACATTAGATAAAGTGCTCAGATAGATATGACAGAACAAGGTGCCCTCTCTCCTGTTAGTCTTTCTTCTTCTCTCTCTCATCTCCCTCAGAGCTATCCTACTCTCTCCTGTTAGTCTTTCTCCTTCTCTCTCTCATCTCCCTCAGAGCTATCCTACTCTCTCCTGTTAGTCTTTCTCCTTCTCTCTCTCATCTCCCTCAGAGCTATCCTACTCTCTCCTGTTAGTCTTTCTCCTTCTCTCTCTCATCTCCCTCAGAGCTATCCTACCTCTCTCCTAGTCTTTCTCCTTCTCTCTCTCATCTCCCTCAGGGCTATCCTGCCTCTCTCCTGTTAGTCTTTCTCCTTCTCATCTCCCTCACAGTTATCCTGCCTCTCTCCTGCTAGTCTTTCTTCTTCTCTCTCTCATTCCTCCCTCCTATCCTTTCTCCAGCTCATCTTCCTGCTAACCTGCCTCTTGCCAGAGCTATAATATGCCGAGAAGATAAAGATAACTCATAGGGTACATCTTAAATAGCACCCTATTCCCTATATAGTGCACTACTTTTGGCCATCACTATTGGCCCCTGTCAGAAGCAGTGCACTACATAGGGAATAGGGTGCCATTTGAGATGCAGAATAAAGCAGAAAGCCTTGAGCCTCATAGAGATGCAGAGGAGAACGTATCAGCAGGGTGCATAGCCTCCCTCTGGCATCAGCCTGAGAGCCACAGACAGACAGGCAGGAGACCTGAGCACTTGAATAAAGATCGGCAATTCACATTTCACTCTCAAATAATAACCTAATAATACTGCACGTGCCATCTTGAGGAGCTAGTCAAGATTCACAAGGACTCCTCAACACAGGACAGGGAATTTGAAAAAGTCACCCTTAATGGTGCTTCAACAACGATAACAGCTTCTATCTTGGGATATATGCTCTATAATTAGGGTCCAGTGTTTTTCCTGACCACATGAACTGACCAGGAAAAACTCTGGGCCCTAACATACAGTATATGTCTAATTCCTATCTTACTGCTTTCCTTACCCGTAAATGAGGAAGACATTTTTTGTCGCTGTGAAAACTTAGAAGTGTCACAGTAAGAGAGGTGAGTCAGGTCTTTGAAGCTCACCTGAAGCTCTGAGGTGATTTAAAGTCAGACAGGGTCCATCTGAGGGTCCATAATGTTTCTGAAATATTCATGTCAACATTTGCTCTTCTCTTCTAATGGATGGAGGGTATTTTTTTGCCTTTGAGATGTGTGCCTGGTAAAGTACTGACTGAGATTGTCTGGTTTAACTCTGAGCAGATGTCAGTCACAAACTGGTAAAGTGCTGACTGTGTTTGTCTGGTTTAACTCTCAGCAGATGTCAGTCACAAACTGGTAAAGTGCTGACTGTGGTTGTCTGGTTTAACTCTCAGCAGATGTCAGTCACAAACTGGTAAAGTGCTGACTGTGGTTGTCTGGTTTAACTCTCAGCAGATGTCAGTCACAAACTGGTAAAGTGCTGACTGTGGTTGTCTGGTTTAACTCTCAGCACAAGGTGTCAGTCACAAACATGTCATGGCGTAGAGGTGGATTCAGAGAGAAGCTAAAACCATTAACTTGTAGTTTTAGAGTTAGATCCAGTGGTTTTGGGACAGGTCAGCAGTGTTTAACACCTCGTTTAACACCCCCCCTGATAAGGTGTTGCCGGCAGCATCCAGAAAATTCTTGCTACATGTACATCTGCTCCAGCTGACATCACAGCTAATTGCTCTGATAATAATTACAGTAGTGGAGGCTGCTCAGAGGAGGAATGGGAGGACCATCCTCCTCAGTGAAATGTAATAGTGAAATAGTGAAACACTAAAAAAGCTATGCTTTTTAGATAAAACTATACTAAATATATTCACGTCACCAAATAATTGATTAAAACAAACTGTTTTGCAATGAAGGTCAATAGTAACTTCAACAGCACTCTCTGGGATAGCACCATGGTGTAGCCAGAGGACAGCTAGCTTCTGTCCTCCTCTGGGTACATTGACTTCAATATGGAACCTAGGAGGTTCGTAGGCCTCACCCCCTTCCATAGACTTACATGGCAATTATGACCACTTCCGGAGGACGCCCTCCAACCAATCAAAGCTTTTTCAGTATGAACTGACATGTTGATGTCCTCCATCCAATCATAGGATTAGGATCAGAGAATGAACCTAGTGTGTTGTATTGGGGTTGAGTAGAATCAGGCTTCTGAGAAGCTTGGTGAGTTGGTGACATTATTGGATAGAGATTGAAAAGTCATAGTTGAACATTTTTGTGATATTATTCCACTCAAATTAGTTTCTTCAAATTATAGGAGAAGGAGGAGGTAGATTATAATTTGTTTTCTTGGCTTTACAACTTAATGTTTGTGTCCAGTTAGTGCAATTTATTTCAATTTTCCTTGCTAACTTCAGTAGCAAGTAGCAGTAATTAGCTAGCTAGCTACCAGCTCGAGTGTGCACCTTTTGCCTCCAACGCTACCACAAATTTGGTTGAACAACCCCTTTCATTCTCTGGGGTACACGGAAAAGGTGCAAATTAAAAGCGAGGCTCGACCTCTGCCTGAGCTCAGTTTCATGAAGAAAGATGAAAAGGTGAGGATGTTCAATACCACCTGGTATCAAAAGTATAGCTGGTTAACAGGGAGCCTTTCATCAAGCCGCCTGTATTGCTGGCCATGCCTGCTATTTGGAAAGTCTGAGCCTTGGTTGAAAGGTGGGTACTGTGACCTGAAGAACATTGATTGTTCAGCTAAACGGCAAAACAAAAGCAGGGAGCATATAAATGCCCACATCAGATTCCAACTTCTGGGAAAAAGCCACATTGATCATGATGAAGGTCTGGGTATTCAAACTGAACAACACAACGAGAAAGTAAGAAGGAACAGAGATGTTCTCAAGCGGCTTATCAACACCACTGTGTTTTAGGGCCATACTTGTCTTTTAGAGGACACGACGAGAGGGGAAGTTATGCTAACAAGGTCAACTACAAGGAGCTTGCAGCGGCAATTACATGTCACGATGCTTTACTTGCTGAACATGTGGAACTTTCTATTGTCTTTTCTGGGATGTCGAAATCAATTCAGAATGATTTGATAGCTTCCATCGCATCATCCACTAAAAGTTAGATTAAAGAGAGAGGTTGACACAGCACATTTCTTCACGCACGCTCAAGTGGGCTTTCCACTTTCCTCCGGTATTTATTTATCAAAGATGATAACACATAATCACTCCGGACAGACACAAGCAAAAACAAATTTCAGCAGCCTAGGTTATGTTGCAGCAGACTAGGTTATGTTGCAGCAGCCTAGGTTATGTTGCAGCAGCCTAGGTCATGTTGCAGCAGACTAGGTTATGTTGCAGCAGCCTAGGTTATGTTGCAGCAGCCTAGGTCATGTTGCAGCAGACTAGGTTATGTTGCAGCAGCCTAGGTCATGTTGCAGCAGACTAGGTCATGTTGCAGCAGCCTAGGTTATGTTGCAGCAGCCTAGGTCATGTTGCAGCAGCCTAGGTTATGTTGCAGCAGCCTAGGTTATGTTGCAGCAGCCTAGGTCATGTTGCAGCAGACTAGGTTATGTTGCAGCAGCCTAGGTTATGTTGCAGCAGCCTAGGTCATGTTGCAGCAGACTAGGTTATGTTGCAGCAGACTAGGTCATGTTGCAGCAGCCTAGGTTATGTTGCAGCAGCCTAGGTCATGTTGCAGCAGCCTAGGTTATGTTGCAGCAGCCTAGGTCATGTTGCAGCAGACTAGGTTATGTTGCAGCAGACTAGGTTATGTTGCAGCAGCCTAGGTTATGTTGCAGCAGCCTAGGTCATGTTGCAGCAGACTAGGTTATGTTGCAGCAGACTAGGTCATGTTGCAGCAGCCTAGGTTATGTTGCAGCAGCCTAGGTCATGTTGCAGCAGACTAGGTTATGTTGCAGCAGACTAGGTTATGTTGCAGCAGCCTAGGTTATGTTGCAGCAGCCTAGGTCATGTTGCAGCAGCCTAGGTCATGTTGCAGCAGACTAGGTTATGTTGCAGCAGCCTAGGTTATGTTGCAGCAGCCTAGGTCATGTTGCAGCAGACTAGGTTATGTTGCAGCAGACTAGGTCATGTTGCAGCAGCCTAGGTTATGTTGCAGCAGCCTAGGTCATGTTGCAGCAGCCTAGGTTATGTTGCAGCAGCCTAGGTCATGTTGCAGCAGCCTAGGTCATGTTGCAGCAGCCTAGGTCATGTTGCAGCAGCCTAGGTCATGTTGCAGCAGACTAGGTCATGTTGCAGCAGCCTAGGTTATGTTGCAGCAGCCTAGGTCATGTTGCAGCAGCCTAGGCTACACCTAAACATTAGATATTTAAAATGCTGTATGGGATGAAAACGAGAAGAAAATTCAGTCTGATCAACTGAAGGCTACTAATAAGAGCAGATGCGTACGGCCTATGTGCCCTGTCCATCTGGGCAGGTGACTACTTTATAATGGTATGTATTTATAGTCCATTTGGTCAGGGTAACTCCTTTGCAACGTTATGTTTCTATAGTCCATGTGTGTGTCAGGAGAAAATGTGAATGGGATCACATTTAGTTTATATTCAAACTTTGGCTGCTAGGCTGCCTATAAGTTTTCAATCCAAAACTATTAACTGGAATGAATCAATCAACATAATAGTGATAGATGTGAGGACAATGAGGCCTACAGTTGTATAGGCCCCCCCATAGGCCCCTCCATAGCCCCCCCCCCAGGGCCAGGAGTCCCACTCTGGGACCTATGGTTGCCACCAGTCTGCTTGCCGTTGTCAGTTATCATCAGGTTCTGTATGTGGATGATCAGGGCTTTATTCAGGAAGGTTTCTTGGGCTACTTTGATTTGCCAAGTGGGTGAGATGTGAAGTTCGTGTTTATGGACAAACTTGTTGTTCAAACCTTCGATGGTGCAGCTTCAAGGGAACGTATCTGCTATCTGTATTTCCAGCTGAGTCCCCTCCTGTTCCATGATTTAACAAGTGATGACCACTCCACTACCATTGTCAACTACCTCCTCACATGAACTGAAGCCACGTTTCATGTGTCCACTCATCCACTGGCACATTGAATGTTTCCTCTCCAAGCACTGTCAGTACCCCTGTCAGTTTTCTCTCATTACTGTATGTAGAGACAAACACAATCACATTATTACACATCTATGATTTTACTCCTTGCTTGGACTAACTCTTTCTTATCTCTTTTGTCTAACTGAGTAGTGTGTTGTGTTATTGTTTTTTGTCTTCCCAGTCAAATCCTGTCCTGCACTGAAGTCAAGCCTCTGAACACCTCAACTCATGCCTCATACCCTCATTCAATCACTGCTGTGATCCCGTCCCAAAATGGTTAAGTAGCCCTCTCATTCCCATTCCCCATAATATTGTACTATAAGTGTCTTTATTAAATGCTTTAGGTTAAAATAATTACTCTGATGATTTGTGAAACACATTTTGACGTCTCTGTGCATTCCGCGCCTATACTGTGGGTCTCCCATCCTCCTCAACAACATAAATGTCTAATAACGTGGTAGTGTGGAGGTGTTGAGCTGTATTATTTGACCTGTGGTAGTGGGGAAGTGTTGAGCTGTATTATTTGACCTGTGGTAGTGTGGAAGTGTTGAGCTGTATTATTTGACCTGTGGTAGTGTGGAAGTGTTGAGCTGTATTATTTGACATGTGGTAGTGGGGAAGTGTTGAGCTGTATTATTTGACCTGTGGTAGTGGGGAAGTGTTGAGCTGTATTATTTGACCTGTGGTAGTGTGTAAGTGTTGAGCTGTATTATTTGACCTGTGGTAGTGTGTAAGTGTTGAGCTGTATTATTTGACCTGTGGTAGTGTGGAAGTGTTGAGCTGTATTATTTGACCTGTGGTAGTGTGGAAGTTTTGAGCTGTATTATTTGACCTGTGGCAGTGTGGAAGTGTTGAGCTGTATTATTTGACCTGTGGTAGTGTTGAGCTGTATTATTTGACCTGTGGTAGTGGGGAAGTGTTGAGCTGTATTATTTGACCTGTGGTAGTGGGGAAGTGTTGAGCTGTATTATTTGACCTGTGGTAGTGGTGAGGTGTTGAGCTGTATTATTTGACCTGTGGTAGTGTGGAAGTGTTGAGCTGTAGTATTTGACCTGTGGTAGTGTGGAAGTGTTGAACTGTATTATTTGACCTGTGGTAGTGTGGAGGTGTTGAGCTGTATTATTTGACCTGTGGTAGTGTTGAGCTGTATTATTTGACCTGTGGTAGTGGGGAAGTGTTGAGCTGTATTATTTGACCTGTGGTAGTGGGGAAGTGTTGAGCTGTATTATTTGACCTGTGGTAGTGTGGAAGTGTTGAGCTATATTGTTTGACCTGTGGTAGTGTGGAAGTCTTGAGCTGTATTATTTGACCTGTGGTAGTGTGGAAGTGATGAGCTGTATTATTTGACCTGTGGTAGTGTGGAGGTGTTGAGCTTTATTATTTGACCTGTGGTAGTGTGGAAGTGTTGAGCTGTATTATTTGACCTGTGGCAGTGTGGAAGTGTTGAGCTGTATTATTTGACCTGTGGTAGTGTGGAAGTGTTGAGCTGTATTATTTGACCTGTTGTAGTGGGGAAGTGTTGAGCTGTATTATTTGACCTGTGGTAATGGGGAAGTGTTGAGCTGTATTATTTGACCTGTGGTAGTGTGGAAGTGTTGAGCTGTATTATTTGACCTGTGGTAGTGTGAAAGTGTTGAGCTGTATTATTTGACCTGTGGTAGTGGGAAAGTGTTGAGCTGTATTATTTTACCTGTGGTAGTGTGGTAGTGCTGAGCTGTATTATTTGACCTGTGGTAGTGGGGAAGTGTTAAGCTGTATTATTTGACCGGTGGTAGTGGGGAAGTGTTGAGCTGTATTATTTACCTGTGGTAGTTTGGAGGTGTTGAGCTGTATTATTTGACCTGTGGTAGTGTTGAGCTGTATTATTTGACCTGTGTTAGTGGGGAAGTGTTGAGCTGTATTATTTGACCTGTGGTAGTGGGAAAGTGTTGAGCTGTATTATTTTACCTGTGGCAGTGTGGAAGTGTTGAGCTGTATTATTTGACCTGTGGTAGTGTGGAAGTGTTGAGCTGTATTATTTGACCTGTTGTAGTGGGGAAGTGTTGAGCTGTATTATTTGACCTGTGGTAATGGGGAAGTGTTGAGCTGTATTATTTGACCTGTGGTAGTGTGGAAGTGTTGAGCTGTATTATTTGACCTGTGGTAGTGTGAAAGTGTTGAGCTGTATTATTTGACCTGTGGTAGTGGGAAAGTGTTGAGCTGTATTATTTTACCTGTGGTAGTGTGGTAGTGCTGAGCTGTATTATTTGACCTGTGGTAGTGGGGAAGTGTTAAGCTGTATTATTTGACCGGTGGTAGTGGGGAAGTGTTGAGCTGTATTATTTACCTGTGGTAGTTTGGAGATGTTGAGCTGTATTATTTGACCTGTGGTAGTGTTGAGCTGTATTATTTGACCTGTGTTAGTGGGGAAGTGTTGAGCTGTATTATTTGACCTGTGGTAGTGGGAAAGTGTTGAGCTGTATTATTTTACCTGTGGTAGTGTGGTAGTGTTGAGCTGTATTATTTGACCTGTGGTAGTGTGGTAGTGCTGAGCTGTATTATTTGACCTGTGGTAGTGGGGAAGTGTTGAGCTGTATTATTTGACCTGTGGTAGTGGGGAAGTGTTGAGCTGTATTCTTTACCTGTGGTAGTGTGGAGGTGTTGAGCTGTATTATTTGACCTGTGGTAGTGTTGAGCTGTATTATTTGACCTGTGGTAGTGGGGAAGTGTTGAGCTGTATTATTTGACCTGTGGTAGTGGGGAAGTGTTGAGCTGTATTATTTGACCTGTGGTAGTGGTGAGGTGTTGAGCTGTATTATTTGACCTGTGGTAGTGGGGAAGTGTTGAGCTGTATTATTTGACCTGTGGTAGTGTGGAAGTGTTGAGCTGTATTATTTTACCTGTGGTAGTGTGGAAGTGTTGAGCTGTATTATTTGACCTGTGGTAGTGTGGAAGTGTTGAGCTGTATTATTTGACCTGTGGTAGTGTGGAGGTGTTGAGCTGTATTATTTGACCTGTGGTAGTGTTGAGCTGTATTATTTGACCTGTGTTAGTGGGGAAGTGTTGAGCTGTATTATTTGACCTGTGGTAGTGGGGAAGTGTTGAGCTGTATTATTTGACCTGTGGTAGTGTTGAGCTGTATTATTTGACCTGTGTTAGTGGGGAAGTGTTGAGCTGTATTATTTGACCTGTGGTAGTGTTGAGCTGTATTATTTGACCTGTGTTAGTGGGGAAGTGTTGAGCTGTATTATTTGACCTGTGGTAGTGGGGAAGTGTTGAGCTGTATTATTTGACCTGTGGTAGTGGGAAAGTGTTGAGCTGTATTATTTGACCTGTGGTAGTGTGATAGTGCTGAGCTGTATTATTTGACCTGTTGTAGTGGGGAAGTGTTGAGCTGTATTATTTGACCTGTGGCAGTGGGGAAGTGTTGAGCTGTATTATTTGACCTGTGGTAGTGGGGAGGTGTTGACCTGTGTTATTTGACCTCTGGTCCTGTTGTCCCCAGTCCCAGGGGTGAAAATTATGTCTTAATTGACCTTCTTGTCTGTGACTGAGATACGTAATCTGTACATTTACTAAAACGTCAGCTCTCATCTCTCCCAATGTTCTCAATGTCAAATAATGAAGGACGGATTGTTTGTTTTTTCATTACTGCAACCCAGGTCATTTTAATTCTGGAATCTTGTGACTGACGGCATCCATTGAAGTATAATATTTTGTTGGAGTTTTACAGTGACCACACTGACCGCTCCATACCTACCATCGACCTAGGAGTCCCCAACACAGAGAGAGGTGAGTTAGTCCAGGACCTGTATCCATAGAATCTCAGACTAGGAGTGCAAATCTAGGATCAGTTTAGCCTTTTAGATCATAATGAATCAGATTACTTGGAGAGGAGGACCTGATCCTAGATCATAATGAATCAGATTACATGGAGAGGAGGGTCTTGATCCTAGATCATAATGAATCAGATTACATGGAGAGGAGGACCTGATCCTAGATCATAATGAATCAGATTACATGGAGAGGAGGGTCCTGATCCTAGATCATAATGAATCAGATTACATGGAGAGGAGGACCTGATCCTAGATCATAATGAATCAGATTACATGGAGAGGAGGGTCCTGATCCTAGATCATAATGAATCAGTTAACATGGAGAGGAGGACCTGATCCTAGATCATAATGAATCAGATTACATGGAGAGGGGGGACCTGATCCTAGATCATAATGAATCAGATGACATGGAGAGGGGGGACCTGATCCTAGATCATAATGAATCAGATTACATGGAGAGGGGGGACCTGATCCTAGATCATAATGAATCAGATTACATGGAGAGGAGGACCTGATCCTAGATCATAATGAATCAGATGACATGGAGAGGAGGATCTGATCCTAGATCATAATGAATCAGATTACATGGAGAGGGGGATATATATAATATAGACTACTATATTCAATATGCCATAAACTATAGTTTTTTTTAACAGTTTCACTAATTAATTCTAATTAACTTAATAATTATGACACACCCCTCACTATTGTCATTGGTTGCACTAATTGCACTGTTTGTCTACATAACCTGGTTCAAGTATTCATGACATCACCCTGAAGAAGGCACAGTGATGCTGAAACGTTGGTAAATACCCAATAAATTACTGGGAGTTTATATATGGAGTGTGGGACTCTATTTATTTATTTTGATAGTTTCTGACTCTTATGTATGTGCCATCTTTTTGTGATTTCAGGCAACCTGGGAAAGAACTAAAAAAACAAAGTCAAGACAGAGACACCAGAAAGAGGACCAAAAAGACTTGGACGCAGGATCAGAAGACAGCGAGGGATGTTCAGACCTCACTCAGTCTGGTAAGTTGGTGAGGGTAGACTTTGAGGCTACTTACCTGATATGGAGGAAGTCTTTCCTTTTCATCTCCTCTCCCCTAGCTTTCCAATGCCCCCCCTGCTGTCCCCTACCTTCCCTATGCCCCCCTCCTCTCCCCTATTGTGTTGGACCATCATGTTTATTTGTTTGAATCTTTTCTTTGTTTGTGATTAGGTAAGGAAGAGAATGACTCCTCAACCCAAGAGGCCCTGGATCAGCGGTGATTACGTTAGAAGAGAATGACTCCTCAACCCAAGAGGCCCTGGAGCAGCTGTGATTAGGTTAGAAGAGAATGACTCCTCAACCCAAGAGGCCCTGGAGCAGCTGTGATTAGATTAGAAGAGAATGACTCCTCAACCCAAGAGGCCCTGGAGCAGCTGTGATTAGGTTAGAAGAGAATGACTCCTCAACCCAAGAGGCCCTGGAGCAGCTGTGATTAGGTTAGAAGAGAATGACTCCTCAACCCAAGAGGCCCTGGAGCAGCTGTGATTAGGTTAGAAGAGAATGACTCCTCTACCCAAGAGGCCCTGGAGCAGCTGTGATTAGGTTAGAAGATAATGACTCCTCAACCCAAGAGGCCCTGGAGCAGCTGTGATTATCTTAGAAGAGAATGACTCCTCAACCCAAGAGGTCCTGGAGCAGCTGTGATCAGGTTAGAAGAGAATGACTCCTCAACCCAAGAGGCCTTGGAGCAGCAGTGATTAGGTTAGAAGAGAATGACTCCTCAACCCAAGAGGCCTTGGAGCAGCTGTGATTAGGTTAGAAGAGAATGACTCCTCTACCCAAGAGGCTCTGGAGCAGCTGTGATTAGGTTAGAAGAGAATGACTCCTCAACCCAAGAGGCCTTGGAGCAGCTGTGAATAGGTTAGAAGAGAATGACTCCTCAACCCAAGAGGTCCTGGAGCAGCTGTGATTAGGTTAGAAGAGAATGACTCCTCAACCCAGAGGCCCTGGAGCAGCTGTGATTAGGTTAGAAGAGAATGACTCCTCAACCCAAGAGGTCCTGGAGCAGCTGTGATTAGGTTAGAAGAGAATGACTCCTCAACCCAAGAGGCCCTGGAGCAGCTGTGATTAGGTTAGAAGAGAATGACTCCTCTACCCAAGAGGTCTTGGAGCAGCTGTGAGAGAGAATAGAGGACTGTCTGTTACGTAAAGGGTCAGAGCCACTGAGTGGACAAAATATTAAGGATGCCTTCCTAATATTGAGTTATGCCTGGTCAGTTTGTCATGGAAAGAAAGGTGTCCTTAATGTTTTGTGTAAATTGCACAATAATTCTTACATTTATGGATTTTTTAATGTAGCCTATTGTTTTCTCTTTATACAACCTGCCATCTACCCACCTGGGGACTGAGGGTTATGAGAGAACCCCCACATCACTAGCTTCTCTTTATACAACCTGCCATCTACCCACCTGGGGACTGAGGGTTATGAGAGAACCCCCACATCACTAGCTTCTCTTTAAACAACCTGCCATCTACCCACCTGGGGACTGAGGGTTATGAGAGAACCCCCACATCGCTAGCTTGCATGTTCTGCAGCCTTGTAAAGATAAGGAGGGGATGACTGGGAGGCAGGTTGGTATTTATTGTCATGAATCTTACCCTGGAGGCAGTTCAGCAAAGTGGTCACCAGCTGGCACAGGCACAAAGTAATAAAATCCGATTTTAATCGTAACCTTAACCTTAATTTAAACTAATCCTGACTTGTCTAGTTAAATTACATTTACATTTTTGTTTTTGAAATTAAGACCATGAAACAAAATAATTGTCCACTGCCGATTTTGACTTTGCAGCTGGTATATCTAGTAGAAATCGAGCAGTTCTGCCTCCAGGTCAAGATTCATGACAAACATCAACCGGTGACTGACAGAGACAATGTAAAATCTATAACCTAACTTTTTTCCCAATTAACATGCTTTTTCTTGTTTCAAGTATGTTTTATTATGAAAAGTACAATATATCCATGTAAACTTGTACAACTATGGAGCGTATGTCCATATATAATTGTATAATTTGTTTTTCAACATAAAAGTAAAAAAATTATCACATAGGGATTTTAACTGTGTTATTGTAAGAGTTTAAATGTTTAAACAGATGATGCATCGAAAACAGTATAAAACAAGTGCAGTATGTTCTGAGAATGTTACTTTAACGTCAACTCATAACGTCACACTACCACTTCACGGGAGTCTGGTGGAAAGACTGCATGTTGTTTTGGGTGGATTGGGTGACGTCTTCATCAACATTTGCAAAATATTCCTGTAATATTTCCACCTCTTGTCAGACGCCAACAGCCTAGTCGGCTGCAGACATTCATAAGGAGTTCAAGTAGTTTATTTGCCATTTGCAGGTATTAAAAGTAATACATACATTGTAATTCCTTGTTGGCGCTCTCTCACATATTTATTTTTTTATTTTTTATTTCACCTTTATTTAAACAGGTAGGCAAGTTGAGAACAAGTTCTCATTTACAATTGCGACCTGGCCAAGATAAAGCAAGCAGTTTGACACATACAACAACACAGAGTTACACATGGAGTAAAACAAACATACAGTCAATAATATAGTAGACAAATAAGTCTATATACAATGTGAGCAAATGAGGTGAGATAAGGGAGGTAAAGGCAAAAAAGGCCATGGTGGCAAAGTAAATACAATATAGCAAGTAAAACACTGGAATGGTAATGTGCAGTGGAAGAAAGTGCCAAGTAGAAATATAAATAATGGTGTGCAAAGGAGCAAAATAAATAAATAAATACGGTAGGGGAAGCGGTAGTTGTTTGGGCTAAATTATAGATGGGCTATGTACAGGTGCAGTAATCTGTGAGGTGCTCTGACAGCTGGTGCTTAAAGCTAGTGAGGGAGATAAGTGTTTCCAGTTTTAGAGATTTTTGTAGTTCGTTCCAGTCATTGGCAGCAGAGAACTGGAAGGAGAGGCGGCCGAAGGAGGAGTTGGCTTTGGGGGTGACCAGAGATATACCTGCTGGAGCGCGTGCTACAGGTGGGTTCTGCTGTGGTGACCAGCGAGCTGAGATAAGGGGGAACTTTACCGAGCAGGGTCTTGTAGATGACCTGGAGCCAGTGGGTTTGGCGACGAGTATGAAGCGAGGGCCAGCCAACGAGAGCGTACAGGTCGCAGCGGTGGGTAGTATATGGGGCTTTGGTGACAAAACGGATGGTACTGTGATAGACTGCATCCAATTTATTGAGTAGGGTATTGGAGGCTATTTTGTAAATGACATCGCCGAAGTCAGGGATCGGTAGGATGGTCAGTTTTACGAGGGTATATTTGGCAGCATGAGTGAAAGATGCTTCGTTGCGAAATAGGAAGCCGATTCTATATTTAACTTTGGATAGGAGATGTTTGATGTGAGTCTGGAAGGAGAGTTTACAGTCTAACCAGACACCTAGGTATTTGTAGTTGTCCACCTATTCTAAGTCAGAACCGTCCAGAGTAGTGATGCTGGACGGGTGGGCAGGTGCAGGCAGCGATCGGTTGAAGAGCATGCATTTAGTTTTACTTGTATTTAGGAGCAGTTGGAGGCCACGGCAGGAGGGTTGTATGGCATTGAAGCTCGTCTGGAGGGTTGTTAACACAGGGTACTATATATATCTATATATATATACATATACACTGCTCAAAAAAATAAAGGGAACGCTTAAACAACACATCCTAGATCTGAATGAAAGAAATAATCTTATTAAATACTTTTTTTCTGTACATAGTTGAATGTGCTGACAACAAAATCACACAAAAATAATCAATGGAAATCCAATTTATCAACCCATGGAGGTCTGGATTTGGAGTCACACTCAAAATTAAAGTGGAAAACACACTACAGGCTTATCCAACTTTGATGTAATGTCCTTAAAACAAGTCAAAATAAGGCTCAGTAGTGTGTGTGGCCTCCACGTGCCTGTATGACCTCCCTACAATGCCTGGGCATGCTCCTGATGAGGTGGCGGATGGTCTCCTGAGGGATCTCCTTCCAGACCTGGACTAAAGCATCCGCCAACTCCTGGACAGTCTGTGGTGCAACGTGGCGTTGGTGGATGGAGCGAGACATGATGTCTCAGATGTGCTCAATTGGATTCAGGTCTGGAGAACGGGCGGGCCAGTCCATAGCATCAATGCCTTCCTCTTGCAGGAACTGGTGACACACTCCAGCCACATGAGGTCTAGCATTGTCTTGCATTAGGAGGAACCCAGGGCCAACCGCACCAGCATATGGTCTCACAAGGGGTCTGAGGATCTCATCTCGGTACCTAATGGCAGTCTGGCGAGCACATGGAGGGCTGTGCGGCCCCCCAAAGAAATGCCACCCCACACCATGACTGACCCACCGCCAAACCGGTCATGCTGGAGGATGTTGCAGGCAGCAGAACATTCTCCATGGCGTCTCCAGACTCTGTCACATCTGTCACGTGCTCAGTGTGAACCTGCTTTCATCTGTGA
Organism: Salmo salar; assembly: GCF_965601325.2. Classification (NCBI taxonomy): domain Eukaryota; kingdom Metazoa; phylum Chordata; class Actinopteri; order Salmoniformes; family Salmonidae; genus Salmo; species Salmo salar. The sequence goes on along the minus strand of NC_138296.1, from coordinate 3,151,545 downwards.
AGAGCACAGGGCGCCAGTGGCGAATTTGCCAATCTTGGTGTTCTCTGGCAAATGCCAAACGTCCTGCACGGTGTTGGGCTGTAAGCACAACCCCCACCTGTGGACGTCGGGCCCTCATACCACCCTCATGGAGTCTGTTTCTGACAGTTTGAGCAGGCACATGCACATTTGTGGCCTGCTGGAGGTCATTTTGCAGGGCTCTGGCAGTGCTCCTCCTGCTCCTCCTTGTACAAAGGCAGATGTAGCGGTCCTGCTGCTGGGTTGTTGCCCTCCTACAGCCTCCTCCACGTCTCCTGATGTACTGGCCTGTCTCCTGGTAGCGCCTCCATGCTCTGGACACTACGCTGACAGACACAGCAAACCTTGTTGCCACAGCTCGCATTGATGTGCCATCCTGGATAAGCTGCACTACCTGAGCCACTTGTGTGGGTTGTAGACTCCGTCTCATGCTACCACTAGAGTGAAAGCACCGCCAGCATTCAAAAGTGACCAAAACATCAGCCAGGAAGCATAGGAACTGAGAAGTGGTCTGTGGTCTCCACCTGCACAACCACTCCTTTATTGGGGATGTCTTGCTTATTGCCTATAATTTCCACCTGTTGTCTATTCCATTTGCACAACAGCATGTGAAATGTATTGTCAATCAGTGTTGCTTCCTAAGTGCACAGTTTGATTTCACAGAAGTGTGATTGACTTGGAGTTACATTGTGTTGTTTAAGTGTTCCGTTTATTTTTTTGAGCAGTATATATACATATAGGACAGTACATACCAGTGGAGGCTGCTGAGGGGAGGACAGCTCATAATAATGTCTGGAACAGAGTGAATGAAATGGAACACATGGAAACCACGTGTTTGATACCATTCCACTTATTACCCTCCAGCCATTACAAGTCTGTCCTCCTATATTAAGGCCCCACCATCCTTCATTGTAGTTTTTACGTTTTTCAGGTTTTGAAGTAATATCTGTGTTTGTGGGACCACTTGGTGCTGGAATGAGGTGTCTGTTTGTTCCCAATCAGACATGATGGTCCTCATTTGAAGGTCCTGTGTGTGCGTGTGTGTGTCCAGTGTGTGTGTGTTGTAGGTAAAAATGAATGACTATGGTTGATTTTCCAGTATCTAGACTGTTCTCCCAGAAATATTGAGACAGAAAACATAGGTTTAATTAATGGACATGTGTAAGCAGATGTCACAATTGTTGTCTGTGGAAATGGACCAATACGCAGCAGGTACGTGAATGCTCATCTTGATTTTTAATTATCTTTCAAAACGAACATACAAAATAACAAAAAACACGAACGATCAACAAAAACAGTCTGGTAAGGCACAAGGCGAAACACAGAACAATCACCCACAAATCACACATACAAACACACCCTAATATATGGAACTCTCAATCAAAGGCAGATAGACAACACCTGCCTTCAACTAAGAGTCCCAACCCCAATCAACCAAACATAGAAACACACAACCTAGACTAACCGTAGAATTACTAAACATAAACCAAAACCCGGAATTACTAAATCAAACACCCTTTACACAAAACACACCACCCCGAACCACAGAAAACAAATACCCCCTGCCACGCCCTGACCAAACTACAAAACAATTAACCTTATATACTGGCCAGGACGTGACAGTACCCCCCCCTTAAAGGTGCTACCCCAGAAGCACCTTAACAAAAAATAACCCCAAGCAACACCAACAAAAAGTCCCCTTTTCTAAAGGGAGGGAAGGGAGGGTGGCTGCCGTCAACGACGGCACTGTGCTACACCCCCCCTCCCCAACCCACCTATTTCTGGAGGTGGCTCTGGCTCCGGCCGTTCCAGGCTGTCGGGCCACTCTGGCTTCGCCGGGGGGCAGTCGGGGCAGTCTGGCAATTCGGGAGAGTCTGGGCAGTCTGGCAATTCGGGAGAGTCTGGGCAGTCTGGCAATTCGGGACAGTCTGGGCAGTCTGGCAATTCGGGACAGTCTGGGCAGTCTGGCAATTCGGGACAGTCTGGGCAGTCTGGCAATTCGGGACAGTCTGGGCAGTCTGGCAATTCGGGACAGTCTGGGCAGTCTGGCAATTCGGGACAGTCTGGGCAGTCTGGCAATTCGGGACAGTCTGGGCAGTCTGGCAATTCGGGACAGTCTGGGCAGTCTGGCAATTCGGGGCAGTTCAGGGCAGTCTGGCCACTCCGGCAGTTCAGGGCAGTCTGGCCACTCCGGCAGTTCAGGGCAGTCTGGCCACTCCGGCAGTTCAGGGCAGTCTGGCCACTCCGGCAGTTCAGGGCAGTCTGGCCACTCCGGCAGTTCAGGGCAGTCTGGCCACTCCGGCAGTTCAGGGCAGTCTGGCCACTCCGGCAGTTCAGGGCAGTCTGGCCACTCCGGCAGTTCAGGGCAGTCTGGCCACTCCGGCAGTTCAGGGCAGTCTGGCCACTCCGGCAGTTCAGGGCAGTCTGGCCACTCCGGCAGTTCAGGGCAGTCTGGCCACTCCGGCAGTTCAGGGCAGTCTGGCCACTCCGGCAGTTCAGGGCAGTCTGGCCACTCCGGCAGTTCAGGGCAGTCTGGCCACTCCGGCAGTTCAGGGCAGTCTGGCCACTCCGGCAGTTCAGGGCAGTCTGGCCACTCCGGCAGTTCAGGGCAGTCTGGCCACTCCGGCAGTTCAGGGCAGTCTGGCCACTCCGGCAGTTCAGCGCAGTCTGGCCACTCCGGCAGTTCAGCGCAGTCTGGCCACTCCGGCAGTTCAGCGCAGTCTGGCCACTCCGGCAGTTCAGCGCAGTCTGGCCACTCCGGCAGTTCAGCGCAGTCTGGCCACTCCGGCAGTTCAGCGCAGTCTGGCCACTCCGGCAGTTCAGCGCAGTCTGGCCACTCCGGCAGTTCAGCGCAGTCTGACCACTCCGGCAGTTCAGCGCAGTCTGACCTCTCTGGCGACTGTTGACTGGCGGGCAGCTCTGACGACTGTTGACTGGCGGGCAGCTCTGACGACTGTTGACTGGCGGGCAGCTCTGACGACTGTTGACTGGCGGGCAGCTCTGACGACTGTTGACTGGCGGGCAGCTCTGACGATGACTGTTGACTGGCGGGCAGCTCTGACGATGACTGTTGACTGGCGGGCAGCTCTGACGATGACTGTTGACTGGCGGGCAGCTCTGACGATGACTGTTGACTGGCGGGCAGCTCTGACGATGACTGTTGACTGGCGGGCAGCTCTGACGATGACTGTTGACTGGCGAGGCTGGGTTGACGCACTTGTAGCCTGGTGCGTGGTGCTGGTACTGGGCTTACCAGATTATGTACACGCACCTCCAGGCTAGTGCGGGGAGCGGGAACAGGACGAGTCGGACTGGGTTGACGCACTTCCGGGTCCGCACGAGAGACAGGAGTTGGAAACCCAGGGCTATGGAGGCGCACAGCCGGTCTAGATCTTACCTCCTGCACAACCCGCCTTGGCTGGATGGAACTAGTAGCCCTGTACGAGCGGGGTGCTCGTACAGGGCAGACTGGGCTGTGCAGGGGCCTGATGGTAGCCGTGCGTAGAGCGGGAGTTGGGTAGCCTGGTCCTCGGAGGCGTACCGGCGACCAGATGCGCTGCGCAGGCATCCTCCTACCAGGCTGGATGCCCGCTCTAGCACGGCACCTGCGAGGGGCTGGAATAACGCGCACCGGACTGTGCGTGCGTATGGGTGAGATAGTGCGCTCCTCAGCGAAACATAGCGCTCTCCACCCCATACGCTCCTCCATATAACCACGAGTAGCTGGCTTCCGGCTCTTCTTACGCCTAGCCAAACTACCCGTGTGCCCCCCCCCAAAATTTTCTTGGGGGTGCCTCTCGTGCTTCTCCTTCAGCGCGTACTTGGCCTCGTACCACCGCCTCTCTGCCTTGGCTGCCTCAATTTCCCCCTGCGGGCGTCGATAATCCCCAGCCTGATGCCAGGGTCCGGCCCCGTCCAGAACTTCCTCCCAAGTCCACTTCTCCCGCCAGTCCAACTCGAACTCCGTCTGCTCCTTCCTCTGCTGCTTGGTCCTTTGGTGGTGGGTGATTCTGTCACGGTTGTTGTCGGTAGAAATGGACCAAAACGCAGCAGGTACGTGAATGCTCATCTTGATTTTTAATTATCTTTCAAAACGAACATACAAAATAACAAAAACACGAACGATCAACAAAAACAGTCTGGTAAGGCACAAGGCTATACACAGAATAATCACCCACCAATCACACATACAAACACACCCTAATATATGGAACTCTCAATCAAAGGCAGATAGACAACACCTGCCTTCAACTGAGAGTCCCAACCCCAATCAACCAAACATAGAAACACACAACCTAGACTAACCGTAGAATTACTAAACATAAACCAAAACCCGGAATTACTAAATCAAACACCCTTTACACAAAACACACCACCCCGAACCACAGAAAACAAATACCCCCTGCCACGCCCTGACCAAACTACAAAACAATTAACCTTATATACTGGCCAGGACGTGACAGCAGAATAAAGGCTGAGCTCAGGTGAATGGACAGAGCTGGATAAACAAAGAGTTAACCATTGGACACATAAAAACAGAACGTAAGCAGAATCCATGGGAGTGTACAGACTGGGTCATCATGGAGTTAATCACATGTAAAAACAGAACGTAAGCAGAATCCATGGGAGTGTACAGACTGGGTCATCATGGAGTTAATCACATGTAAAAACAGAACGTAAGCAGAATCCATGGGAGTGTACAGACTGGGTCATCATGGAGTTAATCACATGTAAAAACAGAATGTAAGCAGAATCCATGGGAGTGTACAGACTGGGTCATCATGGAGTAAATCACATGTAAAAACAGAACGTAAGCAGAATCCATGGGAGTGTACAGACTGGGTCATCATGGAGTAAATCACATGTAAAAACAGAACGTAAGCAGAATCCATGGGAGTGTACAGACTGGGTCATAATGGAGTTACTCACTAGACATATAAAAACAGAATGTAAGCAGAATCCATGGGAGTGTACAGACTGGGTCAACATGGAGTTAATCACATGTAAAAACAGAATGTAAGCAGAAAATGTGTACCTTAGTTAATTAATATAGGCACCAAAAGCCATGTATCTTTAATAAGAACATGTGTTTGTACTAATCAAGTATTATTAGAAAAGCACTTAAATTAGGAAAGTATATAAATGTATTATTTTTGTATTAACACTATGGCGCCGCCACCATTATAATCTAAACCTGAGCAGATGTGGACGTTAACAAGCAAGAATTGGAACAGGAAGATAATGGTGGCGAGAGGCCAAGGGGTGTTACTCCTCTACATAGAGGGGAGGGACCATGTGTGTTATCTGAGGGTATATAAAGCCTGAGGTCTGTGACAAGAGAGTTTGGTTCTTCCGTGGAATTGCTCGGCTTGTGTTACTTTTTGTAATAATAATAATAATTTTTTAGTATTTACAAAATCAGATATCTGAGAAATATTTTATTCAATATTTCCACAACAGTATCCACGATGTGTGTGTGTCCAGTATGTGTGTGTGTGTGTGTCCAGTGTGTTTGTCCAGTGTGTTTGGGTGTGTGTGTCCAGTGTGTGTGTGTCCAGGATGTTTGTGTGTGTGTGTGTCCAGTGTGTGTGTGTGTGTGTGTGTGTGTGTGTGTGTGTGTGTGTGTGTGTGTGTTCATGTGTGAGTGTGTGTCCAGTGTGTAGGTGTGTGTGTGTCCTGTGTGTGTGTGTCCAGGATGTTTGTGTGTGTCTGTGTGTTCAGTGTGTGTGTGTGTGTCCCCAGAGTGTATGTGTGTGTGTGTGTGTGTGTGTTTCCAGTGTGTGTGTGTGTGTCCAGTGTGTGTGTCCAGTGTGTGTGTGTGTCTAGTGTGTGTGTGTCCAGTGTGTGTGTGTCCAGTGTGTGTGTTTGTGTCCACTGTGTGTGTGTGTCCAAAGTGTGTGTGTCTGTATCAGTGTGTGTGTATCAGTGTGTTTGTGTATCAGTGTGTGTGTGTCCAGTGTGTGTGTGTGTCCAATGTGTGTATGTCTAGGATGTGTGTGTTTCAGTGTGTGTGTCTTTCAGTGTGTGTGTGTTTCAGTGTGTGTGTATCTGTGTGTGTGTGTGTCGAGTGTGTGTATCAGTGTGTGTGTGTATCAGTGTGTGTATCAGTGTGTGTATCAGTGTCTGTGTATCAGTGTGTGTATCAGTGTGTGTGTGTGTGTGTGTGTGTCGAGTGTGTGTATCAGTGTGTGTATCAGTGTGTGTATCAGTGTGTGTGTATCAGTGTGTGTATCAGTGTGTGTATCAGTGTGTGTGTATCAGTGTGTGTGTATCAGTGTGTGTGTATCAGTGTGTGTGTGTGTGTGTGTGTGTGTGTGTGTGTGTGTGTGTGTGTGTGTGTGTGTGTGTGTGGTGTGTGTGTGTGTGTGTCGAGTGTGTGTATCAGTGTGTGTATCAGTGTGTGTGTATCAGTGTGTGTGTATCAGTGTGTGTGTGTCAGTGTCTGTGTACCTGTGTCTGTGTATCTGTGTCTGTGTACCTGTGTCTATCAGTGTGTGTGTGTATCAGTGTGTGTGTATCAGGGTGTCCAGTGTGAGTGTGTCCAGGTTTTGTCTAGTTTGAGTGTGTCCAGTGCGAGTGTGTGTCCAGAGTGTGTGTCCAGTGTGTGTGTGTCCAGTGTATGTGTGTCCAGTGTGTGTTTGTCCAGTGTGTGTGTGTGTGTGTGTCTCGTGTGTGTGTGTCCATCATGTGTGTTTGTGTCCAGTGTTTGTGTGTGTCCAGTGTGTGTATGTGTGTGTGTGTGCGTGTTCAGTGTGTGTGAGTGTGTGTGTGTGTGTGTCCAGTGTGTGTGTGTGTGTGTGTCCAGTGTGTGTGTGTGTGTGTCCAGTGTGTGTGTGTGTGTGTCCAGTGTGTGTGTGTGTCCCCGATGTGTGTGAGTCCAGTGTTTGTATCAGGTTATTATTTACAGGGACACTGAGGAGTCTTCATCATCAACCATAAACCCTGGATAGAGGGGCTCAGTGAATGTGGAGGTGAATGTGTTCAGGTGGGTCAGTGTGTCAGAGGAGGCTCTATAGAAGGACAGAGTGCCGGCTGACCAGTCCAGATACACTCCTACTCTGTGGGGACTGGAGGATGGGACGTCTATGATTGTGAGATTATTATTGTGACAGGCAGTGTAACTGTTGTCAGAGCAGCGCAGACTCCAGGACTTGTCATTGTATCCAATCAGACAGTCAAGACCCCCTCCTCTCCTGTTGATTCCTTTATATGTCACTCCTATAACAGCCTTTCTTCCACTCCACTCTACCTCCCAGTAACAGCGCCCAGTCAGACCCTCTCTACACAGCACCTGTCCACAGTCCTCAAATCTCTCTGGGTGATCAGGATACGGCTGCTTCTCTCTCCTCCATGTCACCTTTCTGTTCTCCTCAGACAGAGAGAGGAGTCTGTTTACTGTGTTTGGGTCCAGTGTTAGATCACAGACATCTGATGGATGAAACCAGACACAATATTAGAAATCATCACCATTCACATCAGAATGTTAACTCACTTTTCACTAATTCATTTAAGGAGAAGTTAAGGTAACTTGAGACTTGTTGAATGATCATATGTTATACTGTATGGTAATATAAAACACACCTATTCCCATTAATTACACACACACACACACACACACACACACACACACACACACACACACACACACACACACACACACACACACACACACACACACACACACACACACACACACACACACACACACACACACACACACACACACACACACACACACACAGACACACATTGTCAAAGTAACTCTATAAACTTTGGTGTCCCTGATTTCTGCTTCTGTAGAACTACAGCTGATAGTTAATATGACCAAGTAAGTAATGATGGTGGTCCTTGACTTGAATTAAGACTTATTCTTAGTCATATTCTTCACAGCAGTCAACACTCACATTTTCTAAGCCCAGGTTTCATTGTGTACTCTCCACCATGTTCCACACTGTAGCAGTAAGCAGAAGAACAGACAGTCATTGAGGGATACACCTGAACTCACACACACATACACACACACACACACAAACACACACGCACGCACACGCACACACACACACACGTAGTATTTAACTTCAAACAAATGTTTGTCTGTGTGTGTGTGTGTGTATATATCCAGTGTGTGTGTATGTGTGTGTCCTGTGTGTGTGTTTGTGTGTACAGCGTGTGTGTGTCCTTTTTGTGCGTGTGTGTGTGTGTCCTGTGTGTCTGTGTGTCCAGTATGAGTGTGTGTCCAGTGAGTGTATGTCATTAAGAGATTGTCACTGGATCCACACACACACTGGACCCACACACACACTGGACTCATACACACACACACACACACACACACACACACACACACACACACACACACACACACACACACACACACACACACACACACACACACACACACACACACACACATACACACAGTCAGCATATAACTTTGTCCAAGTGGTGGTAAGAATGATTGTCTTAACAAGCCTGATAAGTCAAACATGTCTGATATGAACATTGACATAAACCCTCTACATACTTGAGTTTCTCCAGTCTGCAGTGTGGATCCTCCAGTCCAGCAGAGAGCAGTCTGACTCCTGAGTCTCCTGGGTGATTGTAGCTCAGGTCCAGCTCTCTTAGGTGTGAGGGGTTTGACCTCAGAGCTGAGACCAGAGAAGCACAGCCTTCCTCTGTGACTAGACAGCCTGACAGCCTGCAAAGTCAAATCATATTAAAACCACACTGCTATGGTGAAAATAGAGGCAGTATGTTTTTGTCAACATTTTCAGATACATCAGTGTCCTGAAATCTACCACATCTATTCAAAAATGAATGTATCATTATTAGAAACTACAAATTATCAAAGTATTGGTTGTAGATAGAAAAATGTACGTATGTATCTAGTCCCCCTATTTGAAGAAATCATAAGTATTCTGACCAAATTACTTAATGTAATATGTTTGTAGAATCACAAGCTTGATGTAATCACTGCAGGCATTGAATATTGGACCAAACACTAAACTTTTGACTAAATGTATTTGTCCAAATAATTAAGACTTTCATTTCTAAACGGTAAAATATATGTATGAAAACACCTTTCAATAAAAGGTGACATTCTGTTCTGTCACCTAATATGAAACATTCTATCTCAAATCCAAAATCCTGTAGCATAGCACCAAATGTAAAACTGTAAGCTTCACTGTCCAAACACACATTGTGTGGACTATGTGGGCATGTTAAATACATGTGGATCTGTTGAACAACTACAGGAATACTGACCTCAGAGTCTCCAGTTTACAGTGGGGATTCCCCAGTCCATCAGAGAGCAGTTTCACTCCTGAATCCTTCAGGTCATTGTTACTCAGATCCAGCTCTCTCAGGTGTGAGGGGTTTGACCTCAGAGCTGAGACCAGAGAAGCACAGCCTTCGTCTGTGACTAGGCAGCCTGACAGCCTGACATAGAGATCATCATGACTTCACAAACACACTGTTAATTTAACGAGTAGTGTAGAAGGACAATAGCAGATGCATTTGGTTTATTCTCTCAAACAACATATAGATTCATCTTCCGTCTCATAGAATTGTATGTCATAATTTATACTAATGTGAACATCAATGCATTGATTCAATATGTTTTTCAATTTATTAATATATACATATTACAATACATATTTTCTCAACTTAAAATTTCTTCCTGATGATTAGTTCTTATGTCATTTTATGTACTCACAGAACAGCTCTGGAGGCATTGACCACTGGCAGCAGCCTCAGAAGACCTTCCTCTGATCTGGAGTATTTCTTCAGGTCAAACACATCCAGCTCCTTTTCTGAAGTCAGCAACACAAAGACCAGAGCTGACCACTGTGCAGGTGACAGGTTGGCTCTAGAGAGACTTCCTGATCTCAGGTAGCTTTGGATCTCCTCCATTAGAGAATGGTCATTCAATTCATTCAGACAGTGGATCAGATTGATGCACTTCTCTGGAGAGGGATTCTCCCTGATCTTCTCCTTGATGTACTTGACTGTTTCTTCATGGCTCTGTGAGCTGCTTCTTGACTTTGTCAGTAGACTTTGTAAGTGCTTCTGATTGGACTCCAGTGAGAGGCCCAGAAGGAAGCGGAGGAAAAGGTCCAGGTTTCCAGTCTCACTTTGTAATGCTTTATCCACAGCACTCTTGTAGACAGTAACTTCAGGCTCATCTTTTGTTTGCAGTTTGTCAATTAGATTCTCATTGTTGTTGATGAATGAGAGGAACACATATACAGCAGCCAGAAACTCCTGAATGCTCAGATGCACGAAGCAGTACACCTTGTCCTGGTACAGAACACATTCCTCTTTAAAGAGCTCTGTGCACAATCCTGAGTACACTGAGGCTTCATTGACATCAATACCAGCCTCTTTCAGGTCTTCTTCATAGAAAATCAGATTGCCATTCACAAGCTGTTGAAAAGCCAGTTTTCCCAGTGACAGAATGCTCTCTTTATTCCAGTGTGGACCTGTCTCTTCCTTCCCAAGATACTTTTCATTTTTCTGTTTGGTATGAAACTCCACAAGGTGTGTGTACATCTCAGTCAGAGTCTTGGGTATCTCTTCTTTCTTATGTTTCAGCATGGGTTCAAGGACTGTTGCAGAAATCCAACAAAAGACTGGAATGTGGCACATGATGTGGAGGCTCCTTGATGTCTTTATGTGTGAGATGATTCTGCTAGCCATGTCCTCATCACTGAATCTCTTCCTGAAGTACTCCTCCTTCTGTGGGTCATTGAACCCTCGTACCTCTGTCACCTGGTCAACACACCCTGAAGGGATCTTATTGGCTGCTGCAGGTCGGGTGGTTATCCAGAGGAGAGCAGAGGGAAGCATATTTCCCTTGATGAGATTTGTCAGCAGAACATCCACTGAGGTTGACTCTGTGATGTCACAACAGATCTTGTTCTTCTGGAAGTGTAGGGGCAGTCGGCACTCATCCAGACCATCAAAGATGAACAGAACTTTGTACTTGTTGTAGATGGAGATTCCTGATTGTTTGGTTTCCATTGAGAAGTGATTGAGAAGTTCAATGAAAGTGTGTTTGTCCCCTTTCATCAAATTCAGCTCCCGAAAAGGGAATGAAAATACAAATTGGACATCCTGATTTGCTTTTCCTTCAGCCCAGTCCAGAATGAACTTCTGCACAGAGACTGTTTTTCCAATGCCAGCGACTCCCTTTGTCAGCACAGATCTGATAAGTTTGTCTTGTCCAGTTAAGGGTTTGAAGATGTCGTTACATTTCATTTGAGTCTCTGGTCTTGCTTGTTTCCTGGTTGTTGTCTCAATCTGTCTCAGCTCATGTTCATTATTGACCTCTCCTTTTCCACCCTCTGTGATGTAGAGCTCTGTGTAGATCTTATTGAGAAGTGTTGGGTTTCCTTGTTTAGCGATCCCCTCAAATACACATTGAAACTTCTTCTTTAGATTAGATTTGAGTTCACGTTGACAAATCACAGCAGGATCACCTGAATCTAGAAAAAACACAGAGGATTTTAATATTACGTCTGTATTAATGCCTACAGTATTGGAGGACTGTTATCAAGTTTAAATTATAATAATTTATTCTCTTAACCTGTTATGGATAGGGGGCAGTATTTTCACGGCCGGGTGAAAAAAAGTGCCCGTTTTAATCTTGTCACTATTCTTGCCCAGAAACTAGAATATGCATATAATTAGTAGATTTGGATAGAAAACACTCAAACGTTTCTAAAACTGTTTGAATGGTGTCCGTGAGTATAACAGAACTCATATGGCAGTCAAAACCCTGAGACAAATCCTAACAGGAAGTGGAAATCTGATGTGTGGAATCACTTTCAAGGCTTTGCCTATGAAACACACAGGGACTGGTTACTCATTTAGCTAGATGTCAACAGTCTTTACAAAGTGGTTTGAGTCTTCTCCGGTAAAAACTGACCGAACGAGAAGGCTGGAAACTTGCCCACAAGCGGATGGCCATTACTACTATGATGCGCATGCATGTGGGGACTGCTTTGTTCTGAAACGTTTTATAAGACAATGCAATCGTCCGCTTTGAATATTATTGAAGTTCTGATTGAAAAAGGACCTAAAGATTTATGCTATACAACGTTTGACATGTTTAAACGAACGTAAATAGATTTTTTTTGTACTTTTAGTGGAAACATGTTCCGCGCGCTTCGTAAATTTGGAGTAGCCTACAGAACGCGGAAACAACAAGGAGCTATTTCGACATAAATTATGAACGTTATCGAACAAAACAACATTTGTTGTGGACCTGGGATCCCTGGAAGTGCCTTCTGATGAAGATTATCAAAGGTAAGGGAATATCTCTAATACTATTTATGATTGTAGATGGTTCCAAGATGGCGCTGGTCTGTATCGCCTAGCGTATTTTTCTGAGCACAGTACTCAGATTTTTGCGAAGTGTGATTTACCAGTAAAGTTATTTTGAAATCTGGCAATGCGGTTGCATTCACGAGATGTTAATCTATAATTCTTTGATTGACAATATTATATTTTACCAATTTTTTCGAATAGTAATTTTGTCAATTGTAGCGCTGATTCACCGGCGTTATTGGAGGTAAAATATTATCTGAACATCACGCGCCAATGTAAAATGCTGTTTTTATATATAAATATGAACTTTATCGAACAAAAAAATGCATGTATTGTGTAACATGATGTCCTAAGTGTGTCATCTCATGAAGATTGTCAAAGGTTAGTGCTTCATTTAGCTGTGTTTTGGGTTTTTGTGATGCATGGTAGTTGCTTAGAAAATGGGTATGTGGTTCTTTTTGTCGATGTACTCTCCTAACATAATCTAATGTTTTGCTTTCGCTGTAAAGCCTTTATGAAGTCGGACAATGTGGTTAGATTAACGAGAGTCTTATCTTTCAAATGGTGTAAAATAGTCAAATGTTTGAGAAATTGAAGATATAGCCTTTTTAAGGTTATTTGTATTTCGCGCCATGCGACGCCATTGAATGTTGCTGATATTTGCGAGGCGTTCCGCTAGCGGAACATTTATCCATAACAGGTTTAACTTGCAGTGTAAATGTGTACATTTTCTCATAATGCGTTACAGACTGGTGTGACTGATTATATTATTATTGCTATTATTGATGGTATTATTAATGTTGTCTCTCTCTCTTTCTCTCCCTCTCTCTCTAAATTAATCAACACAACACATCCCTGCTGCTACTTGATGAGGTCACTAGGTGTGGTGTTAAGGCTGCTACAATATCACTGAGTTACACAGGTAGTTTAGCTGTACTTTAGCTACAGCTTTTAAATGTTATAAAACAGCATTCAAGATGAGGCAGACAGCTCTTACTTTTCTCCAGTGTCTCAGCAAGCTTCTTCTGGTTCATTTTCCTCAGGATGTGCAGTGTGATCTTCAGAGCCCCCTCTCTGGCACTGCTTTCCTGCTTCTCATCTTCAGTGTCCACCACTTCCTTATCCTGTTTCTGACACTCAAGGCCTTGTGGGAGTTCTGTACTAAGAATCCTCTTGAACATCTTCAGCTCATTCTTCAGAAATGTCATAATATTCTCTTCAAGCAACTGAAATAAATCAAGTAAATATGTTAAGCAAGAGAATAAATGCTTTCTCATTAACACGTTAATGAATGATTGAAAGATCAACTTTACTTGAGGAAAACAAAAACAAATGTCCATAACAGGACCACATACACTGAATATGGAGGCCAGGTCTGTTTGATGACTCTGGGAAGACTGACCACTGAGAATCTCTGACTCTGATCTCTCCTGGTGGTTTCTGTTGTCAAAACATGAGATTACATCTCCTCATCCAGGGAGTACACACACAGACAAACACACACACACACAGGAAGGGAATGTTGTGTTCGTTTTAATATTGTTTTAGGACTATGAAAATGGACACAAGGATTAGCCTATGGATTATGAAAACAACAAAAAGAAATGAGAAAGTGGGAGAGGAGAAATTACTAGAGACAGTGTTGTTTAACTCACTGACCATGACCCATGAGTTCTTCTTACCTTTGTTCAGTAGAAAAGTCTCCCTCTCTAAAGTGTATAGGAGTACCCATAGACCAGTCACTCTTCATGGACACACAGCTGGGAACAGGGGAGGCTGGTCTCTCCTGCTTGATTGGGCTTCAATACAACAGAGACAAACATTACATCTCTCATCTACTCTGAGCTCAGATGGGGAAACATAAGAAGAGTTTCATTCCAAAACGCTATATATCCATTTTCATAAATGTTCGTAAATTAGCTTTTATTTCTTAAAGAAATTTTGAAAGATATATATTTTTTTTCACTATCTAATCATTACATGGCGTTGTTCAATGACAGATATGTATTTAGTTTATAATCTATAACTTGATGGTTTTATTTTAGAGAGACAAAGGCTTTGTTTTTGCAAAATGCTATATATCTGCCTTACTCTCACATAAATAAGTAGTACTGCTAGGTTTTACACATTAATAATATCTGCCTCACTCTCAGAGAAATCAGTAGTACTGCTAGGTTTTATACAGTAATAATATATATCTGCCTCACTCTCACATAAATAAGTAGTACTGCTAGGTTTTATACATTAATAATATATATCTGCCTCACTCTCAGAGAAATCAGTAGTACTGCTAGGTTTTACACAGCAATAATATATATCTGCCTCACTCTCAGAGAAATCAGTAGTACTGCTAGGTTTTACACATTAATAATATATATCTGCCTCACTCTCAGAGAAATCAGTAGTACTGCTAGGTTTTACACAGTAATAATATATATCTGCGTCACTCTCAGAGAAATCAGTAGTACTGCTAGGTTTTACACAGTAATAATATATATCTGCCACACTCTCAGAGAAATCAGTAGTACTGTCAGGTATGCGTAAATGGCTGTACGGGAGTCAGGTGCAGGAGAGCAGATATTGTGTAGCAAACGGAGCCTTTTATTTAGGCGAACCAAAAACAGTATTGAGCCATCTCAGCCCAGGGCACGAACGCTGCCCACTCCCCCGGCCGATCCTGGCAATACGACGGTAGAAACCTAACCACATCCTGTTTCACTCTCTCCACCTGCCCATTACTCTCGGGATGAAACCCCAAGGTAAGACTGATCGAGACCCCCAGATGTTCCATGAACGCCTTCCAAACCCTCGAAGTGAACTGGGGACCTCGATCAAACACTATATCCCCAGACACCCCGTAGTGCCGGAAGACGTGCGTAAACAAGGCCTCCGCAGTCTTTAGGGCCGTAGGGAGACCGGGCAGAGGAAGGAGACGGCAGGACTTAGAGAACCGATCCTCAACGACCAGGATCGTGGTGTTTCCCTGTGAGGGGGGGAGATTGGTAAGAAAATCCATCAACCAAGGCCGCTGTGAAACGGGTAAGGGGTGTAGCTTCCCTCTGGGCAGGTGCCTAGGAGCCTTACACTGTGCGCACACCGAGCAGGAGGATACATAAACCCTCACGTCCTTAGGGAAAGTAGGCCACCAGTACTTCCCCTCCAAACAGAGCACTGTCCGACCAATCCCAGCATGACCAGAGGAGGGTGACGTGTGGGCCCAATAGATCAACCGGTCACGGACATCAGACGGGATGTACAGACGCCCAGCAGGACACTGGAGGGGAGTGGGCTCTGCACGTAATGCCTGCTCAATGTCTGCGTCCAGCTCCCACAATACCGGCGCCACCAGGCAGGAGGCCGGGAGTATGGGAGTGGGATCCATGGGCCGCTCCTCTGTGTCATACAGTCGGGACAGTGCGTCTGCCTTAACGTTCTGGGAACCTGGTCTGTAGGAATCAAAACGGATGAAAAACATGGGCCACCTTGCCTGGCGAGGGTTCAGTCTCCTCGCTTCCCGGATGTACTCCGGTGGTCAGTCCAGATGAGAAAAGGGTGTTTAGCCCCCTCAAGCCAATGTCTCCATGCCTTCAGAGCCTTGATGACAGCCAACAGTACCCTGTCCCCCAAGTCATAGTTTCGCTCCGTCGGGCTCAGCTTCTTCGAGAAGAAGGCACGCCAAAGAGGGATCCGGATGGGCCAGCAGGGATCCGAGGTAAACAGAGCCCTGTCCGCCTCAGCCGACCACTGCAAACGTTCCGGGCCCCCCTTCATCAGTGAGGTAATGGGAGCCACTACCTGACCAAAACCCCTGATAAACCTCCAGTAGTAATTGGCAAACCCTAGGAACCGCTGCACTTCCTTTACCGTGGTGGGAGTCGGCCAATTACGCACGGCTGAAATGCGGTCACACTCCATCTCCACCCACGAGGATGAAATGCGGTACCCTTGGAAGGAGACGGACTGCTGGAAGAACAGGCATTTCTCAGCCTTGACGTACAGGTCATGCTCCAACAGTTGACCAAGCACCCTGCGCACCAGGGACACATGCTCGGCACGTGTAGCGGAATATGTCAGAATGTCATCAATATACACCACTACACCCTGCCCGTGCAGGTCCCTGAAAATCTTGTCTACAAAGGCTTGGAAGACTGATGGAGCATTCATCAACCCGTACGGCATGACGAGGTACTCATAATGCCCTGCGGTGGTACTGAACGCCGTCTTCCACTCGTCTCCTTCCCGGATACGCACCAGGTTGTAAGCACTCCTGAGATCTAATTTGGTGAAGAACCGCACTCCGTGCATTGACTCAATCGCTGTGGCGATGAGCGGTAGCGGGTAACTGTACCTCACCGTGATGTGGTTTAGACCTCGGAAGTCAATACACGGGCGCAGACCTCCCTCCTTCTTCTTCACAAAAAAGAAACTCGAGGAGGCGGGTGAAGTGGAGGACCGAATGTACACCTGACGCAGCGATTCGGAGACATAGCCACCGTCTCCGCCAGTGACAGGGGATACACGTGACTCCTGGGAAGTGCAGCGTCTACCAGGAGATTTATCGCACAATCTCCCCGTCGATGGGGTGGTAATTGAGTCGCATTCCTTTTGGAGAAGGCGAGAGCCAAATCGGCATATTCGGGGGGAATGCGCACGGTGGAGACATGGTCTGGACTTTCCACCGTAGTAGCACCAACAGAAACCCCTAAACACCTCCCTGAGCACTTTCGCGACCACCCCGTGAGAGCCCTCTGTTGCTATGAAATGGTGGGGTCATGACGAGCTAACCAGGGAAGGCCTAGTACCACGGGAAACGCAGGAGAGTCAATGAGGAAGAGACTGATTCTCTCCTCGTGACCCCCCTGCGTCACCATACCCAGGGGGATGGTCGCTTCCCTAATTAACCCGGAACCTAATGGTCGACTATCCAGAGCGTAAACTGGGAAAGGCCTAACCACTGGAAAAATAGGGATCCCTAACTTTTGGGCGAATGCTCTGCCACGCCTGAATTGACGAGCGCCTTATGCTGGGAATGCGGGGAAAACTCAGGAAAATAAACATGTAAAAACAGGTGTACAACAGAGGTGAAAGCCCCTCTTCCGGCCTCCCTGAGCGCAGCCCCTCCCAGCTCCATAGGCACCGGAGCGGTGGTGCTGGGAGAGGGAATCGACAGAGCCCTCTCTGGATGTCCACGGGTGACCAGCAGGTTATCCAACCTAATGGACATGTCCACCAGCTGGTCAAAGGTGAGGGTGGTATCCTTGCAGGCCAACTCCCGACGGACATCCTCGTGCAGGCTGCAATGGTAGAGGTCGATAAGGGCCCTGTCGTTCCATCCCGCTCCGGCGGCCAGGGTCCGAAATTGAGGTGATTGAAACCAGGTGTGAGGAAAACAAGACAAAACAAATGGAAAATGAAGAGTGGATCGATGATGGCTAGAAGATCGGCGACGCCGACCGCCGAGCGCAACCCGAACAAGGAGAGGACCCGACCTCGGCGGAAGTCGTGACAAGTACTGCTAGATTTTACACAGGAATAATATATATTTCCCTCCCTCTCAGAGAAATCAGTAGTACTGCTAGGTTTTATACAGGAATAATATACAGTGGGGGAAAAAAGTATTTGATCCCCTGCTGATTTTGTACTTTTGTCCACTTACAAAGAAATGATCAGTCTATAATTTTAATGGTAGGTTTATTTGAACAGTGAGAGACAGAATAACAACAAAATAATCCAGAAAAACGCATGTCAAAAATGTTATAAAATGATTTGCATTTTAATGAGGGAAATAAGTATTTGACCCCTCTGCAAAACATGACTTAGTACTTGGTGGCAAAACCCTTGTTGGCAATCACAGAGGTCAGATGTTTCTTGTAGTTGGCCACCAGGTTTGCACACATCTCAGGAGAGATTTTGTCCCACTCCGCTTTGCAGATCTTCTCCAAGTCATTAAGGTTTCGAGGCTGACGTTTGGCAACTCGAACCTTCAGCTCCCTCCACAGATTTTCTATGGGATTAAGGTCTGGAGACTGGCGAGGACACTCCAGGACCTTAATGTGTTTCTTCTTGAGCCACTCCTTTGTTGCCTTGACCGTGTGTTTTGGGTCATTGTCATGCTGGAATACCCATGCACGACCCATTTTCAACGCCCTGGCTGAGGGAAGGATGTTCTCACCCAAGATTTGACGGTATATCCTGTTAGGGCTAGGGGGCAGTATTGACACGGCTGGATAAAAAACGTACCCGATTTAATCTGGTTACTACTCCTGCCCAGTAACTAGAATATGCATATAATTATTGGCTTTGGATAGAAAACACCCTAAAGTTTCTAAAACTGTTTGAATGGTGTCTGTGAGTATAACAGAACTCAAATGGCAGGTCAAAACCTGAGAAGATTCTGTACAGGAAGTACCCTGTCTGACCATTTCTTGAACTTCTTTGCCATCTCTATCAATTACAAAGGATCTCTGCTATAACGTGACACTTCCTACGGCTCACATGGTCTCTCAGAAGGCGGCAAAAAGCTGAATCGTGGCTTTGCAGGCTCTGGCTGAAACAAAGTAGCGCGTTTGGGTAGTGGCTGGTTACAGTACTGTGAGACTCAGGCTCGTGCCCGCGTCGACCGAAAGCTTTCTTTTCCTTTGTCTGTTTACCTAAAAGGATATTCCCGGTCGGAATATTATCGCTTTTTTACGAGAAAAATGGCATAAAAATTGATTTTAAACAGCGGTTGACATGCTTCGAAGTACGGTAATGGAATATTTAGATTTTTTTTTGTCATGAATTGCGCCATGCTCTGTTGGGGCTCGGGGGCAGTATTGAGAAATTTTGAAAAAAATATGTGCCCATTTTTAACTGCCTCCTACACCAACTCAGAAGCTAGGATATGCATATTATTAACACATTCGGATAGAAAACACTCTGAATTTTCTAAAACAGTTTGAATGGTGTCTGTAAGTATAACAAAACTCATATTGCAGGCAAAAACCTGTGAAAAATAGATTAAAAAAAATGTGAATTTTGTGACTGTACTATTTAGTGTCATTGTTTTATAGATACCATAGTGAGAAAGGATTCATTTCGCAACACCTACGGCTTCCACTAGATGTCAACGATCTTTATAAAGTTGTTTGAAGCGTCTATGATAAACAGAGAGCAAATTAGAATGCAAGGAAGTTGACATGTCGTCATTTCATTTTTTTGCGCCTGCGCATAAATCTGAGAAGCGTGAGTTTGTCATTAATTGTTTATCAAGACATAGGATAGGTTGTGTGAAAATATTAGTGATGTTTAACGTTAAAAATGGACCAAAAGAATAATACTAAACAAAGTTTGACATGTTTGAACGAACGTAAATAGATTATTTACTAGGTTTTTTTAGCTTTTCGGCGTGATTTTACAACCCCCCCCACCACGTTTTGTGGGAGCATAATGAACGCTAACTACTTGGTGTTATTTGGGCATAAATTATGAACTTTGTCAAAAGAAACCACATTTGTTCCGGACCTGGGAATTCCTGGCAGTGCCTTCTGATGGAGATAATCAAAGGTAAGGGGATATTTACAATGTTATTATCGATATTAGATGATGCTAACTGTATAGCATAGCTTATTGTTCTTAGCATAGCACCCCGTTTATTGCAAAATGTGATTTCCCAGTAAAGTTATTTTGAGATCTGGCCATTCGGTAGCAATTACGAGATGATAATATATTATTCTTTGAATGACAATATTATAATTTACCAATGTTTTCGAATAGTAATTTTGTTATGTTCACCGGAAGCATTTCAGAGAAGAAAAAAATCTGAATTTCACGCTACTGTAAAATGCTGTTTTAGGATATAAATATGAACTTGATGGAACAAAAAATGCATGTATTGTATAACATAATGTCCTAGGAGTGTCATCTGATGGAGATTGACAAAAGTTAGTGCATAATTCAAGCTGGTTTCTGCTTTTGGTGACGCCTGACCTTGAATTGAAAATGGATGTTTGTACTTTTGTGGCTATGTACTGTCCTAACATAATCTAACTTTATGCTTTTGCCGTAAAGCCTCTTTGAAAATCGAACAATGTGGTTAGATTAAGGAGATGTTTATCTTTTAAATTGTGTAAAATAGTTGATTGTTTGAGAAATTGAAATTATTAGATTTTTGATGTTTTGAATTTCCAGCCTTGTTAGCAATCCCGACTCGGGGTTCATTGCTAACCTGTAGCCCCAACAGGTTAACCCTGATTTACCATTTCGGATAGTTTCTGGAACGCACGAACAAAACGCCGCTATTCGGATATAACGATGGATTATTTGGGACCAAACCAAAATTTGTTATTGAAGTAGACGTCCTGGGAGTGCATTCTGACGAAGACAACAAAAGGTAATCAAACTTTTGTAATAGTAAATCTGATTTTGGTGAAGGCTAAACGTGCCGGGTGTCTAAATAGCTAGCCCGTGATGGCTGGGCTATGTACTTAGAATATTGCAAAATGTGCTTTCACCAAAAAGCTATTTTAAAATCGGACATATCGAGTGCATAGAGGAGTTCTGTATCTATAATCCTTAAAATAATTGTTATGCTTTTTGTGAACGTTTATCGTGAGTAATTTAGTAAATTGTTAGTAAATTCCCCGGAAGTTCCCGGTATGCTAGTTCTGAACGTCACATGCCAATGTAAAAAGCTGGTTTTTGATATAAATATGAACTTGATTGAACAAAACATGCATGTATTGTATAACATAATGTCCTAGGGTTGTCATCTGATGAAGATCATCAAAGGTTAGTGCTGCATTTAGCTGTGGTTTGGGTTTTTGTGACATTATATGCTAGCTTGAAAAATGGGTGTCTGATTATTTCTGGCTGGGTACTCTGCTGACATAATCTAATGTTTTGCTTTCGTTGTAAAGCCTTTTTGAAATCGGACAGTGTGGTTAGATTAAAGAGAGTCTTGTCTTTAAATAGCTGTAAAATAGTCATATGTTTGAGAAATTGAAGTAATAGCATTTCTAAGGTATTTGAAAATCGCGCCACTGGATTAGACTGGCTGTTGCGTAGGTGGGACGAATTCGTCCCGCCTAGCCCAGAGAGGATATGGCCCTGTCCATCGTCCCTTTGATGCGGTGAAGTTTTCCTGTCCCCTTAGCAGAAAAACACCCCCAAAGCATAATGTTTCCACCTCCATGTTTGACGGTGGAGATGGTGTTCTTGGGGTCATAGGCAGCATTCCTCCTCCTCCGAACACGGCGAGTTGAGTTGATGTCAAAGAGATCCATTTTGGTCTCATCTGACCACAACACTTTCACCAGTTATTCTCTGAATCACTCAGATGTTCATTGGCAAACTTCAGATGGGCATGTATATGTATTCTTGAGCAGGGGGACCTTGCGGGCACTGAAGGATTTCAGTCCTTCACTGCGTAGTGTGTTACCCATTGTTTTCTTGGTGACTATGGTCCCAGCTGCCTTGAGATCATTGACAAGATCCTCCCGTGTAGTTCTGGGCTGATTCCTCACCGTTCTCATGATCATTGCAACCCCACGAGGTGAGATCTTGCATGGAGCCCCAGGCCGAGGGATATTGACAGTTCTTTTGTGTTTCTTCCATTTGCGAATAATCGCACCAAATGTTGTCACCTTCTCACCAAGCTGCTTGGCTATGGTCTTGTAGCTCATTCCAGCCTTGTGTAGGTCTACAATCTTGTCCCTGACATCCTTGGAGAGCTCTTTGGTCTTGGCCATGGTGGAGAGTTTGGAATCTGATTGATTGATTGCTTCTGTGGACAGGTGTCTTTTTTAAAGGTAACTGTCACAGCATTCATCGTCTTCAGAGGAAATAGAAAAGTCCTCGTCAGAAAAGGTAGACCAATACGCAGCGGAGGTCGTGTTCATCTTTGAATTTAATAAATCTCTAACGTGAACACGATACAAAAAAAATAAACAACGATAGTGCAACAGTTTTACAGGCTACAAAACACGCAATGCAAAAACAATCTCCCACAAATCCCAAACACAAACACACCCTAATATATGGGACTCTCAATCAAAGGCAAAGAGAAAACCCCTGCCTTCAATTGAGAGTCCCAACCCCAATTAATCAAACATAGAAACACAGACTACCTAGACTAGACATAGAATTACCTAAACATAGATCATAACCCAAAAACCCGGATATACTAAATCAAACGCCCTTCTCCCAAAACACCACCCTGAACCACATAAAACAAATACCCTCTGCCACGTCCTGACCAAACTACAATACCAATTAACCCTTATACTGGCCAGGACGTGACAGTACCCCCCCCCCCCCCCCCCCTTAAAGGTGCGAACCCCGGAAGCACCTTAACAAAAACAACCCCAAACAACACCAAAAGAAAAATTCCCCCCTACTAAAGGGAGGGAAGGGAGGGTGGCTGCCGTCAACGACGGCACTGTGCTACACCCCCCCTCCCCAACCCACCTATATCAGGAGGTGGCTCCGGTTCAGGCTGTTCCAGGCAGTCGGGCCACTCTGGCAGCTCGGGACAGTCTGGCCAGTCTGGCAACTCGGGACAGTCTGGGCAGTCTGGCAACTCGGGACAGTCTGGGCAGTCTGGCAACTCGGGACAGTCTGGGCAGTCTGGCAACTCGGGACAGTCTGGGCAGTCTGGCAACTCGGGACAGTCTGGGCAGTCTGGCAACTCGGGACAGTCTGGGCAGTCTGGCCACTCCGGCAGTTCAGGGCAGTCTGGCCACTCCGGCAGTTCAGGGCAGTCTGGCCACTCCGGCAGTTCAGGGCAGTCTGGCCACTCCGTCAGTTCAGGGCAGTCTGGCCACACCGGCAGTTCAGGGCAGTCTGGCCACTCCGGCAGTTCAGGGCCACTCCGGCAGTTCAGGGCAGTCTGGCCACTCCGGCAGTTCAGGGCAGTCTGGCCACTCCGGCAGTTCAGGGCAGTCTGGCCACTCCGGCAGTTCAGGGCAGTCTGGCCACTCCGGCAGTTCCAACGACTGTTGACTGGCGGGCAGCTCCGACGACTGTTGACTGGCGGGCAGCTCCGACGACTGTTGACTGGCGGGCAGCTCCGACAACTGTTGACTGGCGGGCAGCTCCGACGACTGTTGACTGGCGGGCAGCTCCGACGACTGTTGACTGGCGGGCAGCTCCGACGACTGTTGACTGGCGGGCAGCTCCGACGACTGTTGACTGGCGGGCAGCTCCGACGACTGTTGACTGGCGGGCAGCTCCGATGACTGTTGACTGGCGGGCAGCTCCGGTGACTGTTGACTGGCGTGGCTGGGTTTACGCACTTGAAGGCTAGTGCGGGGAGCGGGAACAGGACGAGTCGGACTGGGTTGACGCACTTCCGGGTCCGCACGAGAGACAGGAGCTGGAAACCCAGGGCTATGGAGGCGCACAGTCGGTCTTGATCTTACCTCCTGCACAACCCGTCTTGGCTGGATGGAACTAGTAGCCCTGTACGAGCGGGGTGCTTGTACAGGGCAGACTGGGCTGTGCAGGGGCCTGATGGTAGCCGTGCGTAGAGCGGGAGTTGGGTACCCTGGTCCTCGGAGGCGTAAATGTACCGGCGACCAGATGCGCTGCGCAGGCATCCTCCTACCAGGCTGGATGCCCGCTCTAGCACGGCACCTGCGAGGGGCTGGAATAGCGCGCACCGGACTGTGCGTGCGTATGGGTGAGATAGTGCGCTCCTCAGCGAAACATGGCGCTCTCCACCCCATACGCTCCTCCATATAACCACGGGTAGCTGGCTTCCGGCTCTTCCTATGCCTAGCCAAACTACCCGTGTGCCCCCCCCAAAAAAATTATTGGGGGTGCCTCTCGTGTTTCAACGCCAGTCTTGATCCTCAGAAACGTTCCCGGTCCTTACGAGCCATACTCCATGGGCCTTCTCCGGCCATAACCTGCTCCCATGTCCATCTCTACACATAGTCCGTATCCTGAGCGTGCTGCTCCTCTCTCCGCTGCTTGGTCTTGGTTTGGTGGGAGATTCTGTCACAGCATTCATCGTCTTCAGAGGAAATAGAAAAGTCCTCGTCAGAAAAGGTAGACCAATACGCAGCAGAGGTCGTGTTCATCTTTGAATTTAATAAATCTCTAACGTGAACACGATACAAAAAAAATAAACAACGATAGTGCAACAGTTTTACAGGCTACAAAACACGCAATGCAAAAACAATCTCCCACAAATCCCAAACACAAACACACCCTAATATATGGGACTCTCAATCAAAGGCAAAGAGAAAACCCCTGCCTTCAATTGAGTGTCCCAACCCCAATTAATCAAACATAGAAACACAGACTACCTAGACTAGACATAGAATTACCTAAACATAGATCATAACCCAAAAACCCGGAAATACTAAATCAAACGCCCTTCTCCCAAAACACCACCCTGAACCACATAAAACAAATACCCTCTGCCACGTCCTGACCAAACTACAATACCAATTAACCCTTATACTGGCCAGGACGTGACAGTAACAAGCTGCGGTTAGGAGCACTCCCTTTAAGAGTGTGATCCTAATCTCAGCTCGTTACCTGTATAAAAGACACCTGGGAGCCAGAAATCTTTCTGATTGAGAGATTTCTGAAATGCTTTTTTCTGGATATTTTTGTTGTTATTCTGTCTCTCACTGTTTAAATAAACCTACAATTAAAATTATAGACTGATCCTTTCTTTATCAGTGGGCGAACGTACAAAATCAGCAGGGGATCAAATACTTTTTCCCCCACTGTATATCTGCCTCACTCTCAGAGAAATCTGTAGTACTGCTAGGTTTTATACAGTAATAATACACATGTGCCTCACTCTCAGAGAAATCAGTAGTACTGCTTGGTTTTACACAGTAATAATACATATCTGCATTACACTCAGAGAAATGAGTAGTACTGCTTGGCTCAATTCGGTCTTATGTAGAAACATTTGAAATTGTGTTTTTTACATTGCATAAAAGTAGAGACTCAGACCTAGAGAATGGTCTATCATGCACTTTTCGTGACGTTGTATTAGTTCATGTGATGACTGTTGCTCATCGAATGAATAACGGTTTATAATTGCGTGATTAAATGAATCAAGCAATGAATCAAGCAATTATTAACTCATTAACCTGGGGCACCATGGGAAAATTCATTTTATTGAGTTTCTATTTCCCAAATTAACTCAAAGAATATCAGAATATCGATTTACAACAGTCGCTAATTAATCAATTTCCTCTAGTCTCATTTCTGAACGTCGCATAATCCGGGAATCTGCACGAACCCGGGCTTCACCAATGAGTTTACCACACCAATCTTAGTTGATTATTTATTTACTAGCAAGCTAAAATGATGATAAATAATACACCTACACAAAACACAGTCTAGGCTATTGATTAGGATTTAGTATAACGGGCCAACACACTATGGCACGTGTTACCCAAAATGGGGATTTAAAAGAGAGAGAAACAAAGAAAGTACACGAGAGAAATATACATTTGGGTTCATTTGTCAGCTATGCTTATTTAAACCTAGCCTTGCCCCGAACTGCTGCTCTTATGGGTCAGAATATAATGATGTAATTATGTGTTGGAAGTCTCAGTTGGGAAGCTCCGCGTGGCTCGTTTAGGCTTCTCAATGACGCACTTCTCCGACGCAACTCTCTAGTTGTCCTCACGATGTCAGTGTCCTTCTTGGCTTGGTGGTCTGATTTCTCCCCCTTTCTCTGATAGTGTCGTCTGAGGACAGACAGCTCTGTAGCTCAGAGCTCACAGCGTAGGAATGCAACAGCATAGATACCATGATTCGATGAAGAGTGAAGGCTAGGTGGTTCGGCTTGAATTCACCCGCTTAGACACAGCTACTCATCTGTAGCTTGTGTAGAAAAAGATTCCTTTGTCTTCTTCCTTGTGTTTCGTTTTGGGTTTCGTTGACCATTCAGACCTTGGCTGCAGCCTGGGGTCATTTTAGTCTCCTATGTTAATTCTTCAGTCTCATGTCTTATACCCTTGGGTCAGAAGTGGACGTAACCGTCTTTAGGGCAATTCTCTGGGCGTACCAAGTTAAGAGCAAGGCCTAGATTTTACTCAAATCCAATTTTAGACACTAACTTCACATTTCTTCCTTACCAAAACATTCTCTTTGATTTGGATATTTTCCACACAACGTACAATGTATAAACATCAGGCATATACTTGGAAAACTCTTAAAGGTACAATGTTTTCGTAATAACGTCATCTCTTAACCTTTAATTACAATACAAAAATGACATACATTTTCATATTCCATCTCTCGTCATGACCACCATTGTGACTGACGGAAACCATTGTTCCAAAGTCCCTTTATTGCATGTTTAATGTTCTAAGGCCAGTTCTCCATAGTGAGGACAAAGGAATTTCTCTGTGTCCTAAGATTTATCATGGGCGTGAGGGGTCATAAAACCCCCCACATCTTCAGACCCCTAGATCTCTCCTCCTCTGTTGGGGGTTGAGAGAGACCCTGTAGGGTTGTGGTCTCCTGTAACCTGACCTGATCAGGACAGTCATGACACACTACAGTTGAGGAACAACTGCAAAGTAACTCTGCTTTGAACGATGATAAACTTGCAACCTCACTTTTGAGAAAATGTCCTTCTGGAGAGCTCTTCTTTGTCTACAGGGCTGTTACTTTGGCAGATAATGTCACCCATCTAAATACATATTTATATAGATATATAATTAACTAAATGTATGGTGTTTTTGTTTTATGTCAGTTTCATTGCTTGTTATGCAATAAATTGTTATTTTATGGTTCTAGCTGGTAAAATGAACTAGAAAATGAGACTATAAGGAGTACCAGTACTGAGTCAATATGCAGGGGTACCAGGTAGTTGAGGTAATAATGAGACTATAAGGAGTACCAGTACTGAGTCAATGTGCAGGGGTACCAGGTAGTTGAGGTAATAATGAGACTATAAGGAGTACCAGTACTGAGTCAATGTGCAGGGGTACCAGGTAGTTGAGGTAATAATGAGACTATAAGGATTACCAGTACTGAGTCAATATGCAGGGGTACCAGGTAGTTGAGGTAATAATGAGACTATAAGGAGTACCAGTACTGAGTCAATGTGCAGGGGTACCAGGTAGTTGAGGTAATAATGAGACTATAAGGAGTACCAGTACTGAGTCAATGTGCAGGGGTACCAGGTAGTTGAGGTAATAATGAGACTATAAGGAGTACCAGTACTGAGTCAATATGCAGGGGTACCAGGTAGTTGAGGTAATAATGAGACTATAAGGAGTACCAGTACTGAGTCAATGTGCAGGGCTACCAGGTAGTTGAGGTAATAATGAGACTATAAGGAGTACCAGTACAGAGTCAATGTGCAGGGGTACCGGGTAGTTGAGGTAATAATGAGACTATAAGGAGTACCAGTACTGAGTCAATGTGCAGGGGTACCAGGTAGTTGAGGTAATAATGAGACTATAAGGAGTACCAGTACTGAGTCAATGTGCAGGGGTACCGGGTAGTTGAGGTAATAATGAGACTATAAGGAGTACCAGTACTGAGTCAATATGCAGGGGTACCAGGTAGTTGAGGTAATAATGAGACTATAAGGAGTACCAGTACTGAGTCAATGTGCAGGGGTACCGGGTAGTTGAGGTAATAATGAGACTATAAGGAGTACCAGTACTGAGTCAATGTGCAGGGGTACCAGGTAGTTGAGGTAATAATGAGACTATAAGGAGTACCAGTACTGAGTCAATATGCAGGGGTACCGGGTAGTTGAGGTAATAATGAGACTATAAGGAGTACCAGTACTGAGTCAATGTGCAGGGGTACCAGGTAGTTGAGGTAATTGAGGTAATATGTACATGTAGGTAGGGGTAAAAGTGACTAGACTATTAGGATAGAGATTACATCTCCTCATCCAAGGAGTGCACACACACTCACAAACACAGAGGGAATGTTGTGCTTGTTTAATATTGTTTTAGCACTATGAAAATGGACAAAAGGATTAGCCTATGGATTATGAAAACAGGAAAGAGAAATGAAAAAATGGAAGAGGAGAAATGACTAGAGACAGTGTTGTTTAACTCAGTGACCATGACCCATGAGTTATTCTTACCTTTGCTCAGTAGAAAAGTCTCCCTCTCTAAACTGTAAAGGTTGACTCATAGACCAGTCACTCTTCATGGACACACAGCTGGGTACAGGGGAGGCTGGTCTCTCCTGCTTGATTGGACTTCAACACAACAGAGACAAACATTACATCTCTCATCTACTCTGAGCTCAGATGGGGAAACAAGAGTTTCATTCCAAAACGCTATATGTCCATTTTCAGAAATGTTTGTTAATAAGCTTTTATTTCTTAAAGACATTTTGAAAGAGATTGGTGTGTTTTTTCACTATCTAATCATGGCATGGGTTTGTTCAATGACAGAAGCATTTGTTTAAAATCTATCACTTGATGGTTTCATTTCACAGAGAGACAAATAATAATGTTTTTTTGTTGCAAAATGCTATATTTCTGCCTCACTCTCAAATGTGACCGACCGGCTCGATTCGGTCTTATGTAGCAAAATTTGAAATTGTGTTTTTAACATTGGATAAAAGTAGAGACTGGGGCTAGATTAAAAAAAAAAATA
Source organism: Salmo salar (assembly GCF_965601325.2). Classification (NCBI taxonomy): domain Eukaryota; kingdom Metazoa; phylum Chordata; class Actinopteri; order Salmoniformes; family Salmonidae; genus Salmo; species Salmo salar. The sequence goes on along the minus strand of NC_138296.1, from coordinate 3,122,608 downwards.
TATATAATTAACTAAATGTATGGAGTTTTTGGTTCAAGTCAGTTTAATTGTTTGTTATGCTATAAATTGTTATTTTATGGTGGTAAAGTGGTAAAATGAACTAGAAAATGTATATATTTTGCAATTCTGAGCAGTTACTACTTGAGTAAGGAATTACACACTATTCAGTACTACTGCAGTTGCTACATAATTTCAATAGATGGCAGCTTAAGACCACAAATGAAATTTCAGAAGATTAGTTTAGTTTTCTCCCTGGAAACACCACCACTCACCCTACTTTAGTAGAGAGAAATGCATTTTCCCAGGACATTCATTGTCAAATTCATACCTCTCGCACAAACGAAGGCATGTTGACGTAAATTTGCTAACCGATAGGGTTGCATGACGTAATTTATTGGCGGTTTGAAAGACGCAATATTGTCTTTTCTATTCTGAGTCTATTTATTCCTATTAAATGTGTTAATAAGGTGTCCAGTATGAGGATTAAGAGGTTGAGGTTCTGACTAGTGATTATTTACCGAAGTTCAATACCTGCTATTGTCACAATTGTTTTGCTCTCCCAAAAGCAACACAGCCCTAATACGAGACATATAGCTCACTAAAGTAATGACTGACCATTTTAGAAAATCAAGGGACATAAAGTCTTTGGTTGCATGCTATTTTATGTCAATCATATTGCTGCTTGTAGCCTGTAACTGATGCTTCGTGGTCTTATGCTGCCATCTATTGGAAATATTTAGTAATTAAATGCTGGTTGAGAGCTTCAGGTTCCTTGTAGTCCACATCACCAACAAACGAACATGGTCTAAGCACACCAAGACAGTCATGAAGAGGGCACGACAAAACCTATTCCCCCTCAGGAGACTGAAAATATTTGTATTGGGTCCTCAGGATCCTCAAAAGGTTTTACAGCTGCACAATCAAGAGCATCCTGACGGGTTGCATCACTGCCTGGTATGGCAACTGATCGGCCTCTGACTGGAATGCACTACAGAGGTTAGCACGTATTGCCCAGTGCATCACTGTGGCCAAGCTTCCTGCCATCCAGGACCTCTATACCAGGCGGTGTCAGAGGAACGCCCTAAAAATTGTCAAAGACTCCAGCCACCCCAGTCATAGACGGTTCTCTCTGCTACCGCACGGCAAGCGGTACCGGAGTGCCAAGTCTAGGTCCAAGAGGCTTCTAAACAGCTTCTACCCCCAAGCCATAAGACTCCTAAACAGCTAATCAAATCACTACCCAGACTATTTGCATTCCCCCCCCCCCCCCCCTTGTACATTGCTGCTACTCTCTCTTATTATATATGCATAGTCACATAACTCTACCTACATGTACATATTACCTCAATTACCTCGACACCGGTACCCTCTGTATATAGCCTACTCACATTGACTCTGTACCATAACACCCTGTATATTGCCTCCACATTGACTCTGTACCGGTACCCCCTGTATATAGTCTCCACATTGACTCTGTACCGGTACCCCCTGTATATTGCCTCCACATTGACTCTGTGCCGTAACACCCTGTATATTGCCTCCACATTGACTCTGTACCGGTACCCCCTGTATATAGCCTCCACATTGACTCTGTACCATAATACCCTGTATATAGACTACACATTGACTCTGTACCGTAACACCCTGTATATAGCCTCCACATTGACTCTGTACCATAACACCCTGTATATAGCCTCCACATTGACTCTGTACCGTAACACCCTGTATATAGCCTCCACATTGACTCTGTACCGTAACACCCTGTATATAGTCTCCACATTGACTCTGTACCGTAACACCCTGTATATAGCCCTGCCATTGTTATTTACGGCTGCTCTTTAATTATTATTTGTTTTTCTTATCTCTTACTTTTTTAGGTATTTTCTTAAAACTGCATTGTTGGTTAAGGGCTTGTAAGTAAGCATTTCACTGTAAGGTCTACATTTGTAGTATTCGGCGCATGTGACAAATACAATTCAATTGGATTTGATTTGATTTATTAATTCACGCACAGACATTGGTGAGGCAGCTGAGATTAACCTGTTATGGCTAGGGGGCAGTATTTTCATGGCTGGATAAAAAACATACCCGATTTAATCTGGTTACCACTCCTACCCAGTAACTAGAATATGCATATACTTATTACATATGGATAGAAAACACTCCAAAGTTTCTAAAACTGTTTGAATGGTGTCTGTGAGTATAACAGAACTCATTTGGCAGGCAAAAACCTGACAAGGTTTCAGGCAGGAAGTGGCCTGTCTGACAAGGTGTCGTTCTTCTTGTCTCTGTTTATTGAAGAGTGAGGATCTTAGCTGTCCCGTGACACTTCCTACGGCTGCCATAGGGTCTCAGAAGGCGGTAAAAAGCTGAATCGTGGCTTTGCAGGCTCTGGCTGAAACAAAGTAGCGCGTTTGGGTAGTGGCTGGTTACAGTACTGTGAGACTCAGGCTCGTGCCCGCGTCGACCGAAAGCTTTGTTTACTTTCCTCAGTTTAGCTAAAAGGAGATTCCTGGTCGGGTGTCTAAATAACTAGCCCGTGATGCCTGGGCTATGTACTTAGAATATTGCAAAATGTGCTTTCACCAAAAAGCTATTTTAAAATCGGACATATCGAGTGCATAGAGGAGGTCTGTATCTATAATTCTTAAAATAATTGTTATGCTTTTTGTGAACGTTTATCGTGAGTAATTTAGTAAAATATTAGCGAATTCCCCGGAAGTTTGCTAGTTCTGAACGTCACATGCTAATGTAAAAAGCTGGTTTTTGATATAAATATGAACTTGATTGAACAAAACATGCATGTATTGTATAACATAATGTCCTAGGGTTGTCATCTGATGAAGATCATCAAAGGTTAGTGTTGCATTTAGCTGTCTTCTAGGTTTTTGTGACATTATATGCTAGCTTGAAAAATGGGTGTCTGATTATTTCTGGCTTGGTACTCTGCTGACATAATCTAATGTTTTGCTTTCGTTGTAAAGCCTTTTTGAAATCGGACAGTGTGGTTAGATAAAGGAGAGTCTTATCTTTAAAATGCTGTGAAATAGTCATATGTTTGAAAAATTGAAGTTTTTGTATTTTAGAGGAGTTTGTATTTCGCGCCACGCCCATCATTGGATAATGGAGCAGGTGTTACGCTAGCGGAACGTCTAGATGTAAGAGGATAAAGTGCATTTTTCTTGTTAATTCCTTAGATCAGTCTCAAACCTGCCCCACCTATCACACGCCAATTGCTGGACTTTGACATAGAGGTTACCAGGTGACCCAGTTCAAACCACATTTGAAAAATAAAACACATGTGGCTTGTTGATCAAGTGTGTTGCCTTGCAATAATAAATATAATACAATAACTACAAATAAAACAGCACAACGCTTAGACAGGTTTTGCTCATAATCTGATCTAGCAACTGCGTCGGATCCACAAATCAATGAGTTAGACCTATCCATTTGGTTTGCAACTCAGTGAACCTGTGCAGTTTTCACTCAATTCGATGCCTACAAACAAAGATTTGATGCATATCAAATTACCCAGCAGCCATTTACAAACAACAAATCGTCAAAAAATATATATTTTCTTAATTAATAAAATATATTCTGGCTGTTTAAATCAGCCACATCTTGAAAAAGAGGACAGGGACATGCATTTTGTTTAGGTTGTACACCTTTTTCTGAAAACAAATGCAGGCTCCCAAGCGGCGCAGTGGTCTAAGGCAATACATCTCAGCACTAGAGGCGTCACAAAAGACACCCTGGTTCGATGACAAGCTGTATCACCAACGGCCATGATAAGGACTACCTTAGGGCGGTGCACAATTGGCCCAGCGTCGTCTGAGATTAGCTGGTTTAGGCCGTCATTTAAAAAAGAATTTGTTCTTAATTAAGTGACTTGCCTGTTTAAATATTATTATTTGTATTTTTTTATTAATTGGGGCTTTCACCAAATTGTGCCGAAAATGCCATTGATAGATTTGAGTACTAATAAACAACATTTAGTTAGAATGTGGGATTCTCTTTTAGCCTCCAGGTTCACTGTGTTTTCAGAATCTATACATCTGTGGTATTATTTAGGATTCTAAAGACTGAATATTATCATAGGCTACACTATATAAAACACATTATTTAAACAACAATGGGAAGTGTGGTTTCACAGAAAATAATTGTTCAACTGTAGCCAGGATTCAATCTTGTTGATATCTGATCCAAATCCCCATCCCTACCTGCTGAGATACAGTTCAGTCTCTACAAACTGGAAGACATCAAACTAAATGTGTTAACAGTAGAGGTCTGATCCAAATCCCCATCCCTACCTGCTGAGATACAGTTCAGTCTCTACAAACTGGAAGACATCAAACTAAATGTGTTAACAGTAGAGGTCTGATCCAAATCCCCATCCCTACCTGCTGAGATACAGTTCAGTCTCTACAAACTGGAAGACATCAAACTAAATGTGTTAACCTCTATGGTGTCCAGTAGAGGTCTGATCCAAATCCCCGTCCCTACCGCTGAGCTACAGTTCAGTCTCTACAAACTGGAAGACATCAAACTAAATGTGTTAACAGTAGAGGTCTGATCCAAATCCCCATCCCTACCTGCTGAGCTACAGTTCAGTCTCTACAAACTGGAAGACATCAAACTAAATGTGTTAACCTCTATGGTGTCCAGTAGAGGTCTGATCCAAATCCCCATCCCTACCTGCTGAGCTACAGTTCAGTCTCTACAAACTGGAAGACATCAAACTAAATGTGTTAACAGTAGAGGTCTGATCCAAATCCCCATCTCTACCTGCTGAGATACCGTTCAGTCTCTACAAACTGGAAGACGTCAAACTAAATGTGTTAATAAGGTGTCCAGTAGAGGTCTGATCCAAATCCCCGTCCCTACCTGCTGAGATACAGTTCAGTCTCTACAAACTGGAAGACATCAAACTAAATGTGTTAATAAGGTGTCCAGTAGAGGTCTGATCCAAATCCCCGTCCCTACCTGCTGAGCTACCGTTCAGTCTCTACAAACTGGAAGACATCAAACTAAATGTGTTAATAAGGTGTCCAGTAGAGGTCTGATCCAAATCCCCGTCCCTACCTGCTGAGATACAGTTCAGTCTCTACAAACTGGAAGACATCAAACTAAATGTGTTAATAAGGTGTCCAGTAGAGGTCTGATCCAAATCCCCGTCCCTTCCTGCTGAGATACAGTTCAGTCTCTACAAACTGGAAGACATCAAACTAAATGTGTTAATAAGGTGTCCAGTAGAGGTCTGATCCAAATCCCCATTCCTACCTGCTGAGATACAGTTCAGTCTCTACAAACTGGAAGACGTCAAACTAAATGTGTTAATAAGGTGTCCAGTAGAGGTCTGATCCAAATCCCCGTCCCTACCTGCTGAGATACAGTTCAGTCTCTACAAACTGGAAGACATCAAACTAAAAGTGTTAATAATGTGTCCAGTAGAGGTCAGTGTTTGAAAGAGACTTTGATTCTATAAAAGTACCGGCACCAGGTGGAAATCAGTGAGATCTCTCACATTTTGCAACACATGGTTAGAAAAGCATGAGATCAAACGAAGCTTCAGACGTCATTGACCATGTGGTAATGTTACTTCTAAACTATCCACGGCTGCATTCCAAACACTTAAAGACACCCTCTCCCCTCAGCCCTCAAATTAAGTGGTCCCTTCTGATGTACCATGACGTCTGACGAGTTTACATTTGCAGGGCAAGGGGCGAGGGAGGAAGGAATGATTTTCAAATGGAGCGCCCTTGCCCGGAAATTTTACATACAAGTTTAAGTAAACTTGTATGTAAACTTCTCCATATTGACTTTGAGGTATTAAGTTTTGGTGGACCTTTCTTAGAGGATGTACAATCATTGCGAATTGAATTATAGTGAGTTTCAGGCCCCGAAGTGAACATAATTGGGGAGTTTCAGGCCCTGAAGTGAACATAATTGGGGAGTTTCAGGCCCCGAAGTGAACATAATTGGGGAGTTTCAGGCCCTGAAGTGAACATAATTGGGGAGTTTCAGGCCCCGAAGTGAACATAATTGGAGAGTTTCAGGCCCTGAAGTGAACATAATTGGGGAGTTTCAGGCCCTGAAATGAACATAATTGGGGAGTTTCAGGCCCTGAAGTGAACATAATTGGGGAGTTCCAGGCCCCCGAAGTGAACATAATTGGGGAGTTTCAGGCCCTGAAGTGAACATAATTGGGGAGTTTCAGGCCCCCGAAGTGAACATAATTGTACACTCGCAAAAACGAGGGCCGAGGGGCTTATGTTGTGAACTTCCCTTGCTTGACTAATCGTTTGGACCAATGGCCAAGATGGCCGCGGAGATTCCCCAAGGGCATAATGCGAGGGTAAGTTGAGGAGGGTGTGTCTTTTATGAGTTTTAAAAGCACCCGTGGTTAGAAAAAACACGAGATCATACGAAGCTTCAGCCCTCATTGATCATGTTGTAATGTTACTTCTAAACTATCCATGGCTGTGTTTCAAACACTTAAAGACACCCTCTCCCCTCAGCCCTCATTGATCATGTTGTAATGTTACTTCTAAACTATCCATGGCTGTGTTTCAAACACTTAAAGACACCCTCTCCCCTCAGCCCTCATTGATCATGTTGTAATGTTACTTCTAAACTATCCATGGCTGTGTTTCAAACACTTAAAGACACCCTCTCCCCTCAGCCCTCATTGATCATGTTGTAATGTTACTTCTAAACTATCCATGGCTGTGTTTCAAACACTTAAAGACACCCTCTCCCCTCAGCCCTCAAATTAAGTGGACACTTCTGATGGCGTCTCATGACGTATAATGAGTTGACACGTGCAGGACAGTGGGTGAGGGAAGAATGAGTGAATTTTAAATGGAACACCCTTGCCCGGAAATGTGTCACTCGTTCGTCCCACGGTTGTGTTTTCAGTCATCATTGTGACCGTCCTCTCCTTGTGATGCGTGGGAAATACATGCTACATCTTCAGCCGTTGCAGGAAAGATACACTTAAAACACTGGTAACCCTAAATTCCAGCGCTTTCAGGAAACCAGGACCAGAGTGACTTACAATACAGTTGCCATATTGTAGTGTATTTTAGCTATTAAAAGACTTCTTAAAAAATGTCAAACTTGATTTTCCCTAACAATTTTATTTTAATGATTTTTGTAATCCACATAATAATTCACACTTCCTGTTGCTGCAGGATAATTTTTCTGCTGTGAGAAACTGGGTCAAATTAAGATATGGCATCTGTAAGTGCATTTATCTTAAGGTAGCTAAGTGAGACAACCACATATCACAGTCAAATATACACAATATGAACATCCCATTCCAGCTAAACATTGGATATAGCGTATAGCGTTTTGCAAAAAAACACAAATATATGTATTAAAAATCTGAGATCAGAAATATTGAATGAACCCATAAGCAATATTTTCTGATTAAAAAACAAATGTGAAAAAATTGTCTATATAGAATTTTGGAAATAAATGTAATAATCTTAAACAAAACTGTAATCTCACCTCTTAGCTTTGGTGTCATGTTCCCCAAAGAGACTTGTTTTAGAGGCAGGGCCCCCCTCCTCTTTCTCCCCAGAGAGACTCATTTTACAGCACAAACCCCTAAACAGAAATCCAGCATGCTGGTTGTGGTTAACACAGTGACAAGTAATTATTGAATGTCAATTGTTCTAATTTATTCATTATTTCTTTGAGAAATAAAACATATAATTAACAGACATATCGAAACAGTCAGATGATTTAATGCATCACATGAGCATGTAGCTGTGACATTTCATCTCCATGGTAACTGTCAATAATAATAATAATAATAAGTCACTGTTAAGGTAGTTTTAAACAGTACAACTATAATAATAATAATAATAATAATAATAAGTCACTGTTTGTTAAGGTAGTTCTAGACAGTACAACTATAGTAATAATAATAATAAGTCACTGTTTGTTAAGGTAGTTATAGACAGTACAGCAACAATAATAATAATAATAATAATAATAATAATAATAAGTCACTGTTTGTTAAGGTAGTTATAGACAGTACAGCAACAATAATAATAATAATAATAATAATAAGTCACTGTTTGTTAAGGTAGTTATAGACAGTGCAGCAACACAAGGCCATGTCTCAAACATATTTGTATTCATTAAAAGTAGGCTATTTATTGTCTTTCAATCTGTAATTATCTGAACTTATCTGAGAATGTAGACAGAAGGGCTAAAACAGACATGATTGATCTGAGGGGGAAATCTTTGATCCATTCAGAAAGGTTTGCAACAAGTAAGATGTTTTAATTTATGTAAAGTAGACTAGGTTATAATGTATAGTAGCGGGTTGTTAGTGATATGCAGATCAAGGTCTATACCTCAGATATAGCCAACATATCATAGATGACCAGTCTAAACCTGTTCAGATCAACATAATGTTATAGTCCTACCAGTAGCAGGACAGAGAATGTACTGTATATAACCTACATATCATAGATGACCAGCCTAAACCTGTTCAGATCAACATAATGTTATAGTCCTACCAGTAGCAGGACAGAGAATGTACTGTATATAACCTACATATCATAGATGACCAGTCTAAACCTGTTCAGATCAACATAATGTTATAGTCCTACCAGTAGCAGGACAGAGAATGTACTGTATATAACCTACATATCATAGATGACCAGTCTAAACCTGTTCAGATCAGTTCACATAATGTTATAGTCCTACCAGTAGCAGGACAGAGAATGTACTGTATATAACCTACATATCATAGATGACCAGCCTAAACCTGTTCAGATCAACATAATGTTATAGTCCTACCAGTAGCAGGACAGAGAATGTACTGTATATAACCTACATATCATAGATGACCAGTCTAAACCTGTTCAGATCAACATAATGTTATAGTCCTACCAGTAGCAGGACAGAGAATGTACTGTATATAACCTACATATCATAGATGACCAGTCTAAACCTGTTCACATCAACATAATGTTATAGTCCTACCAGTAGCAGGACAGAGAATGTACTGTATATAACCTACATATCATAGATGACCAGTCTAAACCTGTTCAGATCAACATAATGTTATAGTCCTACCAGTAGCAGGACAGAGAATGTACTGTATATAACCTACATATCATAGATGACCAGCCTAAACCTGCTCAGATCCATTCACATAAGCTATCAGTAGCAGGACTTATCCCCTTCAAATCAGTTTTCAGTCTAAATACCAGAGCATGTAGCCTAAGCCTGATATTTTCACAACATTTCCTATGGAGACCTTCTGGTCGGTCAGCATGATAAAGGATCATATGTCAAGCTTTGTCTGACCACAACATTACTGTAGGCTACATAGAACTATTATACAGTTGACTTACCAGGCTGCCCGTCTTCCCTTCAAATTAACACATTTATCCCACTTCTAATGTTGCTGACAAATGTTTGCGATAGTTTCAACAGCCGTTTTGAAACGGCGTAGGCTTCAAACACGCTTTTAATTTGCTATGAGGAAATCACATAACTTCAGTCACGGGATGTGGACGACCGGTTTTCTTGCAGAGGAAGTAGCCTCTATTACAAACTCCAAAAGCCTTTTTAAATGGCAAACACAATACAAGTTTGAAATTAACTGCATTGCAGCAACGTTGTCCTGCAACAGGATGATCAAATTAATATCCTACATGTACAGAGATTGTCCTCTATCTAAACCAAGGCAGTTTGAGTTATTAGCAATGAAGTTGCAACTGTCAGCTGCTTGTAAACCTATGTGATCGGATGTTATAGACGCCCATCTAAACAGTTTCTTTCTCCATGCTGTGGCCCTCACTAACCTGACATCTGGCCAATAGAGACTAAAGTACTATGCACTCTATGCTGCACACTGCACCAAGCCATCTCTGTGGGGGAAGGTATTGGGAAGGTAGAAAGATAACAGTGAATGTGAGACATGGGGGAAGGTAGAAAGATAACAGTGAATATGAGACATGGGGGAAGGTAGAAAGATAACAGTGAATATGAGACATGGGGGAAGGTAGATAGATAACAGTGAATATGAGACATGGGGGAAGGTAGATAGATAACAGTGAATATGAGACATGGGGGAAGGTAGAAAGATAACAGTGAATATGAGACATGGGGGAAGGTAGAAAGATAACAGTGAATATGAGACATGGAGGAAGGTAGAAAGATAACAGTGAATATGAGACATGGGGGAAGGTAGAAAGATAACAGTGAATATGAGACATGGGGGAAGGTAGATAGATAACAGTGAATATGAGACATGGAGGAAGGTAGAAAGATAACAGTGAATGTGAGACATGGGGGAAGGTAGAAAGATAACAGTGAATATGAGACATGGAGGAAGGTAGAAAGATAACAGTGAATGTGAGACATGGGGGAAGGTAGAAAGATAACAGTGAATATGAGACATGGGGGAAGGTATTGGGAAGGTAGAAAGATAACAGTGAATATGAGACATGGAGGAAGGTAGAAAGATAACAGTGAATATGAGATATGGATGAAGGTAGAAATATAACAGTGAATTTGAGACATGGATGAAGGTAGAAATATAACAGTGAATATGAGGCATGGAGGAAGGTATTAGGAAGGTAGAAAGATAACAGTGAATATGAGACATGGGGGAAGGTAGAAAGATAACAGTGAATATGAGATATGGAGGAAGGTAGAAAGATAACAGTGAATATGAGGCATGGAGGAAGGTATTAGGAAGGTAGAAAGATAACAGTGGATATGAGACATGGAGGAAGGTAGAAAGATAACAGTGAATATGAGGCATGGAGGAAGGTATTAGGAAGGTAGAAAGATAACAGTGAATATGAGACATGGATGAAGGTAGAAAGATAACAGTGAATATGAGACATGGAGGAAGGTAGAAAGATAACAGTTAATATGAGACATGGAGGAAGGTAGAAGATAACAGTGAATATGAGACATGGGGGAAGGTAGAAAGCTAACAGTGAATATGAGACATGGAGGAAGGTATTGGGAAGGTAGAAAGATAACAGTGAATGAGACATGGGGGAAGGTAGAAAGATAACAGTGAATATGAGACATGGAGGAAGGTAGAAAGATAACAGTGAATATGAGACATGGAGGAAGGTAGAAAGATAACAGTGAAAATGAGACATGGGGGAAGGTAGAACATAACAGTGAATATGAGACATGGAGGAAGGTGGAAAGATAACAGTGAATATGAGACATGGGGGAAGGTAGAAAGATAACAGTGAATATGAGACATGGGGGAAGGTATTGGGAAGGCAGAAAGATAACAGTGAATATGAGACATGGAGGAAGGTAGAAAGATAACAGTGAATATGAGACATGGAGGAAGGTAGAAAGATAACAGTGAATATGAGACATGGGGGAAGGTATTGGGAAGGCAGAAAGATAACAGTGAATATGAGACATGGGGGAAGGTAGAAAGATAACAGTGAATATGAGACATGGAGGAAGGTAGAAAGATAACAGTGAATATGAGACATGGAGGAAGGTAGAAAGATAACATTGAATATGAGACATGGGGGAAGGTAGAAAGATAACAGTGAATATGAGACATGGGGGAAGGTAGAAGATAACAGTGAATATGAGACATGGAGGAAGGTAGAAAGATAACAGTGAATATGAGACATGGGGGAAGGTAGAAAGATAACAGTGAATATGAGACATGGGGGAAGGTAGAAAGATAACAGTGAATATGAGACATGGAGGAAGGTAGAAAGATTACAGTGAATATGAGACATGGAGGAAGGTAGAAATATAACAGTGAATATGAGACATGGAGGAAGGTAGAAAGATAACAGTGAATATGAGACATGGAGGAAGGTATTGGGAAGGTAGAAAGGTAACAGTGAATATGAGCCATGGGGGAAGGTAGAAAGATAACGGTGAATTTGAGACATGGGGGAAGGTAGAAAGATAACAGTGATTATGAGACATGGAGGAAGGTAGAAAGATAACAGTGAATATGAGACATGGAGGAAGGTAGAAAGATAACAGTGAATATGAGACATGGAGGAAGGTAGAAAGATAACAGTGAATATGAGACATGGGGGAAGGTATTGGGAAGGCAGAAAGATAACAGTGAATATGAGACATGGGGGAAGGTAGAAAGATAACAGTGAATATGAGACATGGAGGAAGGTAGAAAGATAACAGTGAATATGAGACATGGAGGAAGGTAGAAAGATAACAGTGAATATGAGACATGGGGGAAGGTATTGGGAAGGCAGAAAGATAACATTGAATATGAGACATGGGGGAAGGTAGAAAGATAACAGTGAATATGAGACATGGGGGAAGGTAGAAAGATAACAGTGAATATGAGACATGGGGGAAGGTAGAAAGATAACAGTGAATATGAGACATGGGGGAAGGTAGAAGATAACAGTGAATATGAGACATGGAGGAAGGTAGAAAGATAACAGTGAATATGAGACATGGGGGAAGGTAGAAAGATAACAGTGAATATGAGACATGGGGGAAGGTAGAAAGATAACAGTGAATATGAGACATGGAGGAAGGTAGAAAGATTACAGTGAATATGAGACATGGAGGAAGGTAGAAATATAACAGTGAATATGAGACATGGAGGAAGGTAGAAAGATAACAGTGAATATGAGACATGGAGGAAGGTATTGGGAAGGTAGAAAGGTAACAGTGAATATGAGCCATGGGGGAAGGTAGAAAGATAACGGTGAATTTGAGACATGGGGGAAGGTAGAAAGATAACAGTGAATATGAGATATGGGGGAAGGTAGAAAGATAACAGTGATTATGAGACATGGAGGAAGGTAGAAAGATAACAGTGAATATGAGACATGGAGGAAGGTAGAAAGATAACTGTGAATATGAGACATGGGGGAAGGTAGAAAGATAACAGTGAATATGAGACATGGAGGAAGGTAGAAAGATAACAGTGAATATGAGACATGGAGGAAGGTAGAAAGATAACAGTGAATATGAGACATGGAGGAAGGTAGAAAGATAACAGTGAATATGAGACATGGAGGAAGGTATTGGGAAGGTAGAAAGGTAACAGTGAATATGAGCCATGGGGGAAGGTAGAAAGATAACAGTGAATATGAGACATGGGGGAAGGTAGAAAGATAACAGTGAATATGAGACATGGGGGAAGGTAGAAAGATAACAGTGAATATGAGACATGGAGGAAGGTAGAAAGATAACAGTGAATATGAGACATGGAGGAAGGTAGAAAGATAACTGTGAATATGAGACATGGAGGAAGGTAGAAAGATAACTGTGAATATGAGACATGGAGGAAGGTAGAAAGATAACAGTGAATATGAGACATGGGGGAAGGTAGAAATATAACAGTGAATATGAGACATGGAGGAAGGTAGAAATATAACAGTGAATATGAGACATGGAGGAAGGTAGAAATATAACAGTGAATATGAGACATGGAGGAAGGTAGAAAGATAACAGTGAATATGAGACATGGAGGAAGGTAGAAAGATAACAGTGAATATGAGACATGGAGGAAGGTAGAAAGATAACAGTGAATATGAGACATGGGGGAAGGTAGAAAGATAACAGTGAATATGAGACATGGAGGAAGGTAGAAAGATAACAGTAAATATGAGACATGGGGGAAGGTAGAAAGATAACAGTGAATATGAGACATGGATGAAGGTAGAAAGATAACAGTGAATATGAGACATGGGGGAAGGTAGAAAGATAACAGTGAATATGAGACATGGGGGAAGGTAGAAAGATAACAGTGAATATGAGACATGGGGGAAGGTAGATAGATAACAGTGAATATGAGACATGGGGGAAGGTAGATAGATAACAGTGAATATGAGACATGGGGGAAGGTAGATAGATAACAGTGAATATGAGACATGGGGGAAGGTAGATAGATAACAGTGAATATGAGACACGGGGGAAGGTAGATAGATAACAGTGAATATGAGACACGGGGGAAGGTAGATAGATAACAGTGAATATGAGACACGGGGAAGGTAGATAGATAACAGTGAATATGAGACACGGGGGAAGGTAGATAGATAACAGTGAATATGAGACACGGGGGAAGGTAGATAACAGTGAATATGAGACATGGAGGAAGGTAGAAAGATAACAGTGAATATGTCTGCATACATGTTTTCTTCTTCTTATAGTGTTCTTACAAAGTTAGTTTAGTTTACTTTAGTAAGTTCAGTTTAGTTACTACATGATTCCATATGTGTTATTTCATAGTTTTGATGTCTTCAGTGTTATTCTACAATGTAGAAAATAGTAAAAATAAATAAAAAAACTTGAATAAGTAGGTGTGTCCAAACTTTTGACTGGTACTGTATAACAGAAAAATTCCAGCAGGAATGGTCTTACAGCTAGAGACACAATATTGTTAAGATACAGTTGAAGTCGGAAGTTTACATCAAAATCCAAAACATTTAAATGAGGCATCTGTCAAAAAAGTAACTTTAGAGCTTTAGTGAAAGGATGGAATGACTTAGTGTTACTGCCTTTTAGTGAAAGGATGGAATGACTTAGTGTTACTACCATTTAGTGAAAGGATGGAATGACTTAGTGTTACTACCATTTAGTGAAAGGATGGAAAGACTTAGTGTTACTACCATTTAGTGAAAGGATGGAATGACTTAGTGTTACTACCATTTAGTGAAAGGATGGAATGACTTAGTGTTGCTACCATTTAGTGAAAGGATGGAAAGACTTAGTGTTACTACCATTTAGTGAAAGGATGGAATGACTTCAGAGTGTTACTAACATCATATCAAACATAAAACATGTACAACGGATCATTTTAGTTTACTGAACAAAACAATAAACACAACATGCAACAATTTCAAAGATTTTACTGAGTTACAGTTCATATAAGGACATCAGTCATTTGAAATACATTCAGTAGGCCCTAATCTATGGATTTCACATGACTGGGAATACAGATATGCATCTGTTAGTCAGATACCTTAATAAAACAGTAGGAGTGTGGATCAGAAAACTAGTCAGTATCTGGTCTGACCACCATTTCCCTCATGCAGCCTGACACATCTGCTTCACATAGAGTTGATCAGGCTGTTGATTGTGGCCTGTGGAATGTTGTCCGACTCCTCTTCAATGGCTGTGCAAAGTTGCTGGATATTGGCGGGAACTGGAACATGCTGTCGTACACGTCTATCCAGAGCATCCCGAACATGCTCAATGGGTGACATGTCTGGTGAGTACTCAGGCCATGGAAGAACTGTTTTTTTCAGCTTCCAGGAATTGTGGACATCGGGTCGTGCATTATCATGCTGAAACATGAGGTGATGGGTGAGGATGAACGGCATGACAATGGGATCTCATCACAGTATCTCTGTGCATTCAAATAGACATCAATAAAATGCAATTGTGTTCATGGTCTGTGGCTTATGCCCAACCATAACATAACCTCACCACCACCACCATGGGGCTGTTCACAATGTTGAACCATAACCTCACCTCCACCATGGGGCTGTTCACAATGTCCATACCATAACCTCACCTCCACCATGGGGATGTTCACAATGTTGAACCATAACCCCACCTCCACCATGGGGCTGTTCACAATGTTGAACCATAACACCACCTCCACCATGGGGATGTTCACAATGTTGAACCATAACCCCACCTCCACCATGGGGCTGTTCACAATGTCCATACCGTAACCTCACCACCACCATGGGGCTGTTCACAATGTTGAACCATAACCCCACCTCCACCATGGGGCTCTCTGTTCACAACGTTGAACCATAACCCCACCTCCACCATGGGGCTGTTCACAATGTTGAACCATAACCTCACCACCACCATGGGGCTGTTCACAATGTTGAACCATAACCTCACCTCCACCATGGGGCTGTTCACAATGTTGAACCATAACCTCACCTCCACAATGGGGCTGTTCACAATGTTGAACCATAACCTCACCTCCACTATGGGGCTGTTCACAATGTGGAACCATAACCTCACCACCACCATGGGGCTGTTCACAATGTTGAACCATAACCCCACCTCCACCATGGTGCTGTTCACAATGTTGAACCATAACCTCACCACCACCATGGGGCTGTTCACAATGTTGAACCATAACCTCACCTCCACCATGGGGCTGTTCACAATGTTGAACCATTACCTCACCTCCACCATGGGGCTGTTCACAATGTTGAACCATTACCTCACCTCCACCATGGGGCTCTCTGTTCACAACGTTGAACCATAACCCCACCTCCACCATGGGGCTGTTCACAATGTTGAACCATAACCTCACCTCCACCATGGGGCTCTCTGTTCACAATGTTGACATCAGCAAACCGCTCACCCACATGACGCCATACAATTAGTGGTCTGAGGTTTTTATATGACAAAACTACACATTTTAGAGAGACCTTTGTAATGATCATGCTGTTAATCAGCTTCTTGATATGCCACACCTGTCAGGTGGATGGATTATCTTGGCAAATGAGAAATGCTCACTGTGTGTGTGTGTCCAGTGTGTGTGTGTGTGTGTGTGTGTGTGTGTGTGTGTGTGTGTGTGTGTGTGTGTATATTTATGAATTCAGAGAGAATAACAGTTCAACAGCACAGTGTAGACAGTCTGAATTCAGAAGCATTGGGTGATCAGCACATATCTTTATATCTTTATCTGTTCTTGGGCAGGACTCTCACTTCCCTATTTATCTATACAAGGACACAGGAGACAGCTGGTTTGCAACACAGGATTATACTCCCCAAAACAGGACATTATAACAGGACCGTTTCACAAGGTTAGTGACATACTCAGTTATGTGGAAAAATACAATTAACATGTTCCATTGAAGTGTGTGTGTTTGGGCCATTTATATTTTAGTTCTGTGGATTTACAGGAATAAACTGGTGTGTGTGTGAGTCAAGAGTGTGAGTGTGTGTGTCCAGTGTGTGTGTGTCCAGTGTGTGTGTGAATGTGTTTCCAGTGTGTGTGTGTGTGTGTGAGTGAGTGAGTGTCCAGTGTTTGTCCAGTGTGTGTGTTTGTGAGTGTGTGTCCAGTGTGTGTATGTGTGCGTGTTTGTCCAGTGTGTGTGTCTGTTTGTCCGTTGTGTGTGTGTGTGTCTGTCCAGTGTTTGTATCGTGTGTGTGTGTGTGTCCAGTGTGTGTGTGTCCAGTGTGTGTGTGTGTGTCCAGTGTGTGTGTGTGTGTCCAGTGTGTGTGTGTGTGTGTGTGTGTGTGTGTGATTGAGTGTGTGAGTGTTTAGTGTGTGGGTGTACGTGTGTGTGCGCGATTGATTCCAATGTGTGTGTCCAGTGTGTGTGTGTGGGTGTCCAGTGTGTGTGTGTCCAGTGTGTGTGTGTGTGTACTGCGTGATTGTGTGTGAGTGTGTGTGTGTGACTGAGTGTGTGTGTGTCCACTGCGAGTGTGTGTGTGTGTGTGTGTGTGTGTGTGTGTGTGTGTGTGTGTGTGTGTGTGTGTGTGTGTGTGTGTGTGTGTGTCAGTGTGTGCATGTCTCCAGTGTTTGTGTGTGTTTATCCATTTGGTGTGTGTGTCCAGCGTTTGTCCAGTGTGTGAGCGTATCACAGCACATATCTTTATATCTTGATCTGTTCTTGGGCAGGACTCTCACTTCCCTGTTTATCTATACAAGGACCCAGGAAACAGCTGGTTTGCAACACAGGATTATACTCCCCAAAACAGGACATTATAACAGGACAGTTTCACAAGGTTAGTCACATACTCAGTTATGTGGACACATACAATTAACATGTTCCATTGAAGTGTGTGTGTGTGTGAGTCAAGAGTGTGTGTGTGTGAGTGTGTGTCCAGTGTATGTGTGAGTGTGTTTCCAGTGTGTGTGTGTGTGTGTGTGTCCATGTATTTAAATGTCATATTGTGATCAAACATAAAACATTACAGAGAAACATCATGTTGTGTTTGACACAGGGACACTGAGGACTTTGTAAAAAGCCTAAACCCTGGATAGAGGGGCTCAGTGAACGTGGAGGTGAATGTGTGCAGGTGGGTCAGTGTGTCAGAGGAGACTCTATAGTAGGACAGAGTGCCGGCTGGCCAATCCAGATACACTCTTACTCAGTGGGAGCTGGTAGTGGGATTATTATTGTGCCAGGCAGTGTAACTGTTGTCAGAGCAGTCCAGACTCCAGGACTCCTTATTCCCACCAATCTTACATTTATTACCCCCTCCTCTCCTGTTGATTCCTTTATATGTCACTCCTATAACAGCCTCTCTCCCACTCCACTCTGCCTCCCAGTAACAGCGCCCAGTCAGACCCTCTCTACACAGCACCTGGTCACAGTCCTCAAATCTCTCTGGGTGATCAGGATACGGCTGCTTCTCTCTCCTACATGTCACCTTCCTGTTCTCCTCAGACAGAGAGAGGTGTTTGTTTACTGTGTTTGGGTCCAGTGTGAGATCACAGACATCTGATGGATGAAACCAGACACAATATTAGAAATCATCATCATTCACATCAGAATGTTAACTCACTTTTCACTAATTCATTTAATGTAGATGTTTCTAGGTATCAAAAGGAGAAGTTAAGGTAACTTGAGACTTGTTGAATGATCATATGTTATACTGTATGGTAATATAAAACACACTTATTCCCATTACTTACACACGCACGCACGCACACACACACACACACACACACACACCTTAAGCATCATGAACATACACACATTTGTTATGTAACACGAACACACCACACACATTGTCAAAGCAACTCATTGTAAACGTTGGTGTCCCTGATTTCTGCTTCTGTAGAACTACAGCTGATATTTAATATGATCAAGTCAGTAATGATGGTGGTCTTTGACTTAACTTGAATTAAGACTTATTCTTAGTCATATTCTTCGCAGCAGTCAACACTCACATTTTCTAAGTTCAGGTTTCATTCTGCTCTCTCCACCATGTTCCACACTGTAGCGGTAAGCAGAAGAACAGACAGTCATTGAGGGACACACAAACTCTCTCACACACACACACACACACACACACACACACACACACACACACACACACACACACACACACACACACAGAGTCAGCACATAACTTTGTGCAAGTGGTGATAAGAATGTTTGTCTTAACTAGCCTGATAAGTCAAACATGTCTGAAATGAACATTGACATAAACCCTCTAAATGCTTGAGTTTCTCCAGTCTCCATATTGGAGCAAATACTAAACTTTTGAGTAAATTAATTTGTCCAAATAACTAGGACTTCTTCAAATGGGAGAACTAGATACATAAAGTGCTTTCATATCTAAACGGTAAAACAGATATGTATGAATACCCTCAAATAAAAGGTGACATTCTGTACTGTCACCTAATATGAAACATTCTATCTCAAATCCAAAATGCTGGAGCATAGCACCAAATTTAAAACTGTAAGCTTCACTGTCCAAACACATATGGTGTGGACTATGTGTGTCTGGTAAACACATGTGGATCTGGTGAACAGTTATCACTTGTTGACCAACTACAGGAATACTGACCTCAGAGTCTCCAGTTTACAGTGGGGATTCCCCAGTCCAGCAGAGAGCAGCTTCACCCCTGAATCCTTCAGGTCATTGTTACTCAGATCCAGCTCTCTCAGGTGTGATGGGTTTGACCTCAGAGCTGAGACCAGAGAATCACAGCCTTCCTCTGTGACTCCACAGCCTGACAGCCTGACAAAGAGATCATCATGACTTCACAAACACACTGTTCATTTAACGAGTAGTGTAGAAGGACAATGGCAGATGCATTCGGTTTATTCTCTCAAACAACATATAGATTAATCTGCTTGAATGTCCTTGAGTGGCCCAGCCAGAGCCCGATTCAAAATCTCTGGAGAGACCTGAAAATAACTGTGCAGCGATGCTCCCCATCCAACCTTACAGTCCTTGAGATGATCTGCAGAGAATAATAGAAAACTCCCCAAATACAGGTGTGCCAAGCTTGTAGCTTGTAATCGCTGCCAAAGGTGCTTCAACAAGTACTGAGTAAAGGGTCTGAGTACTTATGTAAATGCAAAATGTCTGTATTTTATTTTGAATAAATTTGCTAAAATAAAAAAAAATAAACGTTTTTGCTACTTCATTATAGGGCATTGTGTGTAGATTGATAAGGGGAAAAAAACGTTTTAATCCATTTTAGAATAAGGCTGTAACCTAATGTAACAAAATGTGGAAATAGTCAATATACTTTCTGACTGCAATGTAGACAGATGTGTGCCTTTCCAAACCAATCATTGAATTTACCAAACTCCTGTCGGATTTATCTATAGTTATGCACATGCACAAAAGGGATTTATTTACAATTATAAACTGGGTCCGAGCATGGCATGCTGGTTGGCAGAAAGCCTCGAACCCTGAATGCTGATTGGCTGAAAGCCATTGTGTAAATCAACGTATACCATGGGTATTACAAAATTAATATTACGTTGGTAACCAGTTTATAATAGCATTAATGCATCCCAGGGGTTTGTGGTATATGGCCAATATACCATGGTTAACGGCTGTATCCAGGAACTCTGCGTTGCGTCGTGCATAAGAACAGCCCTTAGCTGTGGTATATTGGTCATATACCATACTCCCTTGTACCTTATTGCTTAAACATAGCAGTCAAATTCGTTAAATCGACATCCATTGATGGAAAATTATGTGGAGAGTAAATTGTATCATCTCAAGTGACATATTCAAATGTATTTATTACCTCATGTTAGGCTGGACAATATATAAAATTAACCAACAAATATTGGATATTTTGCAATTTGGAGTAATTACTACTTCAGTAAGGATAAACACTTTATTCAGTGACCTTTGAAACTGATGGTCAGATCAACACATGGCTTCTAAAAAAATGTATTGCAATTGAAAAATAATTCCAATAGATGGCAGCATAAGACTACAAATGAAATCTCAGAAGCTCTGTTTTCTCCCTGATTACATCGATCTCTCTCCCTCTCCACAAGGATGGACTGAAACATAATTTTAACAGATTCCTGTGAAGTAATATAATGATGATTCATGTTTATTATTACCTGTTTTGAAATTATACTTCAATACTACAATGATTATCAATAAGCCTGAACATTAATTCAGTCACCTCTGGTCGAGAAAATGTAGTTTCCTTTTACATTAATTCATCAACCAACATTGAGCCGAATTACCTTCTCGCACAAGTAGCCAACTCAACAAGCCCTGCCAAAAAGCTTATGCCATCAGCAGCTAAAAAGCTTGTGCCGTCATTCTGCCTTCTTGTGCAAGCAAGGGGCATGTTGAGGTAAATTCGTTTCATTGGTGTGCTGGACGATGCACTCTTTCGTCTTTTATTTCGTATTTTTTATTTTCATATCAGATATTAAGATTAATATATAATGAATGTATAGTAGGGTTGAGGTTGCCTGACTAGTGATTATTTCACCAGGGTTTCAATATCTGCTATAGTTATTATTTGTTCACTCTCCCAAAAGCAACACAGGCTCGTCGGATTGTGCAGGATTACGGACTACAAAGGGAAACCCAGTCACGAGCTGCCCAGTGATGCAAGCCTACCAGAGGAGCTAAATATAATTTATGCTCGCTTCGAGGCAAGCAACGCTGAAGCATGCATGAGAGCACCAGATGTTCCGGATGACTGTATGATCATGCTCTCCGTAGCCGATGTGAGAAAGACCTTTTAACAGGTCAACATTCACAAGGCCGCAGGGCCAGACGGATTACCAGGGCGTGTGCTCAGAGCATGCGAGGACCAGCTGGCAAATGTCTTCATTGACATTTTCAACCTCTCCCTGAAAGAGTCTGTAAAACCTACATGTTTCAAGCAGACCACCATAGTCCCTGTGCCCAATAATGTAAAGGTAACCTGCCTAAATGACTACCGCCCCGTCGTCAAACTGCATCCTGGACTTCCTGGCGGGCCTCCCCCAGGTGGTAAGGGTAGGCAACAGCACATCTGCCACGCTGATCCTCAACACTGTTGTTGATATTATTTATTTAATGATATATATATATATATATATCTGACCAACTGGAATTGTGATACAGTGAATTGTAAGTGAAATAATCTGTCTGTAAACAATTGTTGGAAAAATGACCTGTGTCATGCACAAAGAAGATGTCTTAACTGACTTGCCAAAACTATAGTTTGTTAACAAGACATTTGTGGAGTGGTTGAAAAACGAGTTTTAATGAGTTTTAACCTGTTAGGGCTAGGGGGCAGTATTTGCACGGCTGGATAAAAAAAATGTACCCGATTTAATCTGGTTACTAATCCTACCCAGTAACTAGAATATGCATATACTTATTATATATGGATAGAAAACACTCTAAAGTTTCTAAAACTGTTTGAATGGTGTCTGTGAGTATAACAGAACTCATTTGGCAGGCAAAACCCTGAGACATTTTCTGACAGGAAGTGGATACCTGATGTGTTGTATTACCTTTAAACCTATGCCATTGAAAAACACAGGGGCTGAGGAATATTTTGGCACTTCCTATTGCTTCCACTAGATGTCACCAGCCTTTACAAAGTGTTTTGAGTCTTCTGGAGGGAGATCTGACCGAACAAGAGCCATGGAACGATGATGGCCCATTAGACACCTGGCGCTCGAGTTCATGTTGGGTACCCTCGTTCCAATACGTTATAAAAGAGAATGCATTCGTCCACCTTGAATATTATTCATGTTCTGGTTAAAAAAGGCCCTAATGATTTATGCTATACAACGTTTGACATGTTTGAACGAACGTAAATATATTTTTTCCCCTCGTTCATGAAGTGAAGTCCGGCGGGCTTAGATCATGTGCTAACAAGACGGAGATTTTTGGACATAAATGATGAGCTTTTTTGAACAAAACTACATTCGTTATGGACCTGTGATACCTGGAAGTGACATCTTATGAAGAGAATCAAAGGTAATGGATTATTTACATAGTATTTTCGATTTTAGATCTCCCCAACATGACGTCTAGTCTGTATCGCAACGCGTATTTTTCTGGGCGCAGTGCTCAGATTATTGCAAAGTGTGATTTCCCAGTAAGGTTATTTTTAAATCTGGCAAGTTGATTGCGTTCAAGAGATGTAAATCTATAATTCTTTAAATGACAATATAATATTTTACCAATGTTTTCTAATTTTAATTATTTAATTTGTGGTGCTGACTTGATTGCCGGTTATTGGAGGGAAACGATTTCCTCAACATCAATGCCATAGTAAAACGCTGTTTTTGGATATAAATATGAACTTGATAGAACTAAAAATGCATGCATTGTCTAACATAATGTCCTAGGAGTGTCATCTGATGGAGATTGTAAAAGGTTAGTGCATCATTTTAGCTGGTTTTATGGTTTTGGTGACCCTATCTTTGAATTGACAAAACATTACACACAACTCTTGTAAATGTACTGTCCTAACATACTCTAAATTTATGCTTTCGCCGTAAAACCTTTTTGAAATCGTAAAACGTGGTTAGATTAAGGAGATGTTTATCTTTCAAAGGGTGTAAAATAGTTGTATGTTTGAAAAATTTGAATTTTGACATTTATTTGGATTCAAATTTGCCGCTCTTGAAATGCACCTGCTGTTGATGGAGTGCACCACGGGTGGGACGCTTGCGTCCCACCTAGCCCATAGAGGTTAACGAGTTTTAATTCATTAACTTGTTATGGATAGGGGGCAGTATCTTCACGGCCGGATAAAAAACGTACCCGATTTAATCTGGTTATTACTCCTGCCCAGAAACTAGAATATGCATATAATTAGTAGCTTTGGATAGAAAACACTCCAAAGTTTCTAAAATTGTTTGAATGGTGTCTGTGAGTATAACAGAACTCAAATGGCAGGCCAAAACCTGAGAAGATTCTGTACAGGAAGTACCCTGTCTGACCATTTCTTGGCCTTCTTTGTCATCTCTATCCAAAACAAAGGATCTCTGCTGTAACGTGACACTTTCTAAGGCTCCCGTAGGCTCCCAGAAGGTGGAGGAATGATGACTCTGCAGTTACTGGCTGAAAAACAGTAGCGCATTTGGTAAGTGGTCGATCTGAGAACAATGAGACGGGTGCGCGCGTGCACGTTAAGAGTCCATTTTACTTTTTCAGTCTTTGAACGAAAACAACGACTCCCGGTCGGAATATTATCACTATTTTACGAGAAAAATCGCATAAAAAATTGATTTTAAACGGCGTTTGACATGCTTCGAAGTACGGTAATGGAATATTTTGAATTTTTTTGTCACGATACGCGTCCGCGTGTCACCCTTCGTTACCCTTCGGATAGTGTCTTGAACGCACGAACAAAACGCCGCTATTTGGATATAACTATGGATTATTTGGAACCAAACCAACATTTGTTGTTGAAGTAGAAGTCCTGGGAGTGCATTCTGACAAAGAACAGCAAAGGTAATCAAATTTTTCTTATAGTAAATCTGAGTTTGGTGAGTACCAAACTTGGTGGGTGTCAAATTAGCTAGCCCGTGATGGCGAGCTATCTACTCAGAATATTGCAAAATGTGCTTTCACCGAAAAAAGCTATTTTAAAATCAGACACTGCGATTGCATAAAGGAGTTCTGTATCTATAATTCTTAAAATAATTGTTATGTTTTTTGTGAACGTTTATCGTGAGTAATTTAGTAAATTCACCGGAAGTGTTCGGTGGGAATGCTAGTTCTGAACGTCACATGCTAATGTAAAAAGCTGGTTTTTGATATAAATATAAACTTGATTGAACAAAACATGCATGTATTGTATAACATAATGTCCTAGGAGTGTCATCTGATGAAGATCATCAAAGGTTAGTGCTGCATTTAGCTGTCTTCTGGGTTTTTGTGACATTATATGCTAGCTTGAAAAATGGGTGTGTGATTATTTCTGGCTTGGTACTCTGCTGACATAATCTAATGTTTTGCTTTCGCTGTAAAGCCTTTTTGGAATCGGACAGTGTGGTTAGATTAACGAGAGTCTTGTCTTTAAAATGCTGTGAAATAGTCATATGTTTGAAAAATGGAAGTTTTCGGATTTTAGAGGAATTTGTATTTCGCGCCACGCCCATCATTGGATATTGGAGCAGGTGTTCTTCTAGCGGAACGTCTAGATGTAAGAGGTTTTTAACCTGTTTGGGATAGTGGGCCGTATTTTCACGTCCGGATAAAAAACGTACCCGATTTAATCTGGTTACCCCTCCTACCCAGTAACTAGAATATGCATATACTTATTACATATGGATAGAAAACACCCTAAAGTTTCTAAAACTGTTTGAATGGTGTCTGTGAGTATAACAGAACTCATTTGGCAGGCAAAAACCTGAGAAGGTTTCATTCAGGAAGTGGCCTGTCTGACAAGGTTTTGTTGTTCTTGCTTCTGTTTATTGAAGAGTCAGGATCTTAGCTGTAACGTGACATTTCCTAGGGCTCCAATAGGCTCTCAGAGCCCGGGAAAAACCTGAACGATGATGAGGCAGCCTCAGGCTGAAACACATTATCGCCTTTGCAAAGTGGCCCATCAAAGGACAATGGAATTAAACGCGTGCCTGATTCGACCCAGTGATATATTTTCCTTCGGCTGTTTATCTAATTGCAGATTCCCGGTCGGAATATTATCGCTTTTTTACGAGAAAAATGGCATAAAAATTGATTTTAAACAGCGGTTGACATGCTTCGAAGTACGGTAATGAAATATTTAGAAATCTTTTGTCACGAAATGTGCCGTGCGCACGACCGTTATTTACCATTGGGATAGTGTCTGGGATGCACGAACAAAACGTCGCTGTTGGAACATAACTATGGATTATTTTGGACCAAACCTACATTTGTTATTGAAGTAGAAGTCCTGGGAGTGCATTCTGATGAAGAACAGGAAAGGTAAGTCCATTTTTCTTACAGTAAATCTGATATTGGTGAGTGCTAAACCTGCTGGGTGTCTAAATAGCTAGCCCTGTGATGCCGGGCTATGTACTTAGAATATTGCAAAATGTGCTTTCACCGAAAAGCTATTTTAAAATCGGACATATCGAGTGCATAGAGGAGTAATGTATCTATAATTCTTAAAATAATTGTTATGCTTTTTGTGAACGTTTATCGTGAGTAATTTAGTAAATTGTTAGTAAATTTGCCGGAAGTTTGCGGGGGGTATGCTAGTTCTGAACTTCACATGCTAATGTAAAAAGCTGTTTTTTGATATAAATATGAACTTGATTGAACAAAACATGCATGTATTGTATAACATAATGTCCTAGGTGTGTCATCTGATGAAGATCATCAAAGGTTAGTGCTGCATTTAGCTGTCTTCTGGGTTTTTGTGACATTATATGCTAGCTTGAAAAATGGGTGTCTGATTATTTCTGGCTTGGTACTCTGCTGACATAATCTAATGTTTTGCTTTCGTTGTAAAGCCTTTTTGAAATCGGAAAGTGTGGTTAGATTAACGAGAGTCTTGTCTTTAAATAGCTGTAAAATAGTCATATGTTTGAGAAATTGAAGTAATAGGATTTTTAAGGTATTTGAAAATCGCGCCACAGGCTTCAACTCGCTGTTACGTAGGTGGGACGAATTCGTCCCGCCTAGCCCATAGAGGTTAACTAGCCTGATAAGTCAAACATGTCTGATATGAACATTGACATAAACCCTCTACATACTTGAGTTTCTCCAGTCTGCAGTGTGGATCCTCCAGTCCAGCAGAGAGCAGTCTGACTCCTGAGTCTCCTGGGTGACTGTAGCTCAGGTCCAGCTCTCTCAGGTGTGAGGGGTTTGACCTCAGAGCTGAGGCCAGAGAAGCACAGCTTTCCTCTGTGACTTGACAGCCTGACAGCCTGACAAAGAGATCATCATGAATTCACAAACACACTGTTAATTTAACAAGTAGTGTAGAAGGACAATGGCAGATGCATTTGGTTTATTCTCTCCAACAACATATAGATTCATCTTCCTTCTAATATTATACATGCAAATCAATGCATTTATTCAATACATTTTTCAATATAACATTATATACATATTTTTCTCTAAACTGAATATTTCTTCCTGATGATTAGTTCTTACATGTATTTTATTTAATCACAGAACAGCTCTGGAGGCTTTGACCACTGGCAGCAGCCTCAGAAGACCTTCCTCTGATCTGGAGTATTTCTTCAGGTCAAACACATCGAGCTCCTTTTCTGAAGTCAGCAACACAAAGACCAGAGCTGACCACTGCAGGTGACAGGTTGGGTTTTGAGAGACTTCCTGATCTCAGGTAGCTTTGGATCTCCTCCACTAGAAAATGGTCATTCAGTTCATTCAGACAGTGGAACAGATTGATGCTCCTCTCTGGGAAGGAAGAGACAGGTCCATACTGGAGTAAAGAGATCATTCTGTCACTGGGAAAACTGGCTTTTCAACAGCTTGTGAATGGCAATCTGATTTTCTATGACGAAGACCTGAAAGAGGCTGGCATTGATGTCAATGAAGCCTCAGTGTTCTCAGGATTGTGCACACAGCTCTTTAAAGAGGAATGTGGGCTGTACCAGGACAAGGTGTACTGCTTTGTTCATCTGAGCATTCAGGAGTTTCTGGCTGCTCTATATGTGTTTCTCTCATTTATCAACAACAATGAGAATGTAATGAACAATCTGAAAACAAAAGATGAGCCTGAAGTAACTTTCTACAAGAGTGATGGGAATCTAATGGACAAACTGCAAACAACGTCCAGGAACCTTTCTGTGAGGATCAGACAAAGGCGTAAAGTTACCGTCTACAAAGTGAGACAGGAAACCTGGACCTGTTCCTCCGCTTCCTTCTGGGCCTCTCACTGGAGTCCAATCAGAAGCACTTACGAGGTCTACTGACAAAGACAAGAAGAAGCTCACAGAGCCATGAAGAAACAGTCAAGTACATCAAGGAGAAGATCAGGGAGAATCCTTCTCCAAAGATACTTTTCATTCTTCTGTTTGGTATGAAACACCACAAGGTGTGTGTACATCTCAGTCAGACTCTTGGGCATCTCTTCTCTCTTATATTCCAACATGTGTTCAAGGACTATTGCAGAAATCCAACAGAAGACTGGAATGTGGCACATGATGTGGAGGCTCCTTGATGTCTTTATGTGTGAGATGATTCTGTTGGCCAGGTCCTCATCACGGAATCTCTTCCTGAAGTACTCCTCCTTCTGTGGGTCATTGAACTCTCGTACCTCTGTCACCTGGTCAACACATCCTGAAGGGATCTTATTGGCTGCTGCAGGTCGGGTAGTTATCCAGAGGAGAGCAGAGTGAAGCAGATTTCCCTTGATGAGATTTGTCAGCAGAACATCCACTGAGGTTGACTCTGTGACGTCACAACAGATCTTGTTCTTCTGGAAGTCTAGGGGCAGTCGGCACTCATCCAGACCATCAAAGATGAACAGAACTTTGTACTTGTTGTAGTTGGAGATTTTTGATTCTTTGGTTTCCATTGAGAAGTGATTGAGAAGTTCAATGAAAGTGTGTTTGTCCTCTTTCATCAAATTCAGCTCCCGAAAAGGGAATGAAAATACAAATTGGACATCCTGATTTGCTTTTGCTTCAGCCCAGTCCAGAATGAACTTCTGCACAGAGACTGTTTTTCCAATGCCAGCGACTCCCTTTGTCAGCACAGTTCTGATAAGTTTGTCTTGTCCAGTTAAGGGTTTGAAGATGTCGTTACATTTGATTGCAGTCTCTGGTCTTGCTTGTTTCCTGGTTGTGGTCTCAATCTGTCTCAGCTCATTTTCATTATTGACCTCTCCTGTTCCACCCTCTGTGATGTAGAGCTCTGTGTAGATCTTATTGAGAAGTGTTCGGTTTCCTTGTTTAGCGATCTCCTCAAATACACATTGAAACTTCTTCTTAAGATTAGATTTGAATTCACGTTGGCAAATCACAGCAAGCTCATCTGAATGAAGAAATAACACAGAGGATATTAATATTATGTCTGTTTTAATGCCTACAGTATTGAAGGACTGTTGTAAAGTTTAAATTATAATAATTTATTATCTTAACTGTCTATGTAAATGTGTAAATGTTCTCATAATGTATTACAGACTGGTGTGACTGATTATATTATTATTGGTATTATTGATGGTATTATTAATGTTGTCTCTCTCTCTCTCTAAATGAATCACCACAACACATCCCTGCTGCTACTTGATGAGGTCACTAGGTGTTGTGTTGAGGCTGCTACAATATCATTGAGTTACACAGCTACTTTAGCTGTACTTTAGCTACAGCTTTTAAATGTTATAAAACAGCATTCAACATGAGGCAGACAGCTCTTACTTTTCTCCAGTGTGTCAGCAAGCTCCTTCTGGTTCATTTTCCTCAGGACGTGCAGTGTGATCTTCAGAGCCCCCTCTCTGGCACTGCTCTCCTGCTTCTCATCTTCAGTGTCCACCACTTCCTTATCCTGCTTCTGACTCTCAAAGCCTTCTGGGAGTTCTGGACTAAGAATCCTCTTGAACATCTTCAGCTCGTTCTTCAAAAATGTCATAATATTCTCTTCAAGCAACTGAAAAAAATTAAGTAAATAAGTTAAGCAAGAGAAGAAATGCTTTCTCATGAACACATTAATGAATGATTGACAGATGAACTTTACTTAAGCTTAACAAAAACAAATGTACATAACAGGACCACATACTCTGAATATGGAGGCCAGGTCTGTTTGATGACTCTGGGAAGACTGACCACTGAGAATCTCTGACTCTGATCTCTCCTGTTGGTTTCTGTGGACAAAACATGAGATTACATCTCCTCGTCCAGGGAGTACACACACACACACACACACACACACACACACACACACACAGAGGAAGGGAATGTTGTGTTTGTTTAATATTGTTTTAGGACTATGAAATGGACAAAAGGATTAGCCTATGGATTATGAAAACAACGAAAATAAATGGTAAAATGTGAGAGGAGAAATGACTAGAGACAGTGTTGTTTAACTCACTGACCATGACCCATGAGTTCTTCTTACCTTTGTTCAGTAGAAAAGTCTCCCTCTTTAAAACATATAGGACGGTCCATAGACTGGTCACTCTTCATAGACCCACAGCTGGGAACAGGGGAGGCTGGTCTCTCCTGCTTGATTGGGCTTCAACACAACAGTAACAAACATTACATCTCTCATCTACTCTGAGCTCAGATGGGGATACATAAGAAGAGCTCGGGATCAGACAGACAGACAGACAGACGAGACAGACACAGACACAGTGAGACAGAGACACAGACAGACACACAGAGACACAGACAGACACACAGAGAGACAGAGAGACACACAGAGACAGTGAGACAGACACAGAGACAGTGAGACAGACAGACAGACAGACAGACACAGACAGACAGACAGACAGTGAGACAGACACAGACAGACAGACAGTGAGACAGACACAGACAGTGAGACAGACAGACAGACAGACAGACACAGACAGACAGACAGACAGTGAGACAGACACAGACAGACAGACAGTGAGACAGACACAGACAGTGAGACAGACACAGACAGACAGACAGACAGACAGAAATTAGACAGACAGAGACAGACAGACACAAGAAAGACAGAGACAGACAGACACAAGAAAGACAGAGACAGACAGACAGACGAGACAGACACAGTGAGACAGAGACACAGACAGACACACAGAGAGACAGAGAGACACAGAGAGACAGAGAGACACACAGAGACAGAGAGACACACAGAGACAGTGAGACAGACACAGAGACAGTGAGACAGACACAGAGACAGACAGACACAGAGACAGACAGACAGACAGACAGTGAGACAGACACAGACAGACAGACAGTGAGACAGACACAGACAGTGAGACAGACACAGACAGACAGACAGACAGAAATTAGACAGACAGAGACAGACAGACACAAGAAAGACAGACACAAGAAAGACAGAGACAGACAGACACAAGAAAGACAGATACAGACAGACACAAAGACAGATACAGAGACACCGAAACAGACACACAGACAGAGAGACAGACACAGAGAGAGAGACAGACACAGAGACAGTGAGACAGAGACACAGATGGTGAAAGACACACAGACAGAGAAAGACACACAGACAGAGACAGACACAGAGACATACAGACACAGACAGACACAGAGAGACAGAGAGACACACACAGACATAGACAGAGACAGTGAGACAGACACACAGACAGCGAAAGACACAGAGACAGACAGTGACAGACAGGCAGGCAGAGACACAGGCAACGAGACAGACAGACAGACAGACAGACAGAGGGAATGTTGTGTGTTTAATATTGTTTTAGGACTATGAAAATGGACAAAAGGATTAGCCTTATTTATTATGAAAACAACAAAAATAAATGGGAAAATGGGAGAGGAGAAATTACTAGAGACAGTGTTGTTTAACTCACTGACCATGACCCATGAGTTCTTCTTACCTTTGTTCAGTAGAAAAGTCTCCCTCTCTAAACTCTATAGGTATACCCATAGACCGGTCACTCTTCATGGACACACAGCTGGGAACAGGGGAGGCTGGTCTCTCCTCCTTGATTGGTCTTCAACACAACAGAGACAAACATTACATCTCTCATCTACTCTGAGCTCAGATGGGGAAACATAAGAAGACTTTCATTCTAAAATGCTATGTATCAATTTTCAGAAAAGTTGGTGAATTCGATTTTATTACTTAAAGAAATGATCAAATAAATTGTGTTTTTTCACTATCTAATCATGGCACGGGGTTGTTCAATGACAGACATGACTTTGTTTATATTATATCACTTGATGGTTTCATTTCAGAGAGTCACATTTTTTTTTTGCAAAATGCTATATATCCGTCTCACTCTCAGATGTGACCGACCGGCTCAATTTGGCAATTAACTAAATGTGTGGTGTTTTTGGTTTATGTCAGTTTAATTGTTTGTTATGCTATAAATTGTTATTTTATGGATGTAAGTGATAAAATTAACTAGAAGATTGTATATTTTGCAATTCTGAGTAATTACTACTTTAGTAAGGAATTAAACATCATTCAGTACTACTGCAGTTGCTACATAATTCCAATAGATGGAAGCATAAGACCACAAATGACATTTCAGAAGATTAGTTTTCTCCCTGGATACACCACCACTTCCCCTCACAGGAAAACTCCTGTGTGAGCTTCTTTCTGTCCCTTTACACACTGCTAACGCAAGAGGAAGGACTGAAAAAGCATTTAACAGATTACTGTGAAGTAATATAATGATGATTCATGTTAATTATGACCTGTTTTTATGTGAAGAAGAAGGGCATGTTGAGGTAAATTTACTAACCGGGAGGGTTGAATGATGTAATTTATTGGTGGGCTGGAAGACGCACTCTTGTCTTTTCTGTTCCGAGGTTGTTTACTCCCAATATCAGATATTAAGATGATTTTTTATAATGCATGTATACTGAGGTTGAGGTTCTGACTAGTGATAATTTACCCGGGGTTCAATACCCGCTATAGTCACTATTTTGTTGCTCTCCCAAAAGCAACACAGCCCTAATACCAGATATATAGCTAACTAGAGTTACAATTTTAGAAAATCATGGGACATATAGTCTGGGGTTGCATGCTATTTTATGTCAATCATATTGCTGCTTTTAGCCTATAACTGATGCTTCGTGGTCTTATGCTGCTGTTACGCACGCCTCTATGAAGAGGGAACGCAACACCCTGCTACAACTCAACTCCCCGTGGAGGTAAAGAGGTATGGGACTGTAGGTGGAGGTATAGAGGTATGGGACTGTAGGTGGAGGTAAAGAGGTATGGGACTGTAGGTGGAGTGAAAGAGGAATGGGACTAGGTGGAGGTATAGAGGTATGGGACTGTAGGTGGAGGTATAGAGGTATGGGACTGTAGGTGGAGTGAAAGAGGTATGGGACTGTAGGTGGAGGTAAAGAGGTATGGGACTGTAGGTGGAGTGAAAGAGGTATGGGACTGTAGGTGGAGTGAAAGAGGTATGGGACTGTAGGTGGAGGTAAAGAGGTATGGGACTGTAGGTGGAGGTAAAGAGGTATGGGACTGTAGGTGGAGGTAAAGAGGTATGGGACTGTAGGAGTGAAAGAGGTATGGGACTGTAGGTGGAGTGAAAGAGGTATGGGACTGTAGGTGGAGTGAAAGAGGTATGGGACTGTAGGTGGAGGTAAAGAGGTATGGGACTGTAGGTGGAGTGAAAGAGGTATGGGACTGTAGCTGGAGTGAAAGAGGTATGGGACTGTAGCTGGAGTGAAAGAGGTATGGGACTGTAGCTGGAGTGAAAGAGGTATGGGACTGTAGGTGGAGTGATAGAGGTATGGGATTGTAGGTGCGAGTAAGGATGACAAAAGGCAGAGAATTTACCATTTACTGGGAATTTATTCCTTCACACGGTAAATTTGGGGAAAAGGGGCTGGACAGAACCAAAGCAAAGAAAGTAAATGTAGCCCTCTCTCCTATTTTACCTGCCTACCCACTACTTACCTAACTTAGCACCACCTGGTGACCTACCCACTACTTACCTAACTTAGCACCACCTGGTGACCTACCCACTACTTACCTAACTTAGCACCACCTGGTGACCTACCCACTACTTACCTAACTTAGCACCACCTGGTGACCTACCCACTACTTACCTAACTTAGCACCACCTGGTGACCTACCCACTACTTACCTAACTTAGCACCACCTGGTGACCTACCCACTACTTACCTAACTTAGCACCACATGGTGACCTACCCACTACTTACCTAACTTAGCACCACCTGGTGACCTACCCACTAGTGACCTAACTTAGCACCACCTGGTGACCTACCCACTACTGACCTAACTTAGCACCACCTGGTGACCTACCCACTACTGACCTAACTTAGCACCACCTGGTGACCTACCCACTACTTACCTAACTTAACACCACCTGGTGCGCTAACCAAAATACAGGGGGTGGTCCGCCCAGGTCTTTCCTAGTGTGTATAGACAATAAATGACTACGGGTATATGTATGCCCACGGGCCTCTTGCCTAAACACTCCCTAGGTGCCTTCCCCTTCCCCCCTGGGAACAAATGAAACATAATATTACGAACAATTTCACAAAAAAAACTCTGAGAAACACAGGACATCATTTAAGCTCTATCTGACTGAGCAACAAACTAACACAGAACATAACCATCAGCTGTGTGCGTGTCCAGTGTGTGTGTTTATGTCCAGTGTGTGTGTCCAGTGTGTGTGTGTGTGTGTGTGATTCCAGTGTGTGTGTGTGTGTGTGTGTGTGTCCCGTGTGTGTGTGTGTCCTGTGTATGTGTGTGTCCTGTGTGTGTCAGTGTGTGTCCAGTTTGTGTGTCATGTGTGTGTGTGTCTGTCCAGTGTGTGTGTAATGTGTGTGTTTGTGTTTTTGTTTTTGTTTGTGTGTGTGTCCAGTGTGAGTTTCTGTGTGTCCTGTGTGTGTGTCCTCTGTATGTGTGGTTCCAGTGTGTATGTCCTTTGTGTGTTTGTCAGTGTGTGTGTGGCCAGTGTGTGTGTGTTGTGTGTCCAGTGTGTTTGTCCTGTGTGTGTGTGTCCAGTGTGTGTGTTCTGTATGTGTGACAGTGTGTATGTGTGAGTGTGTCTGTGTGTCTGTGAGTCTGTGGCCACCGTGTGTGTGTGTGTGTGTGTATGTGTGTGTGAGTCCAGTGTGTGTGTGTGTGTGTGTATCAGTGTGTGTGAGTCCAGTGTGTGTGTGTGTGTGTATCAGTGTGTGTGTGTCCAGTGTGTGTGTGTCCAGTGTGTGTGTGTGTATGTGTCAGGTTATTATTTACAGGGACACTGAGGAGTCATCATAAACAAAAAACCCTGGATAGAGGGGCTCAGTGAATGTGGAGGTGAATGTGTACAGGTGGGTCAGTGTGTCAGAGGAGGCTCTATAGAAGGACAGAGTGCCGGCTGGCCAGTCCAGATACACTCCTACTCTGTGGGAGCTGGAGGGGCGGACGTCTATGATAGTGGAATTATCATTGTGACTGGCAATGTAACTGTTGTCAGAGCAGATCAGACTCCAGGACTTGTCATTACATCCAAGCCCGCAGTCCTTACCCCATCCTCTCCTGCTGATTCCTTTATATGTCACTCCTATATCGGCCCCCATTCTCCCACTCCACTCTGCCTCCCAGTAACAGCGCCCAGTCAGACCCTCTCTGCACAACACCTGTCTACAGCCCTCAAATCTCTCTGGGTGATCAGGATACGGCTGCTTCTCTTTCATACATGTCACCTTTCTGTTCTCCTCAGACAGAGAGAGGAGTCTGTTTACTGTGTTGAGGTCCAGTGTGAGATCACAGACATCTGGTGGATGAAACCAGACACAATATTAGAAATCATCATCATTCACATTAGAATGTTAACTCACTTTTCACTAATTCATTTAATGTAGATGTTTCTAGGTATCAAAAGGAGAAGTTAAGGTAACTTGAGACTTGTTGAATGATCATATGTTATACTGTATGGTAATATAAAACACACTTATTCCAATTAATTACACACACACACACACACACACACACACACACACACACACACACACACACACACACACGTACGCATGCATGAACATAAACACACATTTCTAATGTAACACACATACAGACACACACATTGTCAAAGCAGCTCTTTGTAATCTTTGGTGTCCCTGATTTCTGCCTCTGTAGAACTACAGCTGATATTTAATATGACCAAGTAAGTAATGATGGTGGTCTTTGACTATGACTTAACTTGCATTAAGATTTATTCTTAGTCATATTCTTCACAGCAGTCAACACTCACATTTTCTAAGCCCAGGTTTCATTGTGTACTCTCCACCATGTTCCACACTGTAGCGGTAAGCAGAATAACAGACAGTCATTGAGGGATACACCTGAACACACAAACACACACACACTCACACACACACGGTCAGCATATAACTTTGTCCAAGTGGTGTTAAGAATGTTTGTCTTAACTAGCCTGATAAGTCAAACATGTCTGATATGAACATTGACATAAACCCTCTACATACTTGAGTTTCTCCAGTCTGCAGTGTGGATCCTCCAGTCCAGCAGAGAGCAGTCTGACTCCTGAGTCTCCTGGGTGATTGTAGCTCAGGTCCAGCTCTCTCAGGTGTGAGTGGTTTGACCTCAGAGCTGAGACCAGATAAGCACAGCCTTCCTCTGTGACTAGACAGCCTGACAGCCTGCAAAGAGTCAAATCATATTAAAACCACACTGCTATTCTTTGGTGGTGAAAATAATGGCAGTATATTTTTTCAACATTTTCAGAAATATCAGTGTCCTGAAACCTGCCATATCTATTCAGAAATTAATCATCATTATAATTTACAATTTATCAAAGTATAGATTGTAGAGAGAAACATGTGTAGTGCAAATATTTGAGTAGACTGACCAGGCCAGTTTAAAAAGCAGTATCAGTCAAAAGACAGACAGTGAGGTATCAGATTTAGATTGTATTGAGTATACAGTCCACATCATATCTATTTTGACAGTGAAACTAACATTTTAAATGTGTCTCTTTTCTCCAACATTTCAGATCTCAGATCAAATGTTTCATATGAGGTGACAGTATATAATGTCACCTTTTATTTGAAGGTATTTTCATACATATCTGTTTCACCATTTAGAAATGAACACTTTATGTATCTAGTCATAAGTATTCTGATCAATTCACTCATAGTGTATTACATTAGTCAAAAGTTTAGTATTCGGTCTGATATTCCTTGAACACAATGACTACATCAAGCTTGTGACTCAAACTCGTTGGTTGCATTTGCAGTTTGTTTTGGGTTGTGTTTTGCCCAATATTAACTGAATGGTGGATGATGACTGGAGTCATTTTCTGTCTAAGTGAGTATGTTTCTAAACATGACAAAATTAATCCTGATGATGCCATGAGATGATGCCAAAAAATCATCAACGAATCATGAATAATAATGAGTGAGAAAGTTCCGGAGGCTACACATAACATGCTAACCTCTCACCATTACCAATAACAGAGGCTACAACAAAACATGCTAACCTCTCACCATTAACAATAACAGAGGATACAACAAAACATGCTAACCTCTCACCATTACCAATAACAGAGGCTACAACAAAACATGCTAACCTCTCACCATTACCAATAACAGAGGCTACAACAAAACATTCTAACCTCTCACCATTACCAATAACAGAGGCTACAACAAAACATGCTAACCTCTCACCATTGCCAATAACAGAGGATACAACAAAACATGCTTACCTCTCACCATTACCAATAACAGAGACTACAACAAAACATGCTAACCTCTCACCATTACCAATAACAGAGACTACAACAAAACATGCTAACCTCTCACCATTATCAATAACAGAGGATACAACAAAACATGCTAACCTCTCACCATTACCATTAACAGAGACTACAACAAAACATGCTAACCTCTCACCATTACCAATAACAGAGACTACAACAAAACATGCTAACCTCTCACCATTACCAATAACAGAGGGGGTATGATCTTTGTGCCTCTGTAACTTTCTCATTCATCATCATTCACGATTCATTCATGATTATTCATAATCATGATAGCATCCACATGAATGTAGAAGTGTTCAGAAACGTCTTCTATTCTTACTGACAATCCAAGTGAAGTGACTCCAAAATGACAGGACATTATTCACCATTCAGTTTCTATTAGGAAAAACACAATCCAAAACATAACCAAGACAAACTACAAATGCATTCAACAAGTTAGTAGAATCACAAGCTCAATGTAATCACTGCAGGCATGGAATATGGGACCAAATACTTAAATGATGACTACTTTAATACAATATAACTGAATTTGTCCAAATAATGAAGACATTTTCAAATGGGAGAACTGCATAAATGAAAGTGCTTTCATTTCTAAACGGTAGCACAGATATGTATGAAAACCTTTAAATAAAAGGTGACATTCTGTAATGTCGCCTAATATGAAACATTCTATCTCAAATCCAAAATGCTGGAGCATAGCGCCAAATTTAAAACTGTAAGTTTCACTGTCCAAACACATATGGTGTGGACTATGTGTTCCTGGTAAACACATGTGGATCTGGTGAACTGTTATCACTTGTTGACCAACTACAGGAATACTGACCTCAGAGTCTCCAGTTTACAGTGGGGATTCCCCAGTCCAGCAGAGAGCAGCTTCACTCCTGAATCCTTCAGGTCATTGTTACTCAGGTCCAGCTCTCTCAGGTGTGAGGGGTTTGACCTCAGAGCTGAGACCAGAGAAGCACAGCCTTCCTCTGTGACTCCACAGCCTGACAGCCTGCAAAGAGTCAAATCATATTAAAATCACACTGCTATTCTTTGGTGGTGAAAATAGTGGCAGTACATTTTTTCAACACATTCAGATATATCAGTGTCCTGAAACCTGCCATATCTATTCAGAAATTAATGTTTCATTATTATAAATGATCATAATATGACTTGTAGAGAGAGAAATGTATAGTGCAAATATTTGAGTAGACTGACCAGACCAGTTTAAAAAGCAGTATCAGTCAAAACACAGATATTGAGGTATCAGATTTAGATTGTATTGAGTATACAGTCCACACCATATCTATTTTGACAGTGAAAATAACATTTTAAATGTGGCTCTGTACTCCAACATTTTGGATTTGAGATCAAATGTTTTATATGAGGTGACAGTATATAATGTCACCTTTTATTTGAGGGTATTTTCATACATACAGTGCCTTGCAAATGTATTCAACCCCTTGGCGTTTTTCCTGTTTTGTTGCATTACAACCTGTAATTTAAATCGATTTGGATTTGGATTTCATGTAATGGACATACACAAACTAGTTCAAATTGGTGAAGTGAAATGAAAAAAAATCCTTGTTTCCAAACATTTCAAAAAAAAAAAAAAATTTTTTAAAGTGGTGCGTGCATATGTATTCACCCCCTTTGCTATGAAGCCACTAAATAAGATCTGGAGCAACTAATTACCTTCAGAAGTCACATAATTAGTTAAATAAAGTCCACCTGTGTTCAATCTAAGTGTCACATGATCTGTCACATGATCTCAGTATATATACACCTGTTCTGAAAGATCCCAGAGTCTGCAACACCACTAAGCAAGTGGCACCACCAAGCTAGCGGCACCATGAAGACCAAGGAGCTCTTCAAACAGGTCAGGGGCAAAGTTGTGGAGAAGTACAGATCAAGGTTGGGTTATAAAAACATATCAGAAACTTTGAACATCCCACGGAGCACCATAAAATCCATTACTAAAGAATGGAAAGAATATGGCACCACAACAAACCTGCCAAGAGAGGGCCACCCACCAAAACTCACAGACCAGGTAAGGAGGGCATAAATCAGAGAGGCAACAAAGAGACCAAAGATAACCCTGAAGGAGCTGCAAAGCTCCACAGCAGAGATTGGAGTATCTGTCCATAGGACCACTAAGCCGTACACTTCACAGAGCTGGGCATTTCGGAAGAGTGGCCAGAAAAAAAGCCATTGCTTGAAGAAAAATATAAGCAAACATGTTTGGTGTTCACCAAAAGGCATGTGGGAGACTCCCCAAACATATGGAAGAAGGTACTCTGGTCAGATGAGACAAAAATGTTGCTTTTTGGCCATCAGGAAAACGCTATGTCTGACGCTAACCCAACATCTCTCATCACTCCAAGAACACCATACCCACAGTGAAGCA
Organism: Salmo salar; assembly: GCF_965601325.2. Lineage (NCBI taxonomy): Eukaryota > Metazoa > Chordata > Actinopteri > Salmoniformes > Salmonidae > Salmo > Salmo salar. Next base: position 3,082,928 of record NC_138296.1, on the reverse strand, counting down.
TGGTGGTGGCAGCATTCTTTGGGGATATTTTTCATCGGCACGGACTGGGAAACTGGTCAGAATTGAAGGAATGACGGTGCCAAATACAGGGAAATCCTTTAGGGAAACCTGTTTGTCTTCCAGAGATTTGAGACTGGGATGGAGGTTTAAGCTAAAGCAACACTCGAGTGGATTAAGGGGAAAAATGTAAATGTCTTGGAATGGCCTATTCAAAGCCCAAACCTCAATCTGTGGTAAGACTTAAAGATTGCTATACACCAGCGGAACCCATCCAATTTGAAGGATCTGGAGCAGTTTTGCCTTGAAGAATGGTCAAAAATCCCAGTGGCTAGATGTGCCAAGCTTATAGAGACTAATTGCTGCAAAAAGTGGATCTACAAAGTATTGACTTTGGCATGCTCAAGTTATCTGTATTTTTTTCTTAATTCTTGTTTGTTTCACAATAAAACATATTTTGCATCTTCAAAGTGTTAGGCATATTGTGTAAATCAAATGATAGATTTTTTGGAGGGGTTCTATTTTAATTCCTGGTTGTAAGGCAACAAAATAGGAAAAATGCCAAGGGTGTGAATACTTTTGCAAGCCATTGTACATATGAAAGTGCTTTCATTTCTGAACGATAAAACATATATAAACACTCTCAAAAAGTGACATTCTATCTCAAATCCAAAATACTGGATCATAGCACCAAATGTAAAACTGTAAGCTTGACTGTCCAAACACATATGGTGTGGACTGTGTGCCTGGTAAACACATGTAGATCTGGTGAACAATTATCACTTGCTGACTAACTACAGGAATACTGACCTCAGAGTCTTCAGTTTACAGTGGGGATTCCCCAGTCCAGCAGAGAGCAGCTTCACTCCTGAATCCATCAGGTCATTGTTACTCAGATCCAGCTCTCTCAGGTGTGAGGGGTTTGACCTCAGAGCTGAGACCAGAGAAGAACAGCCTTCCTCTATGACTCCACAGCCTGACAGCCTGCAAAGAGATCATCATGACTTCACAAACACACTGTTCATTTAACGAGTAGTGTAGAAGGACAACGGTAGATGCATTTTGTTTATTCTCTCAAACAACATATAGATTCATCTTCCATCTCCTAGAACTGTATGGTCATAATGTTACACTAATGTAAACATCAATTCAATTATTCAATATGTTTTTCAATATAATATTATTTTCATATTATAATACATATTTTACTCAACTTAATATTTCTTTCTGATGAATAGTTCTTAAATGTCATTTTATGTACTCACAGAACAGCTCTGGAGGCTTTGACCACTGGCAGCAGCCTCAGAAGACCTTCCTCTGATCTGGAGTATTTCTTCAGGTCAAACACATCCAGCTCCTTTTCCGAAGTCAGCAACACAAAGACCAGAGCTGACCACTGTGCAGGTGACAGGTTGGGTTTTGAGAGACTTCCTGAGCTCAGGAAGCTTTGGATCTCCTCCACTAGAGAATGGTGATTCAGTTCATTCAGACAGTGGAACAGATTGATGCTCATCTCTGGAGAGGGATTCTCCCTGATCTTCTCCTTGATGTACTTGACTGTTTCTTCATGGCTCTGTGAGCTGCTTCTTGACTTTGTCAGTAGACCTTGTAAGTGCTTCTGATTGGACTCCAGTGAGAGGCCCAGAAGGAAGCGGAGGAACAGGTCCAGGTTTCCTGTCTCACTTTGTAAGGCTTTATCCACAGCACTCTTGTAGAAAGTAACTTCAGACTTGTCTTTCGTTTGCAGTTTGTCCATTAGATTCTCATTGTTGTTGACGAATGAGAGGAACACATATACAGCAGCCAGAAACTCCTGAATGCTCAAATGCACAAAGCAGTACACCTTGTCCTGGTACAGAACACATTCCTCTTTAAAGAGCTGTGTGCACAATCCTGAGTACACTGAGGCTTCATTAACATCAATACCAGCCTCTTTCAGGTCTTCTTCATAGAAAATCAGATTGCCATTCACAAGCTGTTGAAAAGCCAGTTTTCCCAGTGACAGAATGCTCTCTTTATTCCAGTGTGGACCTGTCTCTTCTTTCCCAAAATACTTTTCATTCTTCTGTTTGGTATGAAACACCACAAGGTGTGTGTACATCTCAGTCAGAGTCTTGGGCATCTCTTCTCTCTTATGTTTCAGCATGTGTTCAAGGACTGTTGCAGAAATCCAACAGAAGACTGGAATGTGGCACATGATGTGGAGGCTCCTTGATGTCTTTATGTGTGTGATGATTCTGCTGGCCAGGTCCTCATCACTGAATCTCTTCCTGAAGTACTCCTCCTTCTGTTGGTCATTGAACCCTCGTACCTCTGTCACCTGGTCAACACACCCTGAAGGGATCTTATTGGCTGCTGCAGGTCGGGTAGTTATCCAGAGGAGAGCAGAGGGAAGTAGATTTCTCTTGATGAGATTTGTCAGCAGAACATCCACTGAGGTTGACTCTGTGACGTCCCAACAGATCTTGTTCTTCTGGAAGTCTAGGGGCAGTCGGCACTCATCCAGACCATCAAAGATGAACAGAAATTTGTACTTGTTGTAGATGGAGATTCCTGAATGTTTGGTTTCCATTGAGAAGTGATTGAGAAGTTCAATGAAAGTGTGTTTTTCCCCTTTCAGCAAATTCAGCTCCCGAAAAGGGAAAAAAAACACAAATTGGACATCCTGATTTGCTTTTCCTTCAGCCCAGTCCAGAATGAACTTCTGCACAGAGACTGTTTTTCCAATGCCAGCGACTCCCTTTGTCAGCACAGTTCTCATACGTTTGTCTTGTCCAGTTAAGGGTTTGAAGATGTCGTTACATTTGATTGGTTTCTCTGGTCTTGCTTGTTTCCTGGTTGTTGTCTCGATCTGTCTCAGCTCATGTTCATTATTGACCTCTCCTGTTCCACCCTCTGTGATGTAGAGCTCTGTGTAGATCTTATTGAGAAGTATTGGGTTTCCTTGTTTAGCGATCCCCTCAAATACACATTGAAACTTCTTCTTTAGATTAGATTTGAGTTCACGTTGGCAAATCACAGCAAGCTCATCTGAATGAAGAAATAACACAGGATATTAATATTACGTCAGTTTTAATGCCTAGAGTATTGTAGGACTGTTGTAAAGTTCAATTATAATAATTAACTGTCTATGTAAATGTGTAAATGTTCTCATGATGTATTACAGACTGGTGTGAGTGATTATATTATTATTGGTATTATTAATGTTGTCTCTCTCTCTCTCTCTCTCTAAATGAATCACCACAACACATCCCTGCTGCTACTTGATGAGGTCACTAGGTGTTGTGTTAAGGCTGCTTCAATACCATTGATTTACACAGGTACTTTAGCTACAGCTTTTAAAGGTTATAAAACAGCATTCAACATGAGGCAGACAGCTCTTACTTTTCTCCAGTGTGTCAACAAGCTCCTTCTGGTTCATTTTCCTCAGGAGGTGCAGTGTGATCTTCAGAGCCCCCTCTCTGGCACTGCTCTCCTGCTTCTCATCTTCAGCATCCACCACTTCCTTATCCTGCTTCTGACTCTCAAAGCCTCTGGCACTTGAGGTAAACAAAAACAAATGTACGTAACAGGACCACATACACTGAATATGTTGACCAGGTCTGTTTGATGACTCTGGGAAGACTGACCACTGATAATCTCTGACTGATCTCTCCTGTTGGTTTCTGTGGACAAAACATGAGATTACATCTCCTCATCCAGGGAGCACACACACACACACACACACCACACACACACACACACACACACACACACACACACACACACACACACACACACACACACACACACACACACACACACACACAGGAAGGGAATGTTGTGTTTGTTTAATATTGTTTTAGGTCTATGAAAATGGACAAAGGGATTAGCCTATGGATTATGAAAACAACAAAAATAAATGGGGAAATGGGAGAGGAGAAATGACTAGAGACAGTGTTGTTTAACTCACTGACCATGACCCATGAGTTCTTCTTACCTTTGTTCAGTAGAAAAGTCTCCCTCTATAAAGTATATAGGAGGTTCCATAGACTTGTCACTCTTCATGGACACACAGCTGGGAACAGGGGAGGCTGGTCTCTCCTGCTTGATTGGACTTCAACACAACAAAGACAAACATTACATCTCCCATCTACTCTGAGCTCAGATGGGGAAACATAAGAAGAGTTTCATTCCAAACCGCTTTATATCAATTTTCCCGAAATTCAGAGATAGTGAAAAAACAATCTAATCATGTCATGGGGTTGTTCAATGACATACATGTATTTGTTTAAAATCTATCCCTGTCACGTTCGTTGTAATGGATAGACCAAGGTGTAGCGGGTACGTGAATGCTCATTTTTATTCACCAAAAATAAACAAGAACACAACCGACAAACAGTCTTGTAGGCTCTCACAGCAGTACAAAGAAACAATCTCCCACAAACCCCAAAACAAACATACTCCTAATTATAGGACCTTCAATCAGAGGCAACGATAGACAGCTGCCTCCAACTGAAGGCCCCAACACCAATTAGAAAACATAGAAATACAACCAACTAAACAGAACATAGAAATAAACTAACATAGAACAATAACCAAAAACCCTGGAATACATACATCTAACACCCCTCTACAACACAACCACCCCGAACCATATAAAACAAACACCCCCTGCCAAGTCCTGACCAAATGATAAAAACAAATAACCCCTTTACTGGTCAGGACGTGACAATCACTTGATGGTTTCATTTCAGAGAGACAAATAATCATGTTTTTTTCTAAATGCTATATATCTGCCTCACTCTCAGAGAAATCAGTAGTACTGCTAGGTTTTATACAGTAATAATATATATCTGCCTCACTCTCAGAGAAATCAGTAATACTGCTAGGTTTTACACAGTAATAATATATATCTGCCTCACTCTCAGAGAAATCAGTAGTACTGCTAGGTTTTACACAGTAATAATATCTGCCTCACTCTCAGAGAAATCAGTAGTACTGCTAGGTTTTATACAGTAATAATATATATCTGCCTCACTCTCAGAGAAATCCGTAGGTACTGCTAGGTTTTATACAGTAATAATATATATCTGCCTCACTCTCAGAGAAATCAGTAGTACTGCTAGGTTTTACACAGTAATAATATATATCTGCCTCACTCTCAGAGAAATCAGTAGTACTGGTAGGTTTTACACAGTAATAATATATATCTGTCTCACTCTCAGAGAAATCAGTAGTACTACTAAGTTTTACACAGTCAAATGTGACCGACCGACTCAAATCGGTCTTACAGTATGTAGCAACATTTGAAATTGTGTTTTTTACTTTTTATAAAAGGAGACTCAGGGCTAGAAAATGGTATATCACAGTATAGCTTCCGTCCCTCTCCACGCCACAGGGACCCTCTGCAGACATCGACAACAGTCACCCTCGAAGTACCGTTACCCATCGCTCCACAAAAGCTGCGGCCCTTGCAGAGCAAGGGGAACAACTAATTCAAGGTCTCAGAGCGAGTGACGTCACTGATTGAAACGCTATTAGTGCACGCCCGCTACCTAGCTAACAATTTCACACCTGTTACACTATATAGACTCATGACTAGAGAATGGTATATGACAGTATAGCTAACTAGCTAACCATTTCACACCGGTTACACTATATAGACTCAGGGCTAGAGAATGGTATATCACAGTATAGCTAACTAGCTAACCATTACACACCAGTTACAATTTATAGACTCAGGGCTAGAGAATGGTATATCACAGTATAGCTAACTAGCTAACCATTTCACACCAGTTACACTATATAGACTCAGGGCTAGATAATGGTATATCACAGTATAGCTAACTAGCTAATCATTTCACACCAGTTACACATACACTACAGTTGAGGAACAATGGGAAAGTAATTCTGCTTTGAAGGTTGATAATCTTGTAACCTCACCTTTTACTGTGTTGGTACATACTGGAGAGCTTTTCTTTTTCTACAGGGCTGTTACTTTGGCAGATAACGTCACCCAACTAAATACATCGTTTTATATATAAAATTAACTAAATGTATGGTGATTTTGGTTTATGTCAGCTTCATTGTTTGTTAAGCTATAAATGGTTATTTTATGGTTTTAAGTGGTAAAATGAACTAGAACATTTTTCATTTTGCAGTTCTGTGTGATTACTACTTTAGTAAGGAATTACACATTATTCAGTACTCCTGCAGTTGCAACATAATTCCAATAGATGGCAGCATAAGACCACAAATTATATTTCAGAATGTTAGTTTAGTTCTCCCTGAACACACTTCCCCTCACAGGAAAACTCCTGTGTGCACTTCTTTCTGTCCCTTTCCACACTGCTAACGCAAGAGGAAGGACAGAAGAAGCATTTAACAGATTACTGTGAAGTAATATAATGACGATGCATGTTTATTATCACCTGTTTTTATGCTCATGTTTTGAAATTATACTTCAGTAATATAACGATTATCAATAAGCCTGAACATTAATTCAGTCACATCTGGTCAAGAAAAAAGTATTTTCCTAGTATATTCATTGTTAAATGCTCGCACAAGTAGTCATCTCTGCCCCTCCAAAAAGCTTGTGCTGTCAGCTGCAGCAAGCACTCTGCCTTTGCGTGCAAGCGAGGGGCACAATGAGGTAATTTTGATTACCACAAGGGTTGCATGATGGAATTTATTGGCTGGAAGATGCACTTGTCTATTCTATTTCGAGGCTGTTTAGTCCCAATATGAGATATTAAGAAAATATTTTATGATGAAAGTATACTAGAGTATAGGTTTAAGCATCTGACTAGTGATTATTTACCCTGGGTTCAATACCTGCTCTCATTACTATTTCTTTGCTCTCCGAAAAACAACACAGCCTTAAAACGAGATATATAACTAAATAAAGTAATGAGTGACCATTTTAGAAAATCATGGGACATAAAGTCTTTGGTTGCAATCTATTTTATGTCAATCATATTGCTGCTTGTAGACTATAGCTGATGCTTCATGGTATATGCTGCCATCTATTGGAAATATTTAGCAATTAAAAGTTCTTAATTCACGTACAGACATTGGTGAGGCAGCTGAGAAATAATGTGTATTTTTCTTGTTAATTCCTTAGATCAGTCTCAAACCTGCCCCACCTATCCCACGCCAATTGATGGACTTTCACATAGAGGTTACCAGGTCACCCAGTTCAAACCACATTAGAAAAATAAAACTAATGTGTCTTGTTTATCAAGTGTTCTGCCTTGAAACAATAAATATAATAATATAACAAAACAATAAAAGCTAAATGCTTAGACAGGTTTTACCATCCATCTAGTGTTCTAGGATACTTTACCCTAGAATTTGGGTTAGGGGTTAAGGCTAAAATAGGTTATACCTAGGGTTAGGGCTAAAATAGGTTATACCTAGGGTTAGGGCTAAAACAGGTAATTCGTAGGGTTAGAGTTTCTGTATAGCACTTTGTGACATCTGCTGACGTAAAAAGGGCTTTATAAATACATTTGATTGATTGTTAGGATTAGGGTTTTTAAGGCAAAAAACAGTATAGGTTTATAGCTCTCTTGCTCCTCCCTGCGGCCTTCTGTGGGTACTACATAACTCATTCGCGACACTTGCTAAATTCATAATCTGACGTAGGAACTGAGTCAGATCTACAAATCAATGAGCTAGACCTGTCCATTTGGTTAGAAACTCAGTGAACCTACACAGCTTTCGCTCAATTCGATGCCTAAAATTAAGATTTCGATGCATATCAAATTACCCAGCAGCCATTTAGAAACAACAAATCGTCAAAAAAAAAAAAAAATTTTTAATAAAAAAAGGAATTCTGGCTGTTTAAATCTGCAGCATCTTGAAAAAGAGGACAGGGACATGCATTTTGTTTAGGTTGTATACCTTTTTCTGAAAACAAATATGGTTAACAATGACCAGAAAATGTTTAACGTTTGATGGGTATCCGCCAGCCATCAGCTGAAGCATGAGTCACCACAAGGTGTACCCAGGTAAACAGTGAGCTTGCACACAAAGTACTTGTGACGCTGGTAATGGTAAGTCACCTGAGATAAGCCTACAATGTTAACGCAGGCAGGTCTTATTGATAACAATAGCGAAGCTGCCATTGTGATGCAGAACAATGAGCTGGGAATAGAACGTTCAGAAGGTGAGTTGGTGCCACGGTGCTCAATTAAACTAATAGGAGCTGGCAGGGTGAAAAATGCACTAAAATAAGGTCTGTTTTTTTGCGATGACTTCATAACCAGGGACATAAGGCAATATTATGATACTATTTTTCGGATAAAAACTAGTTAATTGCATCCGCCATGGGGCTCCATGGCGGATGCAATTAACTAGTTTTTATCCGAAAAATACGTTGTTAACAATATTGTTTATCATAAGGTACTGGGCTCCATGGCGGATGCAATGAACTAGTTTTAATCAGAAAAAAAGCATAGTCAAAATTGGAATGTGTCCAGCCTACTTGAGGCCCTATGAAAATAATATTCAAAAGTCCGGTCCTTGGACACAGAGGGGTTAAACACTAAAGTTACCGTCCATCTAGTGAAGAGAGGAGAACCGGACAGAGGTAGCCAGCATTCGTCAACGAGAGAGGGAGAAGCCCTCCACGGGATTTAACAGGTGGAAGAAACAACCAGGGAGCTCCATCGGTCCACAAAAAATACAGGCGGCCGGTGTACGTTTGACATGTTTGAACGAACGTAAATAGATTTTATTTTGACTTTTCGTTGTGACTTTTCCCTCCCCCGTCCTACATTTTGAGTAGCCTACCGAACGCACTAACAACATGGAACAACTTGGAGTTATTTGGACCTAAATTATGAACTTTGTCGAAAGAAACAACATTTGTTGTGGTCCTGGGATTCCTGGAAGTGCCTTCTGATGAAGATTATTAAAGGTAAGGGAATAGTTCTAATGTTATTTATGATGTTAGATGTCTCCAACATGCCGGCTAACTGTATAGCCTAGTGTATTTTTCTGAGCGCAGTAGTCAGATTATTGCAAAGTGTGCTTTCCCAGTAAAGTTATTTTGAAATCTGTCAATGCGGTTGCTTTTACGAGATATTAATCTATAATTTTTTGAATAACAGTTTAATATCTTATCCACGTTTTATAATGAGTATTTTTGTAAATTCACTGGCAGTTTTGGGGGAGACACATTTTCTCAACGACACGTGCCGATGTAAAATGCTGTTTTTGGATATAAATATGAACTTGATAGAACAAAAATGCATGTATTGTCTAACATAATGTCCTAGCAGTGTCATCTGGTGAAGATTGTCAAAGGTTAGTGCATAATTTTAGCTGGTTTTCTGCTTTTGGAGACGCCTGTCCTTGAATTGAAAATGGATGTTTGTACTTTTTTGGCTATGTACTGTCCTCACATAATCTAACTTTATGCTTTCGCCGTAAAGCCTCTTTGAAAATCGGACAATGTGGTTAGATTAAGGAGATGTTTATCTTTTAAATGGTGTAAAATAGTTGATTGTTTGAGAAATTGAAATTATTAGATTTTTGATGTTTTGAATTTCCCGCCTTGCTAGCAATCCCGTCAGTGGGATTAGGTTACCCTCGATCCCCAAGAGGTTAATTAAACACTTGAAATTCTTTTGATAGGGAATGTTCTGGGAACCTGGGATACAAAATGTAGATAAAGTTCTTAGCCTTCATTTGTCTAATGTAGTAAGAAACACGGTTCTGAAAGGGTGGTATGACTTTTGACCCCTCTGGTGACTTTTCCTTTTGTGGTCTGATCAGCCGCAATGAAAAGCCATTTGGATGGTGAATTTAAGGTCATTTGTGATACTGACTTTAAGGAAATTTGTAGAAATGATAATTATGATGGAGTTAAAGTTCTTAGACACAATTGATAATTTGAACCAACGAGAAGACAGAATGACGATTAGGGTACAATAATTTTTCTTTGTGGAGTAGTTCAGATTAGTCATTTTGATCTGATTATGTTATGTGAATATTGTTTGATAATTAGGGGTATTTTTTACATTATCTAGATAAGTTTATTTTCCCTTAGGAAGTCAGCTGTGGTTGTATTCAGTGGAAGAGATTTAACACAACAAGGCTGTGGAATTAATATAATAGTATTATTATATTTTGTTGTTGAATAAGTTTAGAACCTCTTGATGTTCTCCGTCCCGTATGCGGAATCAACATCCAGCGTAAAATCATTTCGCCATATTCATAACCGAACAATAGAAAAATGTTTTTTTTTTTTTCTTTCAAATATAGGACTATTTTATATCGTTTTATAGATACACCTCTCCTGAATCGAACCACGTTGTCCGATTTCAAAAAGGGTTTACATCAAAAGCAAAATATTAGATAATGTTAGAGGAGTATATCGTCAAAGTATTCACATAGCCATTTTCCGACCAACCACATGCATCACAAATAACCAAAAAACAGCTAAATGCAGCACTAACCTTTGACAATCTTCATCAGATGACACTCCTAGGACATCCTGTTACACAATATATGCATTCTTTTGTTCGATAAAGTTCATATTTATATATAAAAACAGCATTTTACATCGGCGCGTGACGTTGAGAAACTATTTTCCCTCAAATGCATCCGGTGAAACAGCGCTATAATTTACTAAATTACTATTCGAAAACATTTTTAAAATGTAATATTGTCATTCAAAGAATTATAGATGAACATCTCGTGAAAGCACCTGCATTGCCAGATTTAAAAATAACTTTACTGGGAAATCACACTTTGCAATAAAAGGGGATGCTATACTCAGAGAAATAGGCTAGCAATACAGGTCTGCGCCATCTTGGAACAATCGAATATCAAAGTTTCTAAAACTGTTTGAATGGTGTCTGTGAGTATAACAGAACTAATATGGCAGGCCAAAACCTGAGAAGATTCTGTACAGGAAGAGCCTTCTTTGACCATTTCTTGGCATTCTACACTCTCTTTATTGAAAACAGAGGATCTCTGCTGTAACGTGACACTTTCAAAGGCTCCCATAGTCTCTCAGAAGGCGCCAGAACGTTGAATTATGACTTTGCAGTCCATGGTTGAAAAACAGTAGCGCATTTGGATAGTGATCGAGCTGAGAACAATGAGACGGGAGCGCACGTGCACGAGACAACTCCATGTTCAACTTTGAGTCTTTGAACGAAAACAGGGTTTCCCGGTCGGAATATTATCGCTATTTTAAGAGAAAAATAACATAAAAATTGATTTTAAACAGCGTTTGACATGCTTCGAAGTACGGTAATGGAATATTTTGAAATTTGTTGTCACGATACGTGTCCGCGCGTCACCGTTCGGATAGTGTCTTGAACACAAGAACAAAACAGAGGATATTTGAACATAACTATGGATTATTTTGAACCAAAACAACATTTGTGGATGAAGTAGAAGTCCTGGGAGTGCATTCTGACGAAGAACAGCAAAGGTAATCCAATTTATCTTATAGTAAATCTGAGTTTGGTGAGTGCCAAACTTGGTTGGTGTCAAAATAGCTAGCCCGTGATGGCGAGCTATCTACTCAGAATATTGCAAAATGGTATAAAATAGTCATATGTTTGAGAAATTGAAATAATAGCATTTCTAAGGTATTTGAATATCGTGCCACAGGATTACACTGGCTGTTGAGTAGGTGGGATGCAAGCGTCCCACCTAGCCCATAGAGGTTAAGTAGCTATGGAATAAGACAGCAGACAGAGAAGTCCTCCCTGCACTGCTGAGACCTTGATGGGTTGGAAGTAGCAGGAGGAGAGCATAATACAGGAAGAGAAGATAAAAGGGACGCAGAAGGATTAGATAACAGTTAGGGAGTGGAGACCAGCATAGTTAAATTATAAACAGGTGAGGACAGAAATAATACTGGGACAGACAGAAAGACATAATAAGAATAAAAGGGAATTTGGTTCACTTAGCTTATATTAATTCATGGAGAGACTATCGGCTCCATTGGTTTAAAAAAAAATGAAAAAATGAAAAAAATGAAAAGTTAGGAGGAGAGGCATGTATTTTAGTTTTGATTCTAACTTTATGTTTGGTAAATTCGCCAAGAAGAGATATGACTATTTACACAGACAAGCACATATGCATCAGAGAATTGTTACAGAGTAGCTAAGGATGAATTGCCCTGGGAGAATTGGACATGTGGAAAATGAAAGGGGGCAATCCTACAAGAGAAGGGCTGACATAAGGATAATTTACTAACCTTACCAAAAACATTGTTTAGATATGCAGCAATATTGATACATGGCTTGAGCCATGTATAAATAGGGGGAGTATGGTAGAGCAGGTGATAGAACAGGTTAGGATAATTACTTAAACAAATTGTTTGTTGTAGAATATCCATTCCAACATTTGGAAATGGAGTTATTGAGGGGAAGAAAGGGTGTTTAACAATAATAGATAAGTATAGCAAATGGGTAGAAGCGTTCCCAACTTACTTGGTGGACATGATTATGGTAGCTAGAATATTAAGTCAAGATATTATCCCTAGAGTTGGTTTACTAGGATCTATCTCTTTAAAGGATGGATGACATTTTAGCTAATCAGATAAAGCCTATAGAATGCCAGAGTTAGGGAGAATAGAGATACCAGAACAGGTAGACATAGAAATTGAAGAAATACTAACAGAACACATGAGATGACTGTTTGTTAACCAAATCCATATGTCCAAGAATTTGTATCCAACAGGTGAATTACAGGAGAAGGTGATTCATTCAATCCAACCAGGAGACTGGGTGTGGATCCAGTCCCTGAGGAGAAAAAACTGGAAGGAACACCGTTGGGAAGGCCCATACCAGGTTCTGTTAAACCACTGTCTTTGCCATTAGAAAAGCTGAAAGAGTCATTTGGGTCCACGTTACCCACTGCAAGAAGGAATGTACACATATGAGCACTGCTGATCACACACAGAGTTAGGAGAAGAACCGAGTACCAACAAGGTCCGGGGGTTACCTCCTTAACGAAGATTTCCTATCCCGACCGTTCATCACTGTGTGTGCTCCTAGAGGTGTGAGTATGGGGTGGTACCAAGCAGAGAGACTAAGGACAGGAGAGGGTTGGCGGTTTTGGGGAAGAGTAGAAACTCTGAGCTGCATCATAATCTAATCTTTCTGATACATTCAGATCCACCACCTTCCGGTACTAATCATACGATACCGTTGTCATTGAGAAGAAGTAAAATATAAACTATATAATACACTGATGAGTGACGTACAGAATGAGGAATCAAAAAAGATCAGGATGTAGGTTTAACCCCTGGTCGGGCTCGGGACGGACATCCAGCTAAAAATCCTAACCCAATTAGCATAACAAAATGTAATTTTTTTTTTCTTCAAATATAGGACTATGTTATATCGTTTTATAGATACACCTCTCCTGAATCGAACCACGTTGTCTGATTTCAAAAAGGCTTTTCAACAAAAGCAAAACATTAGATTATGTTAGAGGAGTATATCGTAAAAGTAGCCACATAGCCATTTTCCGACCAACCACATGCATCACAAATAACCAAAAAACAGCTAAATGCAGCACTAACCTTTGACAAACTTCATCAGATGACACTCCTAGGACATCATGTTACACAATACATGCATTCTTTTGTTCGATAAAGTTCATATTTATATATAAAAACAGCATTTTACATCGGCGCGTAACGTTGACTAACTATTTTCCCTCAAATGCATCCGGTGAAACAGCGCTACAATTTACTAAATTACTATTCGAAAACATTTTTAAAATGTAATATTGTCATTCTAAGATTTATAGATGAATATCTCTTGAAAGCAACTGTAATGCCAGATTTAAAAATAACTTTACTGGGTAATCACACTAGCGTTACATGTCAGCGCCATCTTGGAACAATCGCATATCAAATCTAGTCTTGTATACTATTGTGAATAATCCCTTACCTTTGATTATCTTCATCAGAAAGCACTTCTAGGAATCCCAGGTCCACAACAAATGTATTTTCTTTCCAATAGCTTGTTCTTGTTAGCGCGTTCTGAAGGCTGCACCAAAAGTTCCGACGTGCCCGGGACACCTCTTTCGAAAAAAATCATTTTCTTTTCATTTAGGTTCGTTCAAAGATGTCAAACGTTGTATAACATAAATCTTTAGGGCCTTTTTCAACCAGAGCTCCAATAAGATTTAAGGGGGAAGATTGCATTGTCTTTCAAAACGTTTCGAAAGGGGAGGGTAGCCAGGGGCGCCGGCGTCATAATGGTGATGGCCCTCTCTGTGTGACCACGTTCCACAGCGTGTCATTCAGTCAGTTTTCACAGTAGGAGACTCAAACCACTTTGTAAAGACTGGGGACATCTAGTGGAAGCAATAGGAAGTGCTCAATGAACTATTGCTCACTGTGTGATTTATAGGCAAAGAGATGAAGTTGAGTCCGCAATTCAGAATTCCACTTCCTGTTACGATCGGTCTCAGGGTTTTGACTGCCATATGAGTTCTGTTATACTCACAGACACCATTCAAACAGTTTTAGAAACTTTAGGGTGTTTTCTATCCACAAGTATTAATTATTTGCATATCCTAGCTTCTGAGTTTGAGTAGGAGGCCGTTTAAAATGGGCACGAATTTTTTGCAAAAATCGCTGTAGCGCCCCCTATCCTAGGCGAACGACAAGAGGTTAAGGTAAACATTAAAAAAAATCCTGGGGAAGCAGTCAACTGTACAGGAATTGGGGATGGCCAGATTGAAGTACTCAGCCAACCCACCTCGGTTCATCTTAACTCCTGATGAGTACCAGTGTTATAGATACAAGAATGGCACCGAGAACTTAGATGATATTAACCTGTTGGGGCTAGGGGGCAGTATTTTCACGGCTGGATAAAAAAACGTACCCGAATTAATCTGGTTACTAACCCTACCCAGTAACTAGAATATGCATATACTTATTATATATGGATAGAAAACACCCTAAAGTTTCTAAAACTGTTTGAATGGTGTCTGTGAGTATAACAGAACTCATTTGGCAGGCAAAACCCTGAGACATTTTCTGACAGGAAGTGGATACCTGATGTGTTGAATTACCTTTAAGCCTATGCCATTGAAACACACAGGGGCTGATTAATGTTTTGGCACTTCCTATTGCTTCCACTAGATGTCACCAGCCTTTACAAAGTGTTTTGAGTCTTATACTGTGAGATCTGACCGAACAAGAGCCTTGGAACGGTGATGGCCGATTAGACTCTGGCGCGCGAGGTCATGTTGGGTACCCTCGTTCCAATACGTTTTAAAAGAGAATGCATTCGTCCACCTTGAATATTATTCATGTTCTGGTTAAAAAAGGCACTAATGATTTATGCTATACAACATTTGACATGTTTGAACGAACGTAAATATATTTTTTCCCCTCGTTCATGAAGTGAAGTCCGGCGGGCTTAGATCATGTGCTAACAAGACGGAGATTTTTGGACATAAATGATGAGCTTTTTTGAACAAAACTACATTCGTTATGGACCTGTGATACCTGGAAGTGACATCTGATGAAAAGAATCAAAGGTAATGGATTATTTACATAGTATTTTCGATTTTAGATCTCTCCAACAAGGCCGTTTGTCTGTATCGCAAAGCGTATTTTTCTGGGCGCAGTGCTCAGATTATTGCAAAGTGTGATTTCCCAGTAAGGTTATTTTTAAATCTGGCAAGTCGATTGCGTTCAAGAGATGTAAATCTATAATTCTTTAAATGACAATATAATATTTTACCAATGTTTTCTAATTTTAATTATTTAATTTGTGGTGCTGACTTGACTGCCGGTTATTGAAGGGAAACGATTTCCTGAACATCAACGCCATAGTAAAACACTGTTTTTGGATATAAATATGAACTTGATAGAACTAAAAATGCATGCATTGTCTAACATAATGTCCTAGGAGTGTCATCTGATGGAGATTGTCAACGGTTAGTGCATCATTTTAGCTGGTTTTATGGTTTTGGTGACGCCTGTCTTTGAATTGACAAAACATTACACACAGCTATTGTCAATGTACTCTCCTAACATAATCTAACTTTATGCTTTCGCCGTAAAACCTTTTTGAAATCGGACGACGTGGTTAGATTAAGGAGATGTTTATCTTTCAAAGGGTGTAAGATAGTAAGATAATTTTGACATTTATTTGGTTTCAAATTTGCCGCTCTTGAAATGCACCTGCTGTTGATAGGGTGCACCACGGGTGGCACGCTAGCGTCCCACATAGCCCCAAGAGGTTAATGGCTGAAAGTAATCGTTAACCTCTATGGGCTAGGTGGGATGCTAGCGTCCCCCCCGTGGTGCACTCCATCAACAGCAGGTGCATTTCAAGAGCGGCAAATATGAAACCAAATAAATGTAAAAATTCAAATTTTTCAAACATACAACTATCTTACACCCTTTGAAAGATAAACATCTCCTTAATCTAACCACGTCGTCCGATTTCAAAAAGGTTTTACGGCGAAAGCATAAAGTTAGATTATGTTAGGAGAGTACATTGACAATAGCTGTGTGTAATGTTTTGTCAATTCAAAGACAGGGTCACCAAAACCATAAAACCAGCTAAAATGATGCACTAACCTTTTACAATCTCCATCAGATGACACTCCTAGGACATTATGTTAGACAATGCATGCATTTTTAGTTCTATCAAGTTCATATTTATATCCAAAAACAGCGTTTTACTATGGCATTGATGTTGAGGAAATCGTTTCCCTCCAATAACCGGCAGTCAAGTCAGCACCACAAATTAAATAATTAAAATTAGAAAACATTGGTAAAATATTATATTGTCATTTAAAGAATTATAGATTTACATCTCTTGAACGCAATCAACTTGCCAGATTTAAAAATAACCTTACTGGGAAATCACACTTTGCAATAATCTGAGCACTGCGCCCAGAAAAATACGCGTTGCGATACAGACTAGCCGCCATGTTGGGGAGATCTAAAATCGAAAATACTATGTAAATAATCCATTACCTTTGATTCTCTTCATCAGATGTCACTTCCAGGTATCACAGGTCCATAACGAATGTAGTTTTGTTCAAAAAAGCTCATCATTTATGTCCAAAAATCTCCGTCTTGTTAGCACATGATCTAAGCCCGCCGGACTTCACTTCATGAACGAGAGGAAAAAATATATTTACGTTCGTTCAAACATGTCAAACGTTGTATAGCATAAATCATTAGAGCCTTTTTTAACCAGAACATGAATAATATTCAAGGTGGACGAATGCATTTTCTTTTATAACGTATTGGAACGAGGGTACCCAACATGAACTCGCGCGCCAGAGTCTAATCGGCCATCACCGTTCCATGGCTCTTGTTCGGTCAGATCTCACAGTATAAGACTCAAAACACTTTGTAAAGGCTGGTGACATCTAGTGGAATCAATAGGAAGTGCCAAAACATTAATCAACCCCTGTGTGTTTCAATGGCATAGGCTTAAAGGTAATTCAACACATCAGGTATCCACTTCCTGTCAGAAAATGTCTCAGGGTTTTGCCTGCCAAATGAGTTCTGTTATACTCACAGACACCATTCAAACAGTTTTAGAAACTTTAGGGTGTTTTCTATCCATATATAATAAGTATATGCATATTCTAGTTACTGGGTAGGATTAGTAACCAGATTAAATCGGGTACGTTTTTTTATCCAGCCGTGAAAATACTGCCCCCTAGCCCCAACAGGTTAATGTGACTGACTTAGGTTTGAAAGATGAGTAGAAAATTCTTAACCTCACAGCACCTATAACTGATGAAGGGTGGGCTAGTACCAGCAAAGGATGCATACGACAGAAACTACCACAAAGGGTGGTTAGGAACTTGTGCCCTGGGGTTATAGGTCCAACCAGTTCAAGTTAGTCATCAGAGGCCAGTTATAAGAGGCTAAAGTAGGCACAGGCAGAGTTTTGACCAGGATAGGAGGAGCTTTGTCTAGATGGATGCTATTGGCATCCTCAGGGAAGTTCCAGATGAATACAAAGCTATGAATCAAATATGTGAAGGCTTTAACACTACATTATTTTAGTGGGTGACAATAAATAAAAATGTGGATTGGATTAATGACATCTTTTATAATCAACAGATTCATGAATGAAACCGGGGATGCAGTAAAGAGGTTCTCTGACCAATTATCCACCACCCCCCTCATGACCTGGTAAAATAGATTGACTCTCGATATGTTATTGGCAGAAGAGGGCGGTGTAGGTAGAATGATTAGGTTCATTGCTGCACGTACATTCCTGATAACACAGCTCATGTTTGGGAAATGGAAAATGGAAAAGTGTTGTAAGAACTGTATTATGGGCTGCTTTCACCTGTATGAGTGTGTTTGTGTTGTGTGGTTGTTGTTTGGTCCCATGTGCGAGAGGTCTCATTTCCAGGTTTCTGGAGAGATTGATAACGGAGGAGATGGGCAACCGGAATGATTCCTTTGATGGAAGTGACCCCAGAGGACACTGAATCCAGCTCGGGGCAAAAGATGGGTCTGTCTGAGGACGATCCTTGGTTTGCTGTTGAGGAAGTGGTTGAATAAAGCCTATCCGAAATGTTCTCATATGTGTTGAATGTAGCAGCAGGTGGATGTGAAGGTTTTAAGTTCTGGGACAAAGAGTCTGTCCCACACATGTTAGGTCTAGCCACTGACGCAAGAAGGTCTTCTTTTTATACGTTTTTAAATAATAATGTTCTGAATTTATGCTGTGTACTATTTGTCTTTCCTTATGTGAAGGTTTGAAGTTCCTGGGTGGCTGGTAGTCAACCGAGTACAAGTTAGGTGTAGCTGGAGGACTGAAGGTTTTTTGTTATCGTTATTGCCTATTAATAAAAGTGTTTGTATTGTATTTTAGTGAGTGACACCCTAGTGGGTGTCAAAAGGGGAATCCTAAATTTCTCAGAAATTTCTTACTGGGAAATGTTCACACCCAGAGGGTGTGAAAAGGGGGATTGTTGGGTTATATTTTCTTAAACTAGTTGTGGTGCATAGCTTATGAATACTAATGCTAAACATAAGAGGTTTATATTGTATTAACATAGATTGAGCAACATATAATAGAAATGACTAACTGGAGGGTTGCTGGCTAGTAGGAGTGTAGGCTGAGTAGACTCGTGACCCACACACACAATGCCTGGTTGTGGGGCCGCTCAAGGACAGGTGTACGGGAGGGGCTGATAGAATGGAAGATAGCTGTAGCACAAAAGCAGAAACTGTCCTAACTGTAGCATAAAAACAGGCACTGTCCTTGGGTGTCTGACTCTCGGGTACACACATGAAGATAAGCTAGAAGACAACTATGCTTGGCAACAAAGATGCGTCTAGAGGCTGGGACCAGCCTGCACGCCAGCGATAGGATGAGTAAGTTTAAACCACGCTCATCCTCCCTCTGACAGGCCAGCAGTGAGTGGAAACTATCTCTGTCAGAGTATTTAATGAAAAGCAAAGGATGTGTCACTCAGTTCTCTGTTTGCCCTGCGAGGTGTTACAGTGAACCCGTATATACGAAGATTGCATTTACCATTTATTCTGCTTGACTAATTCTATTAATAAACAGCTGAAAATATATTCAGTAGCCTAGTGTTAAATTCTGTTCTGATACCAGATTCGGTTGACGCAACCTAACACTGCGCAGCATTCGCTCAATTCTATGCCTACGAACAAAGACTTGGATGCATCTGAAATGACCTAGCAGCCATTTAGAAACAACAAGAGTCCAAGAAAAGTGTTATTTCTTAATTTTAAAAAGAATGCTGGCTATTTAAATCAGCCACACCTTGAAAAAGAGAACATGGACATGCGTTTTGTTTAGGTTGTATACCTTTTTCTGAAAACACATATGTTTAACCATGATTAGAAAATGTTTAACCTCTATGGGCTAGGTGGGACGCTTGCGTCCCACCTACGTAACATCCACTTGCAGCCTGTGGCGCGATTTTCAAAACCTTAAAAATCCTATTACTTCAATTTCTCAAACATATGACTATTTTACAGCTATTTAAAGACAAGACTCTCGTTAATCTAACCACACTGTCCGATTTCAAAAAGGCTTTACAACGAAAGCAAAACATTAGATTATGTCAGCAGAGTACCAAGCCAGAAATAATCAGACACCCATTTTTCAAGCCAGCATATAATGTCACCAAAACCCAGAAGACAGCTAAATGCAGCACTCACCTTTGATGATCTTCATCAGATGACAACCCTAGGACATTATGTTATACAATACATGCATGTTTTGTTCAATCAAGTTCATATTTATATCAAAAACCAGCTTTTTACATTAGCATGTGACGTTCAGAACTAGCATACCCCCCGCAAACTTCCGGGGAATTCGCTAACATTTTACTAAATTACTCACGATAAATGTTCACAAAAAGCATAACAATTATTTTAAGAATTATAGATACAGACCTCCTCTATGCACTCGATATGTCCGATTTTAAAATAGCTTTTTGGTGAAAGCACATTTTGCAATATTCTAAGTACATAGCCCAGGCATCACGGGCTCGCTATTTAGACACCCGGCAAGTTTAGCACTCACCATAATCATATTTACTATTATAAAAGTTTGATTACCTTTTGTTGTCTTCGTCAGAATGCACACCCAGGACTGCTACTTCAATAACAAATGTTGGTTTGGTCCAAAATAATCCATCGTTATATCCAAATAGCGGCGTTTTGTTCGTGCGTTCCAGACACTATCCGAAATGGTAAAGAAGTGTCGCGCGCATGGCGCAATTCGTGACAATAAAATTCTAAATATTCCATTACCGTACTTCGAAGCATGTCAACCGCTGTTTAAAATCAATTTTTATGCCATTTTTCTCGTAGAAAAGCGATAATATTCCGACAGGGAATCTCCTTTTCGGCAAACAGAGTAAAAAATCACAAAGGCGGGGGCGGTCGGGTCATGCGCATAAGCCCAGAGTCCCTTGATCGGCCACTTGAGAAAGGCGATAATGTGTTTCAGCCTGGGGCTGGAATGACGACATTCTGTTTTTTCCCGGGCTCTGAGCGCCTATGGAAGACGTGGGAAGTGTCACGTTAGAGCAGAGATCCTTAGTAAAAGATAGAGATGGAAAAGAAGTTCAAGAAATGGTCAGACAGGCCACTTCCTGTAAAGGAATCTCTCAGGTTTTGACCTGCCATTTGAGTTCTGTTATACTCACAGACACAATTCAAACAGTTTTAGAAACTTTAGGGTGTTTTCTATCCATATGTAATAAGTATATGCATATTCTAGTTACTGGGTAGGAGTGGTAACCAGATTAAATCGGGTATGTTTTTTATCCAGCCGTGTCAATACTGCCCCCTAGCCCTAACAGGTTAACATTTGATCACTATGCACCAGTCATTGATTAGAATGTTGATTACCACAATGTGTACACAGGTGAACATTGAGCATGATCTCCAAGTAGCCATAACTCTGTTAATAATAAGTTACCTGAGGTCAGTGTTCATGGTTAATGTCGGCAGGTCTCATTGATAACAATAGCGAAGCTGGGAATAGAATGGCATTGTGAAGCAGAACAATGAGCTGTGAATAGAACGCTCAGAAGGAGAGTTGGTGCCACGATGCTCAATAGAACTAAGCAGGGTGAAAAATATCCTAAAACATGGTCTGTGTTTTGGGGATTACGTCATAACTAGAGACATAAGATAGTGTTATGAAACTGGGCTCCATGGCGGATCCAATGAAGTAGATTTTATCAACAAAAAAATGTACTTGAGGCGCCCGGAATTTAACATTCAAAAGTTTGGTCCTTGGACACAGAGGGGTTAAACACTAAAAGTTACCGTCCATCTAGTAAAGAGAGGAGAACCGGACAGAGGTAGCCAACATCCATCAACGAGAGAGGGAGAAGCCCTACACAGGATTTAACAAGTGGAAGAAACAACAGGGGAGCTCCATCGGTCCACAAGAAATGTAGGCAGCCGGTGATGAAGTAGTGGTAGCTAGGATAAACTAGGATGCTGCTGGTAGAGTAACTAGCTAGCTTACCTAGCTGTACCGACTAGCTAGCAGGTCGTTCATCTGTGCGTCATCTCAAGGATGATGACGAATCCGACCTATATCTATCCTACCCTGCCTTTCCAAGGTCTTCGAAAGCCAAATTAATAAACAGATCACCGACCATTTCGAATCCCACCGTACCTTCTCGAATGTGCAATCCGGTTTCCGAGCTGGTCACGGGTGCACCTCAGCCACGCTCAAGGTACTTAACGATATCATAACTACCATCGATAAAAGACAGTACTGTGCAGTTGTCTTCATCAACCTGGCCAAGATTTTCGACTCTGTCAATCACCATATTCTTATCGGCAGACTCAACAGCCCGTGTTTCTCAAATGACTGCCTCGCCTGGTTCACCAACTACTTCTCAGATAGAGTTCAGTGCGTCAAATCGGAGGGCCTGTTGTCCGGACCTCTGGCAGTCTTTATGGGGGTACCACAGGGTTCAATTCTCGGGCCGACTCTTTTCTCTGTATATATCAACGATGTCGCTCTTGCTGCGGGTGATTCCCTGATCCACCTCTACGCAGACGACACCATTCTGTTGTCATGACGTTGCCCTCTTTGAGTAGAGGGAGGACAGTTGACCCCCTCCCCCCTTGCACCATCCCCCAACCTACCTCCCCCCACCCAGGCCCTGTGTGAAGGGGTTGTAAAATTCCAGAGGAGAATCTCCTGCCACATGGTTCATAGAGAGACACAGGAAATTCTTCCGACTCACAGAATTGGGGAACCGAATGACATTTATGTTCTGGAGAAGGTATAAAAGATTGGTGAAGAATCCAGCTACGAACTGGTCCGCTTGGTACAATTTTGTGATACTCAGAAGAGACAATATAGCCATATTACCATAAAAGTGTTTATATAATAGCCTCAGCTATGGGACATGCATCCAAATGGTTGTATAGAATGTATTAATAAGGATAAAGCTATTTTGTAATACATTGAGATGCTGTGTACTGATGTGAATGTGATAGAATGTATTTATGTTCAAAGATTAAGTCAGTCATCGGCACGCCCCCAGGGACACGGACAGGACCAGGCGTCATGTGACAAGCCTGTTCTAGGTTCACCTATAAAACCCCCACCCTGATTTACATTGAGCAGACCAGGCCTCCACTCCATTGCGAGTTGGCCAATAGGTTTGACCATCCAATTCCTCTACTGAAAGTGAACTATACCACGTGGTAAACTTTTAGACTATCGATACCGACAGAATAAGAACAGGTCTTTGATATTAATTATTTGTCTGCAGCTAAGTAAATTATATCATTGAACGCAAAGACCAACGAAACATCCATTCTATAACGACATTAATGAATGTCGCTTTGAAAGATCCATTCTAACCGAGAGAGAGAGCGAGAGAGAGAGAGAACTCTCCAACAGAACAACTCTCCAACAAGGATCCCGACGACACACTGAGCGTAAATATATATTGATTGCAATTGTTCCCGAATGAGTGAGTGTTCATGTGCAAAGGATTAGCATATCAATTGTTAATATTAATGAACCCTGTGTGCCTCCTCAGCTGACCTTTTATGACCCTTTATTTAACCTCTATGGGCTAGGTGGGACGCTTGCGTCCCACCTACGTAACAGCCACTTGCAGCCTGTGGCGCGATTTTCAAAACCTTAAAAATCCTATTACTTCAATTTCTCAAACATATGACTATTTTACAGCTATTTAAAGACAAGACTCTCGTTAATTTAACCACACTGTCCGATTTCAAAAAGGCTTTACAACGAAAGCAAAACATTAGATTATGTCAGCAGAGTACCAAGCCAGAAATAATCAGACACCCATTTTTCAAGCCAGCATATAATGTCACCAAAACCCAGAAGACAGCTAAATGCAGCACTCACCTTTGATGATCTTCATCAGATGACAACCCTAGGACATTATGTTATACAATACATGCATGTTTTGTTCAATCAAGTTCATATTTATATCAAAAACCAGCTTTTTACATTAGCATGTGACGTTCAGAACTAGCATACCCCCCGCAAACTTCCGGGGAATTCGCTAACATTTTACTAAATTACTCACGATAAACGTTCACAAAAAGCATAACAATTATTTTAAGAATTATAGATACAGACGTCCTCTATGCACTCGATATGTCCGATTTTAAAATAGCTTTTTGGTGAAAGCACATTTTGCAATATTCTAAGTACATAGCCCAGGCATCACGGGCTCGCTATTTAGACACCCGGCAAGTTTAGCACTCACCATAATCATATTTACTATTATAAAAGTTTGATTACCTTTTTTTGTCTTCGTCAGAATGCACACCCAGGACTGCTACTTCAATAACAAATGTTGGTTTGGTCCAAAATAATCCATCGTTATATCCGAATAGCGGCGTTTTGTTCGTGCGTTCCAGACACTATCCGAAATAGTAAAGAAGTGTCGCGCGCATGGCGCAATTCGTGACAATAAAATTCCAAATATTCCATTACCGTACTTCGAAGCATGTCAACCGCTGTTTAAAACCAATTTTTATGCCATTTATCTCGTAGAAAAGCGATAATATTCCGACCGGGAATCTGCAATATACTAAACAGCCGAATTAAAATACTCCACGGGGGCTAATTGCGCACGCGCCTCACTCCGTTGTCACCTAATGGGACACTTGAATAAGATGATAATCTGTTTCAGCCTGAGGCTGCCTCGTCAACCTTCATGATTTTCCCGCGTCCTGAGAGCCTATTGGAGCCCTGGGAATTGTCACGTTACAGCTAAGATCCTTACTTTTCAATAAACAGATGCAAGACGCACGACTCCTTGTCAGACAGGCCACTTCCTGCATGAAACCTTGTCAGGTTTTTGCCTGCCATAGGAGTTCTGTTATACTCACAGACACCATTCAAACAGTTTTAGAAACTTCAGGGTGTTTTCTATCCAAACCTGAACAATAATATGCATATTCTAGCTTCTGAGTTGGTGTAGGAGGCAGTTAAAAATGGGCACATATTTTTTCCAAAATTCTCAATACTGCCCCCTAGCCCAAACAGGTTAAACAGCGTTTGACATGCTTCGAAGTACGGTAATGGAATATTTTGAAATTTTTAGTCACGATATGCACCGGCGCGTCACCCTTCGGATAGTGTCTTGAACGCAAGAACAAACACAGCTATTTGGATATAACTATGGATTATTTGGAACCAAACCAACATTTGTTGTTGAAGTAGAAGTCCTGGGAGTGCATTCTGACGAAGAACAGCAAAGGTAATCAAATTTTTCTTATAGTAAATCTGAGTTTGGTGAGTGCCAAACTTGGTGGGTGTTAAAATAGCTAGCCATGATGGCCGGGCTATCTAATCAGAATATTGCAAAATGTGCTTTCACCGAAAAGCTATTTTAAAATCGGACATAGCGATTGCATAAAGGAGTTCTGTATCTATAATTCTTAAAATAATTGTTATGTTTTTTGTAAACGTTTATCAAGAGTAATTTATTAAATTCACCGGAAGTTTTCGGTGTGTTTGCTAGTTCTGAACGTCACATGCTAATGTAAAAAGTTGGTTTTTGATATAAATATGAACTTGATTGAACAAAACATGCATGTATTGTATAACATAATGTCCTAGGAGTGTCATCTGATGAAGATCATTAAAGGTTAGTGCTGCATTTAGCTGTGGTTTTGGTTTTTGTGACATTATATGCCAGCTTGAAAAATGGGTGTGTGATTATTTCTGGCTGGGTACTCTCCTGACATAATCTAATGTTTTGCTTTCGTTGTAAAGACTTTTTGAAATCGGACAATGTGGTTAGATTAACGAGGGTCTTGTCTTTAAAATGGTGCAAAATAGTCATATGTTTGAAAAATGGAAGTTTTGGGATTTTTGAGGAATTTGTAATTCGCGCCACGCCCTATCATTGGATATTGGAGCGGTGTTCCGCTAGCGGAACATCTAGATGTAAGAGGTTATTAATAACACAGTGTCCAGAGAAGGGCCAAATGTATACAGTGTAGTGTCTTTGGGTCACCATTAAACTGAAGACATGTTTATCAAAATAACTCCCTGTAATTATTATCACGCGATTAAACTGATTAATCGTTTAACTATAATTAACTAGGAGATCGGGGCACCAAGGAATATATTCAGATTACAAAGTTATAATTTTCCTAATATAATTTTCCTATATTATAATATTATATGATAGTATAGGCCGATTATCTTCTGGTTTAAATGGTGTATTTTACCTCGCGTCCAGTCTCATTCCAAACGTCGTAAATTGTTGTATCTGCACGAACCCAACCTTTACTAAGAGTCATCCATACATCAATTGTCTTAAAATCATTTATTTACTAAACTAAGTAATTCACAGAAAGCATACAAACAGTAATTATCGTCACAAAGAATTGGTAGATTAATGTGCCCTAGTGGGCTAAACAGGCATGGCCGTCTGTTAAAATCAATTTTTATGCGATTTTTTTCGTAAAATAGCGATAATATTCCGACCGGCGACGTTGTTTTCGTTCAAAGACTGAAAATGTAAAATGGACTCTTCATGTGCACGTGCGGCCCGTTTCATTGTTCTCAGATCGACCACTATCCAAATGCGCTACTGTTTTTCAGCCAGGGACTGCTGAGTCATCATTCAACGTTCTGGCGCCTTCTGAGAGCCTATGGGAGTCTTAGAAAATGTCACGTTACAGCATAGATCCTCTGTTTTCGATAAAGAGGGTATAGAAGGCCAAGAAATGGTCAGAGAGGGCACTTCCTGTTTAGAATCTTCTCAGGTTTTGGTCTGCCATATGAGTTCTGTTATACTCACAGACACCATTCAAACAGTTTTAGAAACTTTAGGGTGTTTTCTATCCAAATCAAACAATTATATGCATATTCTAGTTTCTGGGCAGGAGTAATAACCAGATTAAATCGGGTACGTTTTTTATCCGGCCGTGAAAATACTGCCCCCTATCCTAAACAGGTTAACAAACCTCCAAACAAGCTTCAGCGCCATACAACACTCCTTCCGTGGCCTCCAACTGCTCTTAAATGCTAGTAAAACTAAATGCATGCCTTCAACCGATCGCTGCATGCACCCGCCCGCCCGACTAGCATCACTACTCTGGACGGTTCTGATTTAGAATATGTGGACAACTACAAATACCTGGGTATCTGGCTAGACTATAAACTCTCCTTCCAGACTCAAATTAGCTAGCTGTACCGACTAGCTAGCAGGTCATTCATCTGTGCGTCATCACAAGGATGATGACGAATCCGACCTATATCTATCCTACCCTGCCTTTCCAAGGTCTTCGAAAGCCGGTAATATTCTCATTTCCATTTTCCGGTCACAACTTGCAGACTTGTTTACGTGCTGCTGTGCGTTTTGTTGCCAATCTACTTTACTACCTGACAACTTTACGGTTTTTACTTTTAAAATTACCGTTTATATTTTTTGTTTTTCCCTCACTCAACTTTTTTCATTCAACTTTTTCACTCCGGAGGTTTTATCTGGACATGGTTTGTCAGGTGTTCCAACAGCCGAAGCTAAGTAGTAACATTAACATGATGCCTTCTAATTGCAGTTGTTGTACTCATAATATACAGGAGAACGATCGCCTTACGGCGAGGATAGCTGTGCTGCAAGCCCAGCTTCAGACGCAATCGTTAGGCAAGGGTAATTTCAGTGTAGGAAAGCATGAAACAGCGTCTGTGCCACCAGTAAGTACAGATAGTAACATTAGTATAAACCCACACACACGGTCCCCGCAGCCGGACAACTTTCTCATGGCTTCTGGAGGGAAATGCTGTAGGAATGCTCAACCGGTGTCGCTTATTCAGCCGACAGAAACTTTCAACCGGTTCTCCCCATTAAGCAGCAAGTTGGAGTCAGAGGCCGAGCCTTCTCTGGTCTCTACTCCTCCTGTTACGGGATCTGAGACGCCGAAGCTTCCCACCATTGGCTCTGACAAATTGAAAACCCTAGTCATTGGCGACTCCATTACCCGCAGTATTAGACTTAAATGAATCATCCAGCAATCATACACTGTTTACCAGGGGGCAGGGCTACCGACGTTAAGGCTAATCTGAAGATGGTGCTGGCTAAAGCTAAAACTGGTGAGTGTAGAGAGTATAGAGATATTGTTATCCTCGTCGGCACCAACGATGTTAGGATGAATCAGTTAGAGGTCACCAAGCGCAACATAGCTTCAGCGTGAAAATCAGCTAGAAAGATGTGTCGGCATCGAGTAATTGTCTCTGGCCCCCTCCCAGTTAGAGGGAGTGATGAGCTCTACAGCAGAGTCTCACAACTCAATCGCTGGTTGAAAACAGTTTTCTGCCCCTCCAAAAAGATAGAATTTGTAGATAATTGGCCCTCTTTCTGGGACTCACCCACAAACAGGACCAAGCCTGGCCTGTTGAGGAGTGACGGACTCCATCCTAGCTGGAGGGGTGCTCTCATCTTATCTACGAACATAGACAGGGCTCTAACTCCGGTGCCTCGTCCAGAGTGTCCGGCAACGGTGCCTCGTCCAGAGTGTCCGGCAACGGTGCCTCGTCCAAAGTGTCCGGCAACGGTGCCTCGTCCAGAGTGTCCGGCAACGGTGCCTGGTCCAGAGTGTCCGGCAACGGTGCCTCGTCCAGAGTGTCCGGCAACGGTGCCTCGTCCAGGGTGTCCGGCAACGGTGCCTCGTCCAGAGAGTCCGGCAACGGTGCCTCGTCCAGAGAGTCCGGCAACGGTGCCTCGTCCAGAGTGTCCGGCAACGGTGCCTCGTCCAGAGTGTCCGGCAACGGTGCCTCGTCCAGAGAGTCCGGCAACGGTGCCTCGTCCAGAGTGTCCGGCAACGGTGACTCGTCCAGAGTGTCCGGCAACGGTGTCTTGTCCAGAGTGTCCGGAACCAGGTGAGACGGCCCACTGTCCGGAACCAGGTGAGACGGCCCACTGTCCGGAACCAGGTGAGACGGCCCACTGTCCGGAACCAGGTGAGACGGCCCACTGTCCGGAACCGAGTGAGTCTGCCCACTGTCCGGAACTGGGTGAGTCTGCCCACTGTCCGGAACCGGGTGAGTCTGCCCGCGACCCGGAACCGGGTGAGTCAGCCCGCGAACCGGAACAGGGTGAGTCTGTCTGCGATCTGGAACTGAGTGAGTCTGCCTGTGATCCGGAACAGAATGAGATTGAAAGTAACTGTGAACTATGTGAGTCTGCCTACAGCTTTGAACCGAATGAGTCTGCCTACGACCCGGAACTGAGTGAGTCTGCCGGAACCAAGAGACTCTGTCTTCAGTCGGGAGGACAGTAGGCCAGAACCAGAGCCTCCTCCAGTATAGGTGGGTTGGGGAGGGGGGGTGTAGCACAAGTGCCGTCGTTGACGGCAGCCACCCTCCATTCCCTCCCTTTAATTTATTATTATAATTTTTTTTTATTATTTTTATTTTTTTATTCATTTGTGTTTTCTTTTGAGGTGCATTCCGGGGTCTGCACCTTTAGGGGGGGCGGTACTGTCACGTCCTGACCAGCAGAGGGAGTAATTGTATTATATTTGGTCAGGACGTGGCAGAGGGGTATTTGTTTCATATGGTTTGGGTTGTGTGTGTTATTTAAGGGGTGTTTGGTTTATGTAGTCTGGGGTTTGAGTAATTGTTCTAGTGTTGGTTTTCTATGGTTTATCTAGTTGTTCTGTTTCTTTGTTAGTCTGTGTGGCTCCCAATCAGGAACAGCTGTATGTCGTTGTTCCTGATTGGGAGTCATATATTATGTGTGTGTTTTTCACCTGGGGTTTGTGGGTTGTTGTCTTTAGCACTGCTGTAGTAAGTATAGCCTGTTAAAGTGTCTTCTGTCATTCTTTTGTTTATTGTTTTTCCTGTGTTCACATTTATTTAATAAATTAATATGATAAGCACGCAACCCGCTGCGCCTTGGTCCTCTCTACCCAATGACAGCCGTTACAGTGCCTCGACCTAGGTTGGGCAAAATTAAAGATGGCGGTGTTCGCCTTAGCAATCTCACTAGAATAAAGACCTCCTCCATTCCTGACATTATTGAAAGAGATTGTGATACCTCACATCTCAAAATAGGGCTACTTAATGTTAGATCCCTCACTTCCAAGGCAGTTATAGTCAATTAACTAATCACTGATCATAATCTTGATGTGATTCGCCTGACTGAAACATGGCTTAAGCCTGATGAATTTACTGTGTTAAATGAGGCCTCACCTCCTGGTTACACTAGTGACCATATCCCCCGTGCATCCCGCAAAGGCGGAGGTGTTGCTAACATTTACGATAGCAAATTTAAATTTACAAAAAAACAACAATGACGTTTTCGTCTTTTGAGCTTCTAGTCATGAAATCTATGCAGCCTACTCAATCACTTTTTATAGCTACTGTTTACAGGCCTCCTGGGCCATATACAGTGTTCCTCACTGAGTTCCCTGAATTCCTATCGGACATTGTAGTCATAGCAGATAATATTCTAATTTTTGGTGACTTTAACCTGTTGGGAAAAGGGGGCAGTATTTGCACGGCCGGATAAAAAACATACCCGATTTAATCTGGTTACTACTCCTGCCCAGTAACTAGAATATGCATATAATTAGTAGATTTGGATAGAAAACACTCTCAAGTTTCTAAAACTGTTTGAATGGTGTCTGTGAGTATAACAGAACTCAAATGGCAGGTCAAAACACACAGGGACTTATTAATCATTTAGCACTTCCTAAGGCTTCCACTAGATGTCAACAGTCTTTACAAAGTGGTTTGAGTCTTCTATGGTAGAAACTGACCCAAAGAGAGGCTTGGGAAGTTGGTCACAGGGGGAGGGCCATTACTACTATGACGCGGGCGCCCATGGAAACCCTTTTGTTCCGAAACGTTTAGTAAGACAATGCAATCGTCCGCCTTGAATATTATTGAAGCTCTGGTTGAAAACGGCCCTAAAGATTTATGTTATACAACGTTTGACATGTTTGAACGAACGTAAATATATATTTTTTGCACATTCGTGACGACAAGTCCCGCGCTCTTCAGTACATTATGAATAGCCTTCGGAACGCGCTAACAAGAAGGAACTATTGGGACATAAATTATTAACTTTTTCGAACAAAACTACATTTGTTGTGGACCTGGGATTCCTGGAAGTGCCTTCTGATGAAGATAATCAAAGGTAAGGGAATATTTACAATAGTATATTTGATTTTAGATGGTTCCAAGATGGCGCTAACATGTATCGCCTAGCCTATTTTTCTGAGCATAGCATGTCGTTTATTGCAAAGTGTGATTTCCCAGTAAAGTTATTTTTAAATCTGGCAATGCGGTTGCATTCACGAGATGTTAATCTATAATTCTTTGAATGACAATATTACATTTTAACAATGTTTTCGAATAGTAATTTTGTAAATTGTAGCGCTGTTTCACCGGAAGCATTTGAGGGAAAATATTTTCTGAACGTCACGCGCCGATGTAAAATGCTGTTTTTATATATAAATAAGAACTTTATCGAACAAAAAATGCATGTATTGTGTAACATGATGTCCTAGGAGTGTCACCTGATGAAGATTGTCAAAGGTTAGTGCTGCATTTAGCTGTGTTTTGGGTATTTGTGATGCATGCTAGTTGCTTTGAAAATGGCAGTGTGATTTTTTTGGCAGGGTGCTCTCCTAACATAATCTAATGTTTTGCTTTTGCTGTAAAGCCTTTTTGAAATTGGACAACGTGGTTCGATTCAGGAGAGATGTATCTATAAAATGGTGTAAAATAGTCATATGTTTGAGAAATTGAAGTTATAGCATATAGAGGTATTTGTATTTCGCGCGACGTGATTCCACTGGCTGTTGACTAGGGTGGGACGCAAGCGTCCCACGTTCCCAGACAGATTCATATTCACATGGAAAAGTCCACAGACCCACTCCAAAAGGCTTTCGGAGCCATCATCGACTCAGTGGGTTTTGTCCAACATGTCTCTGGACCTACTCACTGCCACAGTCATACTCTGGACCTAGTTTTGTCCCATGGAATAAATGTTGTGGATCTTAATGTTTTTCCTCATAATCCTGGATTATCGGACCACCATTTTATTGCGTTTACAATTGCAACAAATAATCTGCTCAGACCCCAACCAAGGAGCAATAAAAGTCGTGCTATAAATTCTCAGACAACCCAAAGATTCCTTGATGCCCTTCCAGACTCCCTCTGCCTACCCAAGGACATCAGAGGACAAAAATCAGTTAACCACCTAACTGAGGAACTCAATTTAACCTGTTAGGGCTAGGGGGCAGCATTGACACGGCTGGATAAAAAACATACCCGATTTAATCTGGTTACCACTCCTACTCAGTAACTAGAATATGCATATACTTATTACATATGGATAGAAAACACCCTAAATTTTCTAAAACTGTTTGAATGGTGTCTGTGAGTATAACAGAACTCAAATGGCAGGTCAAAACCTGAGAGATTCCTTTACAGGAAGTGGCCTGTCTGACCATTTGTTGAACTTCTTTTCCATCTCTATCATTTACTAAGGATCTCTGCTCTAACGTGACACTTCCCACGTCGTCCATAGGCGCTCAGAGCCCGGGAAAAAACAGAATGTCGTCATTCCAGCCCCAGGCTGAAACACATTATCGCCTTTCTCAAGTGGCCGATCAAGAGACACTAGCTTATGCGCGTGACCCCGACCGCCCCCGCCTTTGGGATTTTTTCCTCTGTTTGCCGAAAAGGAGATTCCCTGTCGGAATATTATCGCTTTTCTACGAGAAAAATGTCGTAAAAATTGATTTTAAACAGCGGTTGACATGCTTCGAAGTACGGTAATGGAATACTTAGAATTTTATTGTCACGAATTGCGCCATGCGCGTGACACTTCTTTACTATTTCGGATAGTGTCTGGAACGCACGAACAAAACGCCGCTATTCGGATATAACGATGGATTATTTTGGACCAAACCAACATTTGTTATTGAAGTAGCAGTCCTGGGTGTGTATTCTGACGAAGACAACAAAAGGTAATGACATTTTTATAATAGTAAATATGATTATGGTGAGTGCTAAACTTACCGGGTGTCTAAATAGCGAGCCCGTGATGCCTGGGCTATGTACTTAGAATATTGCAAAATGTGCTTTCACCAAAAAGCTATTTTAAAATCGGACATATCGAGTGCATAGAGGAGGTCTGTATCTATAATTCTTAAAATAATTGTTGTGCTTTTTGTGAACGTTTATCGTGAGTAATTTAGTAAAATGTTAGCGAATTCCCCGGAAGTTTGCGGGGTATGCTAGTTCTGAACGTCACATGCTAATGTAAAAAGCTGGTTTTTGATATAAATATGAACTTGATTGAACAAAACATGCATGTATTGTATAACATAATGTCCTAGGGTTGTCATCTGATGAAGATCATCAAAGGTGAGTGCTGCATTTAGCTGTCTTCTGGGTTTTGGTGACATTATATGCTGGCTTGAAAAATGGGTGTCTGATTATTTCTGGCTTGGTACTCTGCTGACATAATCTAATGTTTTGCTTTCGTTGTAAAGCCTTTTTGAAATCGGACAGTGTGGTTAGATTAACGAGAGTCTTATCTTTAAATGGCTGTAAAATAGTCATATGTTTGAGAAATTGAAGTAATAGGATTTTTAATGTTTTGAAAATCGCGCCACAGGATAGCAGTGGCTGTTACGTAGGTGGGACGAATTCGTCCCGCCTAGCCTAGAGAGGTTAACCTTGCGCAATACCCTAGATGCAGTTGCACCCCTAAAAACTAAAAACATCTGTCATAAGAAACTAGCTCCCTGGTATACAGAAAATACCCGAGCTCTGAAGCAAGCTTCCAGAAAATTGGAACGGAAATGGCGCCACACCAAACTGGAAGTCTTCTGACTAGCTTAGAAAAACAGTACCGTACAGTATCGAAGAGCCCTCACTGCTGCTTGGTTATCCTATTTTTCCAACTTAACCTGTTAGGGCTAGGGGGCAGTATTGACACGGCTCGATAAAAAAACGTACCCGATTTAATCTGGTTACTACTCCTGCCCAGTAACTAGAATATGCATATAATTATTGGCTTTGGATAGAAAACACTCCAAAGTTTCTAAAACTGTTTGAATGGTGTCTGTGAGTATAACAGAACTCAAATGGCAGGTCAAAACCTGAGAGATTCCTTTACAGGAAGTGGCCTGTCTGACCATTTATTGCCTTTCTTTGACATCTCATTCCATTACAAAGGATCTCTGCGGTAACGTGACACTTCCCAAGGCTCCAAATAGGCTCTCAGAGCCCGGGAAAAACCTGAATGTCGTGATTCCAGCCCCAGGCTGAAACACATTATCGCCTTTCTCAAGTGGCCGATCAAGGGACTGTGGGCTTAGGCGCGTGCACTGGCCGCCCCCGTCTTTGTGATTTTATATTCCCGGTCGGAATATTATCGCTTTTTTACGAGATAAATTGCATAAAAATTGATTTGAAACAGCGGTTGACATGCTTCGAAGTACGGTAATGGAATATTTAGAATTTTTTTGTCACGAATTGCGCCATGCGCGCGACCCTGATTTACCATTTCGGATAGTTTCTGGAACGCACAAACAAAACGCCGCTATTTGGATATAATGATGGATTATTTGGGACCAAACCAACATTTGTTATTGAAGTAGAAGTCCTGGGAGTGCATTCTGACGAAGACAACAAAGGTAATAACATTTTTGTTATAGTAAATCTGATTTTGGTGAAGGCTAAACTTGCCGGGTGTCTAAATAGCTAGCCCGTGATGGCTGGGCTATGTACTTAGAATATTGCAAAATGTGCTTTCACCAAAAAGCTATTTTAAAATCGGACATATCGAGTGCATAGAGGAGTTCTGTATCTATAATTCTTAAAATAATTGTTATGCTTTTTGTGAACGTTTATCGTGAGTAATTTAGTAAATTGTTAGTAAATTCCCCGGAAGTTTGCGGGGGGTATGCTAGTTCTGAACGTCACATGCTAATGTAAAAAGCTGTTTTTTGATATAAATATGAACTTGATTGAACAAAACATGCATGTATTGTATAACATAATGTCCTAGGTGTGTCATCTGATGAAGATCATCAAAGGTTAGTGCTGCATTTAGCTGTCTTCTGGGTTTTTGTGACATTATATGCTAGCTTGAAAAATGGGTGTCTGATTATTTCTGGCTGGGTACTCTGCTGACATAATCTAATGTTTTGCTTTCGTTGTAAAGCCTTTTTGAAATCGGACAGTGTGGTTAGATTAACGAGAGTCTTGTCTTTAAATAGCTGTAAAATAGTCATATGTTTGAGAAATTGAAGTAATAGGATTTTTAAGGTATTTGAAAATCGCGCCACAGGATTCAACTGGCTGTTACGTAGGTGGGACGAATTCGTCCCGCCTGCCCTAGAGAGGTTAATTGAGGAAAATAAGAACAATCGAAATTTCTTTTTGATACTGTCGCAAAGCAGCATTCCCCAAGAGAGGATGGCTTTCACTTCAGCAGTAATAAATTCATGAACATCTTTGAGGAAAAGATCATGATCATTAGAAAGCAAATTACGGACTCCTCTTTAAATCTGCGTATACCTCCAAAGCGCCGTTGTCCTGAGTCTGCACAACTCTGCCAGGACCTAGGATCAAGGGAGACACTAAAGTGTTTTAGTGCTATATCTCTTGACACAATGATGAAAATAATCATGGCCTCTAAACCTTCAAGCTGCCTACTGGACCCTATTCCAACTAAACTACTGAAAGAGCTGCTTCCTGTGCTTGGCCCTCCTATGTTGATCATAATAAACGGCTCTCTATCCACCGGATGTGTACCAAACTCACTAAAAGTGGCAGTAATAAATCCTCTCTTGAAAAATCCAAATCTTGACCCAGAAATTATAAAAAACTATCAGCCAATATCGAATCTTCCATTCCTCTCAAAATTTTTTGAAAAAGCTGTTGTGCAGCAACTCACTCCCTTCCTGAAGACAAACAATGTATAAGAAACGCTTCAGTCTGGTTTTAGACCCCATCATAGCACTGAGACTGCACTTGTGAAGGTGGTAAATGACCTTTTAATGACGTCAGACTGAGGCTCTGCATCTGCCCTCGTGCTCCTAGATCTTAGTGCTGTTTTTGATACCATCGATCACCACATTCTTTTGGAGAGATTGGAAACCCAAATTGGTCTACACGGACAAGTTTTGGCCTGGTTTAGATCTTATCTGTCGGAAAGATATCAGTTTATCTCTGTGAATGGTTTGTCCTCTGTCAAATCAACTGTAAATTTCGGTGTTCCTCAAGGTTACGTTTTAGGACCACTATTGTTTTCACTATATATTTTACCTCTTGGGGATGTAATTCGAAAACATAATGTTCAATTTCACTGCTATGCGGATGACACACAGCTGTACATTTCAATGAAACATGGTGAAGCCCCAAAATTGCCCTAGCTAGAAGCCTGTGTTTCAGACATAAGGAAGTGGATGACTGCAAACTTTTTACTTTTAAACTCGGACAAAACAGAGATGCTTGTTCTAGGTCCGAAGAAACAAAGAGATATTCTATTGAATCTGACAATTAATCTTCATGGTTGTGCAGTCGTCTCAAATAAAATTGTGAAGGACCTCGGCGTTACTCTGGACCCGGATCTCTCTTTTGAAGAACATATCAAGGCTGTTTCAAGGACAGCTTTTTTCCATCTACGTAATATTGCAAAAATCAGAAACTTTCTGTCCAAAAATGATGCAGAAAAATGTATCCATGCTTTTGTTACTTCTAGGTTGGACTACTGCAATGCTCTACTTTCTGGCTACCCGGATAAAGAACTAAATAAAATTCAGTTAGTGCTAAATACGGCTGATAGAATCCTGACTAGAACCAAAAATTTGATCATATTACTCCAGTGCTAGCCTCCCTACACTGCCTTCCTGTTAAGGTAAGGGTTGATTTCAAGGTTTTACTGCTAACCTACAAAGTATTATATGGGCTTGCTCCTACCTATCTTTCCAATTTGGTCTTGCCGTACATACCTACATGTACGCTATGGTCACAAGACGCAGGCCTCCTAATTGTCCCTAGAATTTCTAAGCAAACAGCTGGAGGCAGGGCTTTCTCCTATTGAGCTCCATTTTTATGGAATGGTCTGCCTACCCATGTGAGAGACGCAGACTCGGTCTTTACTGAAAACTCATCTCTTCAGTAGGTCCTATGATTGAGTGTAGTCTGGCCCAGGAGTGTGAAGGTGAACGGAAAGGCTCCAGCCTCCAGTATTTATGCTGCAGTAGTTTATGTGTTGGGGGGCTAGGGTCAGTCTGTTATATCTGGAGTATTTCTCCTGTCTTATCCAGTGTCCTGTGTGAATTTAAGGATGCTCTCTCTCTTTCTTTCTTTCTTTCTTTCTTCTCTTTCTTTCTTTCTTTCTTTCTTTCTTTCTTTCTTTCTTTCTTTCTTTCTTTCTTTCTCTCTCTCCCCCCCAGAGGACCTGAGCCCTAGGACCATGCCTCAGGACTACCTGGCATGATGACTCCTTGCTGTCCCCAGTCCACCTGGTCGTGCTGCTGCTCAAGTTTCAACTGTTCTGCCTGCGGCTATGGAACCCTGACCTGTTCACCGGACGTGCTACCTGTCCCAGACCTGCTATTTTCAACTCTCTAGAGACAGCAGGAGCGGTAGAGATACTCTCAATGATTGGCTATGAAAAAGCCAACTGACACTTACTCTTGAGTTGCTGACTTGTTGCACCCTCGACAACTACTGTGATTATTATTATTTGACCATGCTGGTCATTTATGAACATTTGAACATCTTGGCCATGTTCTGTTATAATCTCCACCCGGCACAGCCAGAAGAGGACTGGCCACCCCTCATAGCCTGGTTCCTCTCTAGGTTTCTTCCTAGGTTTTGGCCTTTCTAGGGAGTTTTTCCTAGCCAGCGTGCTTCTACACCTGCATTGCTTGCTGTTTGGGGTTTTAGGTTGGGTTTATGTACAGCACTTTGAGATATCAGCTGATGTAAGAAGGGCTTTATAAATACATTTGATTTGATTTGATATTAAACATCTCCAATCCAAAATTAAATCTAGAATCAGCTTCCTATTTTGCAACAAAGCCTCCTTCACTCAAGCTGCCAAACGTATCCTCGTAAAACTGACTATCCTACCGATCCTCGACTTCGGCGATGTCATTTACAAAATAGCCTCCAATACTCTACTCAGCAAGCAGGATTCAGTTTATCACAGTGCCATCCGTTTTGTCACCAAAGCCCCATATACCACCCACCACTGCGACCTGGATGCTCTCGTTGGCTGGTCCTCGCTACATATTCATCGCCAGACCCACTGGCTCCAGGTCATCTATAAGTCTTTGCTAGGTAAAGCTCTGCCTTATCTCAGCTCACTGGTGACCATAACACCCACCCGTAGCACGCTCTCCAGCAGGTATATCTCACTGGTCATCCCCAAAGCCAACACCTCATTTGGCCGCCTTTCCTTACAGTTCTCTGCTGCCAATGACTGGAACGAATTGCAAAAATCGCTGAAGTTGGAGACTTATATCTCCCTCCTAATTTCAAGCATCAGCTATCTGAGCAGCTTACCGATCGCTGCAGCTGTACACAGCCCATCTGTAAATAGCACACCTAATCTACCTACCTCATCCCATATTGTTGTAATTTAGTTTTTGCCCTTTTTTCACACAAGTATAGGGAAAAAGCAGCATTTTTTAAACGGTCGGATTGAGATACAAGTTTGAGGTGGGGTTTTTGAATTATTTTTCCAATTTATGCTCTGGCCACACATATGAGTAAAGGACGTATCAATAAAATTATTTGGGTATGAGTTATTACAGAATATAAACTTTTACAAGTTAGATTTTAAAACATTATTTGTTTTGTGCCTTGGTATTTGTAGAACCTGTGTATAAAATTTTGAACACAAACACGCTATTTGTATCAATACCATGAGTATTTACTCTGTGATTAGATACCTGGTATATACCAGGAGTATTTACTCTGTAATTGAAGAAATGTCTGCCTTGGTGCATGTAATTGGCAATATCATAGAGTGGAGTCTTCATGGACAGACTACTGTCGCTCTGTGAATACATACCTGGTATGTACCATGAGTACCACTTACCCTGTAAATGCAGAAAAGTCTTCATCTTCGTAATCATCGAAAAGGTCCATAGACCCGTCACTCTTCCTGGACAGAGAGCTGGGTGAGTCTGGTCTCTCCTGATGGACTGGGCTTCAACACAACAGAAACAGACCTTCAGTCTCTAGTCTAATCTAGACTAAAGATGATGATGTCGTGTCACTGATACCAGGTCAGAGACAACATATATAGTTAATAAAACATGCCAAGAGATTTATGTCTGTCCCCACAGTGCCCCCACAGTGTCCCCACAGTGCGTTGTTGAAAATCCTAAATGCTTTAGTTCAGTGGTTTCCAGCGCCGCAATTTATTATATCTTTTTTAATTAAAATACAACATTGTAACTGTTGGGATTACTGATGGTATTATAAGCAGCAATTGAAGGGTTTCATTCCAAAAAGCTATATATGTCATAATCGTGTACGTAGGTGGCAGAGAAGTCAGGTGCAAGAGAAACCAAATTGGTTAATCTGGAGTATTTTAATGAAAAAAAACCCCTCCAAAACCAAAGTACAAAATAACCTGGGTAACATATACCCGTCGCACACCGATACACATACACATGTAACGTAACATTACAAAACAATCACCGACAAGGACATGAGGGAAAACAGAGGGTTAAATACACATGTAATTAATGGGATTGGAAACAGGTGTGTAGGAAGACAAGACAAGACCAATGGAAAATGATAAAACTGATCAATGATGGCTAGAAGACCGGTGACGTCGACCGGCGAGCACCCCCCGAGAAAGGAGGGGCATCGACTTCGGATGAAGTCGTGACAATATATCAATTTTCAGAAATGTTTGTAAATTAGCTTTTATTGTTTAAAGATTTAAAAATTATGAATGAGTTTGGTGTTC
Source organism: Salmo salar (assembly GCF_965601325.2). Classification (NCBI taxonomy): domain Eukaryota; kingdom Metazoa; phylum Chordata; class Actinopteri; order Salmoniformes; family Salmonidae; genus Salmo; species Salmo salar. Next base: position 3,042,983 of record NC_138296.1, on the reverse strand, counting down.
TATCACTCTCTCTCTCTCTCTCTCTCTCTCTCTCTCTCCCTCTACTCTCTTTCTCTCTCCCTCTCTCTCCCTCTTTCTCTCCCTCTCTCCTCTCTCAACCACACCTGCTGTCTCGACCTCTGAATTCTCGGCTATGAAAAACCAACTGACATTTAGTCCTAAAGTGCTGACCTGTTGACCCTCTATAACCACATTGATTATTATTTGACCCTGCCCTTACCCAACAATGTAGTTAAAAAGGAAGAACAATTAGCTAAATAAAATAAGAAAAAAGTAACACAATAAAATAACAATAATGAGGCAAAAGGGAGTACCAGTACTGAGTCAATGTGCAGGGGTACCAGGTAGTTGTGGTAATAATGAGATTATAAGGAGTACCAGTACTGAGTCAATGTACCAGGTAGTTTAGTTAATTGAGGTAATATGTAGATGTAGGTAGGGGTAAAAGTGACTAGGCAACCAGGATTGAGATTACATGTCCTCATCCAGGGAGTGCACACACACACACACACACACACACACACACACACACACACACACACACACACACACACACACACACACACACACACACACACACACACACACACACACACACACACACACACACACACACACTTCCCACACACACAGGAAGGGAATGTTGTGTTTGTTTAATATTGTTTTAGGACTATGAAATGGACAAAAGGATTAGCCTATGGATTATGAAAACAACGAAAATAAATGGTAAAATGTGAGAGGAGAAATGACTAGAGACAGTGTTGTTTAACTCACTGACCATGACCCATGAGTTCTTCTTACCTTTGTTCAGTAGAAAAGTCTCCCTCTCTAAAGAGTATAGGTATACCCATAGACTGGTCACTCTTCATGGACACACAGCTGGGAACAGGGGAGGCTGGTCTCTCCTGCTTGATTGGTCTTCAACACAACAGAGACAAACATTACATCTCTCATCTACTCTGAGCTCAGATGGGGAAACATAAGAAGAGTTTCATTCCAAAACGCTGTATATCACTTTTCAGAAACGTTCGTAAATTAGCTTTTATTGATGGTTTTATTTCAGAGAGATAAATTATCATGTTTTTTTTTCAAAATGCTATATATCCAGTAATAATATATATCTGCCTCACTCTCAGAGAAATCAGTAGTACTGCTAGGTTTTACACAGTAATAATATATATCTGTCTCACTCTCAGAGAAATCAGTAGTACTGCTAGGTTTTATACAGTAATAATATATATCTGCCTCACTCTCAGAGAAATCAGTAGTACTGCTAGGTTTTATACAGTAATAATATATATCTGCCTCACTCTCAGAGAAATCAGTAGTACTGCTAGGTTTTATACAGTAATAATATATATCTGCCTCACTCTCAGAGAAATCAGTAGTACTGCTAGGTTTTATACAGTAATAATATATATCTGCCTCACTCTCAGAGAAATCAGTAGTACTGCTAGGTTTTACACAGTAATAATATATATCTGTCTCACTCTCAGAGAAATCAGTAGTACTGCTAGGTTTTATACAGTAATAATATATATCTGCCTCACTCTCAGAGAAATCAGTAGTACTGCTAGGTTTTACACAGTAATAATATATATCTGTCTCACTCTCAGAGAAATCAGTAGTACTGCTAATAATATATATCTGTCTCACTCTCAGAGAAATCAGTAGTACTGCTAGGTTTTATACAGTAATAATATATATCTGCCTCACTCTCAGAGAAATCAGTAGTACTGCTAGGTTTTATACAGTAATAATATACATCTGCCTCACTCTCAGAGAAATCAGTAGTACTGCTAGGTTTTACACAGTAATAATATATATCTGTCTCACTCTCAGAGAAATCAGTAGTACTGCTAGGTTTTACACAGTAATAATATATATCTGTCTCACTCTCAGAGAAATCAGTACTACTGAGGTAGCTGAGAAATAAAGTGTATTTTTCTTGTTAATTCCTTAGATCAGTCTCAAACCTGCCCCACCTATCCCACGCCAATTTCTGGACTTTCACATAGAGGTTACTAGGTCACCCAGTTCAAACCACATTTTAAAAATAAAACTAATGTGGCTTGTTTATCAAGTGTTCTGCCTTGCAATAATATATATAATAAAATAACAAAACAAAGAAAGCAAAATGCCAAGACAGGTTTTGATTGACAAAATAATCAAAATGTATTTTGGTACTATATTTGTATTTACTAACATAATATTATTACTAAAATAGTTTCTAAACGTGTTCTAGGCTAATAGGGTTAAGGGTTAGGGGTTAAGGACAAAATAGGTTATACGTAGGGTTAGAGTTTCTGTATAGCACTTTGTGACATCTGCTGATGTAAAAAGGGCTTTATAAATACATTTGATGGATTTAGGGTTTTTCAGGCAAAAAACTGTATGGGTTTATAGCTCTCTTGCTCCTGCCTATGGCCTTCTGTGGGTACCACATAAATCATTCGTGACACATGCTAGGCTCACTAACTGAGCTAGCAACTGCATCAGATCTACAAATCAATGAGCTAGACCTATTCATTTTGTTTGCAACAGCGCAGCATTCGCTCAAATCAATGCCTACAAACAAAGATTTCGATGCATATCAAATTACCCAGCAGACATTCAGAAACAATAAGTCACCAAAAAAAGTGTTTTTTCTTAATTAAATAATGTTTTCTGTCTGTTTAAATCAGCAAAAATCTTGAAAAAGAGGGCAGGGACATGTGTTTTGTTTAGGTTGTATACCTTTTTCTGAAAACAAGTATGGTTAAACATGACCAGAAAATGTTTAACATTTCATCAGTATGTGCCAGCCATCACTAGCACTGTGGGTCACCACAACGACTACCCAGGTGAAGTGAGCACCAAGTAGCTATAATAATAATAATAATAATAATAATAACAAAACGAATACTTGTTAATGCAGGCAGGTCTCATTGATAACAATAGAGAAGCTGACATTGTAACGCAGAACAATGATCTGGGAATAGAACATTCAGAAGGTGAGTTGGTGCCACTGTGCTCAATAGAACTAATAAGAGCTGGCAGGGTGAAAAGTGCCCTAAAATAAGGCCTGTTTTTTAGTATTTACTTCATAACTAGGGACATAAGGTAATATTATGAAACTGGGCTCCATGGTGGATGCAATTAACTAGTTTTTATCAGAAAGAAGCATTGTTAAAAATGGAATGTGTCCAGCCTACTTGAGGCGCCACCGAAAATAATATTCAAAAGTGCGGTCCTTGGACACAGAGGGGTTAAACACTAAAGCTACTGTCCATCTAGTGAAGAGAGGAGAACCGGACAGAGGTAGCCAGCATCCTTCAACGAGAGAGGGAGAAGCCCTCCACGGGAATTAACAGGTGGAAGAAACAACCAGGGAGCTCCATCAGTCCACAAGAAATGCAGACAGCCAGTGGTGATGTAGTGGTAGCTAGGATAACTAGGATGCTGCTGGTAGAGTAGCTAGCTAGCTTACCTAGCTGTACCGACTAGCTAGGATAACTAGGATGCTGCTGGTAGAGTAGCTAGCTAGCTTACCTAGCTGTACTGACTAGCTAGGATAACTAGGATGCTGCTGGTAGAGTAGCTAGCTAGCTTACCTAGCTGTACCGACTAGCTAGGATAACTAGGATGCTGCTGGTAGAGTAGCTAGCTAGCTTACCTAGCTGTACCGACTAGCTAGGATAACTAGGATGCTGCTGGTAGAGTAGCTAGCTAGCTTACCTAGCTGTACCTACTAGCTAGGATAACTAGGATGCTGCTGGTAGAGTAGCTAGCTAGCTTAGCTAGCTGTACTGACTAGCTTGGCTAGCTAGCAGGTTGTTCATCTTTCCCTCGTTTCGAGGATGATGATGAATCCGGTGAACCACAAATTGAAACAAGTATAGCGAGTGAAAAGGATCTGGCTACACTCATACTGTCCCTGACTATTAAGCAAAAGCAAATTGAACACTAAACTTCGGCGTCTCAACTCTGTAGTGAACTCCATCATTATTCCTGAAGATCACCTCAGCCCACTCTGCGCATAACCGGACAATATGCTTGGCGCCACACCATACGGGGACACGGACGCGGGAAGTTCCAGAACACGGACTTGAGCAGTGCATCACAATAAACTAAGCCCAGTATTTACAGTGGGTTACATTAGTAATGGTAATTTTGTCATATATAGTTGCTTTTAACAATGATCAGAATTGGTAAAAAAATATATGCATGCCAACATATAAGTCAATAATTAAGAGTAGGCAAAGTGGTCGTGTCATGTGAAAATTCTATCATGTCTTACATTGCAATGAGTAGTCAGGGTGCCACGGAACCCCTACAGTACCTCCGTGGACCACGGATTGAGAACTGCTAATTTAGCAGATGCTCTTATCCAGAGCGATTTACAAGAAGTGCATTCATTTTCTTAGGGCTAGGGGGCAGTATTCGGAAGTTTGGATGAATGAGGTGCCCAAAGTAAACTGCCAGTTACTCAGGCCCAGAAGCTAGGATATGCATGTAATTGGTAGATTTGCATAGAAAACACTCTAAAGTTTCCAAAACTGTTAAAATAATGTCTGTGAGTATAACAGAACTCATATGGCAGGTGAAAACCTAAGAAAAATCCATCCAGGAAGTGGGATGTTTTGAAGTTTGTAGTTTTCTATTGAATGTCTATACAGTATTCGATGGCTGTGGGCTCAGATTGCACTTCCTATGGCTTCCACTAGATGTCAACAGTCTTTAGAAATTGTTTGAGGCTTGTATTCTGAAAAATGAGTGAGTAAGACCACTTTCAATGAGTGGTCTGTCTAATGTCCTATACTTGTTTGGTGCGCACGACCAATAGCGTGCCGTTGTTTTTTTTCCTTTCTAATGAAAACGGTATTGTCAGGTTTTAATATTATTGATTATTTAGACTAAAAACAACCTGAGGATTGATTATTAACATCGTTTGACATGTTTCGACAAACTTTACTGATACTATTTGGATTTTTTTGTCTGCCTGTTGTGACCGCATTTGAGCCAATGGATTACTGAACAAAATGCGCCAACAAAACGGAGGTTTTTGGACATAAAGAGGGACTTTATCGAAAAAAACAAACATTTATTGTGTAACTGGGAGTCTTGTGAGTGCAACCATATGAAGATCATCAAAGGTATGTGATTAATTCTATCGCTATTTCTGACTTTCGTGACTCCTCTACTTGGCTTGAAAATGTTTTGTATGCTTATGTGTGCTGTGCGCTGTCCTCAGATAATCGCATGGTATGCTTTTGCCGTAAAGCCTTTTTGAAATCTGACAGAGCGGCTGGATTAACAAGAAGTTCATCTTTAAGCCGATGTATAACACTTGAATATTTTGTGAATGTTTATGATGAGTATTTTTGTATTTTGAATTTGGCGCTCTTCAATTTCACCGGATGTTGACGGGATGGGACGCTAGCGTCCCAACTACCCCTTAAGAAGTTTTTAAGAAAGCTAGGTGAAATGAAGATATGCCATCTTAAAATAACTATGTGAGACAACCACATATCACAGTCAAATATACATGATACCAACATTCCATTCCTGCTAATCAATATAGCGTTTTGCTAAAAAACACATTTTCATACACATCTAAAATCTAGAACAGTTATATATAATGTACCCATAAGCAATCATTTCTGATAAAAAAACAAATGTGAAAAATAGTGTAAACAGCATTTTAGAATTTAACTCTTTTTTAATTCCTTAAAAAATTGTAATCTCACCTCTTAGCTTTGGTGTCATGCTCCCCAGAGAGACTCATTTCAGAGGCAAGGCCCCCCTCCTCTCTCTCCCCAGAGAGACTCATTTTAGAGGCAGGGGCCTCCTCCTCTCTCTCCCCAGAGAGACTCATTTTAGAGAACTGACCCCTAAACAGAGATCCAACATGTTGGTTGTGGTTAACACAGTAATTATTGAATGTCAATGTTATCATTTATTAATTATTTCTTATAAAATATTTACTAACAGACATATCGAAACAGTCAGGTGATTTAATGCAATCACATTAACATGTAGTTGTGAAATGTCATCTCCATGGTAACTGTCAATAATAATAATAAGTCACTGTTTGTTAAGGTAGTTATAGATAGTACAGCAACAATAATAATAATAATAATAATAATAAGTCACTGTTTGTTAAGGTAGTTATAGACAGTACAACAACACAAGGCCATGTCTCACACTTATTTGTATTAATTAAAAGTAGGCTATTTATTGTCTTTCAGTCTGTTGTTTTCTAAATGTCTCTGAGAATGTAGACAGAAGGGCTAAAACGGACATGAAAGATCTGAGGGGGAAATCATTGATCCATTCATAAAGTTTATTTGCAACAAGAGGTGTTATATTATGTAAAGTAGACTAGGTTATAATGTATAGTAGTGGGTTATTAGTGATATGTAGATGTTATATTATGTAAAGTAGACTAGGTTATAATGTATAGTAGTTGGTTATTAGTGATATGTAGATGTTATATTATGTAAAGTAGACTAGTCTAAACCTGTTCAGATCAGTTCACATAATATTATAGTCCTACCAGTAGCAGGACAGAGAATGTACTGTATATAACCTACATAACATAGATGACCAGTCTAAACCTGTTCAGATCAGTTCACATAATGTTATAGTCCTACCAGTAGCAAGTCAGAGAATGTACTGTATATAACCTACATATCATAGATGACCAGTCTAAACCTGTTCAGATCAACATAATGTTATAGTCCTACCAGTAGCAGGACAGAGAATGTACTGTATATAACCTACATATCATAGATGACCAGTCTAAACCTGTTCAGATCAACATAATGTTATAGTCCTACCAGTAGCAGGACAGAGAATGTACTGTATATAACCTACATAACATAGATGACCAGTCTAAACCTGTTCAGATCAGTTCACATAATGTTATAGTCCTACCAGTAGCAAGTCAGAGAATGTACTGTATATAACCTACATATCATAGATGACCAGTCTAAACCTGTTCAGATCAACATAACGTTATAGTCCTACCAGTAGCAGGACAGAGAATGTACTGTATATAACCTACATATCATAGATGACCAGTCTAAACCTGTTCCGATCAGTTCACAGAGACCATCAGGTTTGTCAGCATGATAAGTGATCATAGCTCAAACCTACTCTGACTATTGAATGTCTGACGTCAACCTAACCTTATAATAGTTTGTAGGTTGCCTAGACCTCCGAGAGTTTGTCCATCTTTCCTACGTATCAATGATGACCAGCGCTCTTTATATTCTTATGGATGAGGCCTGAGCTGGAATGTGAAGCTAACTGAAGCTGGCTAGCTTTAGAAAACCAGTATATCTAGCTTGCATCATAATGTACCCCTCAGGCTATGTTCAGGTTTCAGCATCAGGCAGGTATAAACATGCCGAGTAGTAGCCTACAGCCTGGGTTGTATTCGTTAGGTTACTCCACAGCCAACCGTTTTAAAATGTTGCATAAAACATAAACAGTTCACTCTAAACGCTGTACAATGTGACCTAAACGATTTCTGTTGCCAAACGTTTTGCTACAGTTGGCACTAATGAATACACACAACCTAAAATATCATGAACTATATGAATACACATAACAATATCATGAACTATATGAATACACATAACAATATCATGAACTATATGAATACACATAACAATAACAACAACAAAACAATCCACTAGGTGGAGACATTGACCACAGTAGCCCTCACCCTGAGGACCAACCTGTATAGTCTACCACACCCTCTCTCATTAGCACCACCAGCTGAAGGGAGACACTAGGCCCTCCATGGAATGACTTTGACACCCTTGCCCCTAAATGAACTTGTCCATTGCTTTTTTTGTGATTATTCTGATGAAGGCCGTTGTAGGCCAAAACGTTAATCTTTTAACTCTGCTTAAATAAAACAAACATTTTTGTGGTGTGAGAGCGTAGCGCCTTTTCCATGATGATTTGTAGACCAACGTGCGCAATAATGTGCATTTCTATTGGGTAAGCATTAGAATAAGCCTCCTCTATATTTGCAGCCGTAGGTGATCATTTTTCTCTAGTAGCTGATCCATCATCAGTATTGTGGAATAATTATAATGTTAAGGAAAGTTCTGAATGGAGAAAACTGATCTGAGAGCAGCGCTCCCTTTCTTTCCATCCTATCAGTATTGATACATGCTCCAACAACGTAACTGTTTTGGTAAACACATGTTACATCTTCGGACGTTGTAGGAAAGATGCATCTTAAAACACTCATAAGACTAAATTCCATCACGAAAAGGAAACCGTCCCCAGAGACACTTGCAGTACAGTTGCCATACCTTAATTTGAGCGTCCTGTGTTGCCGGAATTTTCCTGTCAGACTTGATTTGCCCTAATGAAAAATGTATCAACCCCTACAAAAATGTCAAATTAAGATATGGCATCTGTAAGTGCATCTTAAGGTAGCTAGGTGAGACAAACACATATCAGAGTCAAATAATCAGGATCCGAACGTTCCATTCCAGCTAAACAATTGATATATGGAAAGTATTCAGACCCCTTGACTATTTCCACATGTTGTTACGTTACAGCCTTATTCTAAAATGGATTACATTGCTGTTGTTTTTTCCTCATCAATCTAAACACAATACCACATAATGACATCACAATACCACATAATGACATCACAATACCACATAATGACAAAGCTAGGTGAGACAACCACATAACACCCGGAACCAGAGGGAGACCTGAGTTGAGAACGTTCTCTATCATGCAGATAAGGGACATGTGTGAGTGTGGTTTAATATTTCTGTACAGAAGGCTCCTTACTTACTAGTGTTTTGCTTTCCCCCTCTCTGCTGCCACGCTGGACTGTGGGCTGGGCTCAACCAATGGATGACGACAACAGATTACTTCAATGTACCACGATGTACGACTGGCCCATGACTACCAACGCTGCCATTTTAGAATATTCTTCAGCAGCACAGACATTATCTGACTAACTGAAATGGTCCACACACACAGGCAGTGTGGTGAAGGAGGCGCAACAGCACCTCTTCAACCTCAGGAGGCTGAAAAAATGTGGCTTGTCACCTAAAACCCTGACAAACTTTTACGGGTGCACGATTGAGAGCATCCTGTCGGGCTGTATCATCGCCTGGTACGGCAACTGCACCACCCACAACCGCAGGGCTCTCCAGAGGGTGGTGCGGTCTTGCACAATGCATCACCGGGGGCAAACTACCTGCCCTCCAGGACACCTACAACACCCGATGTCACAGGAAGGCCAAAAAGATCATCAAGGACAATAACCACCCGAGCCACTGCCTGTTCACCCCGCTATCATCCAGAAGGCAAGGTCAGTACAGGTGCATCAAAGCTGGGACCAAGAGACTGAAAAACAGCTTCTATCTCAAGGCCATCAGACTGTTAAACAGCCATCACTAACATTGAGAGGTGGCTGCCTACATACTGACTTGAAATCATTGGCCACTTTAATAAATGGAACACTAGTCACTTTAATAATGCCACTTTAATAATGTTTACATGTCTTGCATTACTCATCTCATATGTATATATTGTATCCTACACTATCTATCGCATCTTAGCCGCTCTGACATTGCTCATCCACATATTTATATATTCTTAATTCCATTCCTTTACTAGATTTGTGTGTATTAGGTATTGTTGTGGAATTGTTAGATATTACGTTTTAGATACAGCTGCACTGTCTAGAAGCACAAGAATTTTGCTACACTCGCAATAACATCTACTAACCATGTGTATGTGACAAATAACATTTGATTTGATTTGATTTATATCTGGGACTAAGTTTGTTTATGTGTTGGTCTTATGCTATGTGTTCGTAACCTCTAGCTCAGATGATCGAGCTATAAACCCTTAAAGTAACTGTCCAGTGGGTCCAGATTTATATGAAATATGACCTAAAATGTATTACAATATGAGTGAAGTAGTTTTCCTTCTAGAAAATGGTAATTAAGTATGTTGAATGGGAATGGTGTGGGCGTACCCCAACAACAGAATGCGGTGGGCATATACCAATCATTACAAATATTCTCATTAATAGACCGCTGATTGGTCAGCTCTGCCAAAGAGACAACATGACATGATGTTCTATGAGGAAATAGCAACGTTTTTTAAATGGTCGAATTGAGATACAAGTTTGAGGTGGGGTTTTTGAAGTATTTTTCTCCATTTTATGCTATGGTCACAAATACGAGTAAAGGACGTGTCAACAACATTATGTGGGTATGAGTTAAGAGAATATAAACTTTTAAAAGTTAGATTTTTAAAACCTTGTCTGTTTTGTGGCCTGGGATTTGTAGAACATGTGTTAACATTTTGAACACAAACACGCTATTTGTATCAATGCCAGGAGTATTTACTCTGTAATTAGGTACCTGGTATATACCAGGAGTATTTACTCTGTGATTAGGTACCTGGTATATACCATGAGTATTTACTCTGTAATTAGGTACCTGGTATATACCAGGAGTATTTACTCTGTGTTTAGATACCTGGTATATACTATGAGTATTTACTCTGTAATTAGGTACCTGGTATATACCAGGAGTATTTACTCTGTCATTAGATACCTGGTATATACTATGAGTATTTACTCTGTGATTAGATAGCTGGTATATACCAGGAGTATTTACTCTGTGATTAGATACCTGGTATATACTATGAGTATTTACTCTGTGATTGAAGAAATGTCTCCCTTGGTGCATGTAATTGGCGGTATCATAGAGTGGAGTCTTCATGGACAGACTGCTGTCGCTCTGTGAATACATACCTGGTATGTACCATGAGTACTACTTACCCTGTAAATGCAAAAATGTCTCTATCTTTGAAATCATCCTTGAGGTCCATAGACCCGTCACTCTTCATGGACAGAGAGCTGGGTGAGTCTGGTCTCTCCTGATGGACTGGGCTTCAACACAACAGAAACAGACCTTCAGTCTCTAGTCTAATCTAGACTAAAGATGATGATGTCGTGTCACTGATACCAGGTCAGAGACAACATATATAGTTAATAAAACATGCCAAGAGATTTATGTTTGTTCCCACAGTGCCCCCACAGTGTCTACACAGTGCCCCCACAGTGTCCCCACAGCGTCCACACAGTGCCCCCACAGTGTCCACACAGCGCCCACACATTGTCCACACAGCGCCCACACATTGTACCCACAGTGTCCACACAGCGCCCCCACATTGTCCCCACATTGTCCCCAGAGTGCCCCCACATTGTCCCCACAGGGGAGGCTGGTCTCTCCTGCTTGATTGGACTTCAACACAACATAGACAAACATTACATCTCTCATCTACTCTGAGCTCAGATGGGGAAACATAAGAAGTGTTTCATTCTAAAATGCTATATTTCACTTTTCTTAAATGTTGGTAAATTAGCTTTTATTGTTTAAAGAAATGATGAAAGAGATTGGTGTGTTTTTTCCCTATCTAATCATGGCATGTGGTTGTTCAATAACAGACATGTATTTGTTTAAAGTCTATCACTTGATGGTTTCATTTCAGAGGGACAAATTATCATGTTTTTTTTGCTAAATGCTATACATCTGCCTCACTCTCAAATGTGACCGAACGCAAAAAAGTAAATAAAAACAATATGGGGATGAGGTAGGTTGATTGGAAGGGCTATTTACAGATGGGCTGTGTACAGCTGCAGCGATCGGTAAGCTGCTCAGATAACTGATGCTTAAAGTTAGTGAGGGAGATATGTCTCCAACTTCAGCGATTTTTGCAATTAGTTCCAGTCATTGGCAGCAGAGAACTGGAAGGAAAGACGGCCAGTGAGCTGAGATAAGGTGGAGCTTTACCTAGCAAAGATTTATAGATGACGTGGAGCCAGTGAGTCTGGCGACGAATATGTAGCGAGGGCCAGCCAACGAGAGCATACAGGTCGCAGTGGTGGGTGGTATATTGGGATGTGGTGACAAAACGGATTGCACTGTGATAGACTGCATCCACTTTGCTGAGTAGAGTGTTGGAGGCTATTTTGTAAATGACATCGCCGAAGTCGAGGATCGGTAGGACAGTCAGTTTTACGAGGGCATGTTTGGCAGCGTGAGTGACGGAGGCTTTGTTGTGAAATAGGAAGCCAATTCTAGATTTAATTTTGGATTGGAGATGCTTAAATATGAGGTCTGGAAGGAGAGTTTACAGTCTAGCCAGACACCTATTTGTAGTTGTCCACATATTCTAAGTCAGAACCATCCAGAGTAGTGATGCTAGGCGGGCAGGCGGGTGCAGGCAGCGATCGGTTGAATGCATTTAGTTTAAGACCATTCGGTGGCCACGGAAGGAGTGTTGTATGGCATTGAAGCTCGTTTGGAGGTTTGTTAACCTCTTAAATCTAGACGTTCCGCTAGCGGAACACCTGCTCCAATATCCAATGATAGGCGTGGCGCGAATTACAAATTCCTAAAAAATACAAAAACTTCAATTTTTCAAACATATGACTATTTCACAGCATTTTAAAGACAAGAGTCTCCTTTATCTAACCACAATGTCTGATTTCAAAAAGGCTTTACAGCGAAAGCAAAACATTAGATTATGTCAGCAGAGTACCAAGCCATAAATAATCAGACACCCATTTTTCAAGCTAGCATATAATGTCACATAAACCCAAACCACAGCTAAATGCAGCACTAACCTTTGATGATCTTCATCAGATGACACACCTAGGACATTATGTTATACAATACATGCATGTTTTGTTCAATCAAGTTCATATTTATATCAAAAAACAGCTTTTTACATTAGCATGTGACGTTCAGAACTAGCATACCCCCCGCAAACTTCCGGGGAATTTGCTAACAATTTACTAAATTACTCACGATAAACGTTCACAAAAAGCATAACAATTATTTTAAGAATTATAGATACAGAACTCCTCTATGCACTCGATATGTCCGATTTTAAAATAGCTTTTTGTGAAAGCACATTTTGCAATATTCTAAGTACATAGCCCAGCCATCACGGGCTAGCTATTTAGACACCCGGCAAGTTTAGCACTCACCAATATCAGATTTACTATTATAAAAGTTTGATTACCTTTTGTTGTCTTCGTCAGAATGCACTCCCAGGACTGCTACTTCAATAACAAATGTTGGTTTGGTCCAAAATAATCCATCGTTATATCCGAATAGCGGCGTTTTGTTCGTGCGTCCCAGACACTATCCGAAATGGTAAATCAGGGTCGTGCGCATGGCGCAATTCGTGACAAAAAAATTCTAAATATTCCATTACCGTACTTCGAAGCATGTCAACCGCTGTTTAAAATCAATTTTTATGCAATTTATCTCGTAAAAAAGCGATAATATTCCGACCGGGAATCTCCTTTTCGGCAAACAGAGGAAAAATCACAAAGACGGGGGCGGCCAGGGCACGCGCCTAAGCCCACAGTCCCTTGATCGGCCACTTGAGAAAGGCGATAATGTGTTTCAGCCTGGGGCTGGGATGACGACATTCAGGTTTTTCCCGGGCTCTGAGCGCCCATGGAAGACGTAGGAAGTGTCACGTTAGAGCAGAGATCCTTTGTAAAAGATAGAGATGGTAAAGAATTTCAAGAAATGGTCAGACAGGCCACTTCCTGTAAAGGAATCTCTCAGGTTTTGACCTGCCATTTGAGTTCTGTTATACTCACAGACACCATTCAAACAGTTTTAGAAACTTTGGAGTGTTTTCTATCCAAAGCCAATAATTATATGCATATTCTAGTTACTGGGCAGGAGTAGTAACCAGATTAAATCGGGTATGTTTTTTATCCAGCCGTGAAAATACTGCCCCCTAGCCATAACAGGTTAACACAGTGTCCAGAGAAGGGCCAGATGTAAACAGAATGCTGTCGTCTGCGTAGAGGTGGATCAGGGAATCACCCGCAGCAAGAGCTACATCGTTGATATATACAGAGAAAAGAGTCGGCCCAAGAATTGAACCCTGTGGTACCCCCATAGAGACTGCCAGAGGTCCGGACAACAGGCCCTCCGATTTGATGCACTGTACTCTATCTGAGAAGTAGTTGGTGAACCAGGCGAGGCAGTCATTTGAGGAACCAAGGCTGTTGAGTCTGCCGATAAGAATACGGTGATTGACAGAGACGAATGCCTTGGCCAGGTCGATGAAGACGGCTGCACAGTACTGTCTTTTATCGATGGCGGTTATGATATCATTTAGTACCTTGAGCGTGGCTGAGGTGCACCCGTGACCAGCTCAGAAACCGGATTGCATAGCAGAGAAGGTGCGGTGGGATTCGAAATGGTCGGTAATCTGTTTGTTGACTTGGCTTTCGAAGACCTTAGAAAGGCAGGGCACAGCAGAGAAGGTACGGTGGTGTATATCATACACCACAGTTGAGGAACAATGGGAAAGTCATTCTGCTTTGAATGCTGAAAAACTTGTAACCCCACTTTTGAGAAAATGGCCATTAAATGCTTTGGTACCTACTGGAGAGCTCTTCTTTGTCTACAGGGTTGTTACTTTGGCAGTTAATGTCACCCATCTAAATAAATCGTTTTTTATATATAATTAACCAAATATCCAATGGTGTAGAGTGACGCGAATTACAAATACCTCAAAAATGCAAAAACTTCAATTTTTCAAACATATTACTATTTTACACCATTTTAACCTGTTAGGGCTAGGGGGCAGTATTTACACGGCCGGATAAAAAACGTACCCGATTTAATCTGGTTATTACTACTGCCCAGAAACTAGAATATGCATATAATTATTGGCTTTGGATAGAAAACACCCTAAAGTTTCTAAAACTGTTTGAATGGTGTCTGTGAGTATAACAGAACTCATATGGCAGGCAAAAACCTGAGAAGATTCCAAACAGGAAGTACCCTCTCTGACCATTCCTTGGGCTTCTTGGCTCTGTTTAAAGAAAATTTAGGATCTTTGCTGTAACGTGACACTTCCTACGGCTCCCATAGGCTCTCAGAACCCGGGAAAAGCTGAACGATGTAATTCCAGCCGCTGGCTGAAAAACTTTAGCGCGTTTGGATGGTGGTCGATCAGAGGGCCATCAGACTGAGGCTCGTGCACAAGGGGATCCCATGCTTTTACTTTCTCTCTCTTTGAACGTAAACACGCTTTCCCGGTCGGAATATTATCACTTTTTTACGAGAAAAATTGCATAAAAATTGATTTTAAACAGCGGTTGACATGCTTCGAAGTACGGTAATGGAATATTTAGATTTTTTTGTCACGAAATGCGTCGTGCGCGTCACCCTTCTTTACCATTCGGATAGTGTCTTGAACGCACGAACAAAACAGAGGATATTTGAACATAACTATGGATTATTTTGAACCAAACCAACATTTGTTATTGAAGTAGAAGTCCTGGGAGTGCATTCTGACGAAGAACAGCAAAGGTAATAACATTTTTCTTATAGTAAATCTGACTTTGGTGAGTGCTAAACTTGGTGGGTGTGTAAATAGCTAGCCCTGTGATGCCGGGCTATCTACTTAGAATATTGCAAAATGTGTTTTCACCGAAGCTATTTTAAAATCGGACATAGCGAGTGCATAGAGGAGTTCTGTATCTATAATTCTTAAAATAATTGTTATATTTTTTGTGAACGTTTATCGTGAGTAATTTAGTAAATTCACCGGAAGTTTGCGGGGGGTATGCTAGTTCTGAACGTCACATGCTAATGTAAAAAGCTGTTTTTTGATATAAATATGAACTTGATTGAACAAAACATGCATGTATTGTATAACATAATGTCCTAGGTGTGTCATCTGATGAAGATCATCAAAGGTTAGTGCTGCATTTAGCTGTGGTTTGGGTTTATGTGACATTATATGATAGCTTGAAAAATGGGTGTCTGATTATTTCTGGCTGGGTACTCTGCTGACATAATCTAATGTTTTGCTTTCGTTGTAAAGCCTTTTTGAAATCGGACAGTGTGGTTAGATTAACGAGAGTCTTGTCTTTAAAATGGTGTAAAATAGTCATATGTTTGAGAAATTGAAGTAATAGCATTTCTAAGGTATTTGAAAAACGCGCTACAGGATTCCACTGGCTGTTACGTAGGTGGGACGATTTCGTCCCACTGGCCCTAGAGAAGTTAAAGACAAGACTCTCTTTTATCTAACCACATGGTCCGATTTCAAAAAGGCCTTACAACGAAAGCAAATCATTAGATTATGTCAGGAGAGTACCCAGCCAGAAATAATCACACACCCATTTTTCAAGCTAGCATATAATGTCACAAAAACCAAAACCACAGCTAAATGCAGCACTAACCTTTGATGATCTTCATCAGATGACACTCCTAGGACATTATGTTATACAATACATGCATGTTTTGTTCAATCAAGTTCATATTTATATCAAAAAACAGCTTTTTACATTAGCATGTGACGTTCAGAACTAGCATACCCACCGAAAACTTCCGGTGAATTTACTAAATTACTCACGATAAACGTTGGACAAAAAACATGACAATTATTTAAAGAATTATAGATACAGAACTCCTTTATGCAATCGCGGTGTCAGATTTTAAATAGCTTTTCGGTGAAAGCACATTTTGCAATATTCTGAGTAGATAGCCTGGCCATCATGGCTAGCTATTTTGACACCCACCAAGTTTGGCACTCACCAAACTCAGATTTACTATAATAAAAATTGGATTACCTTTGCTGTTCTTCGTCAGAATGCACTCCCAGGACTTCTACTTCAACAACCAATGTTGATTTGGTTCAAAATAATCCATAGTTATATCCAAATAGCTCAGTTTTGTTCGTGCGTTCAAGTCACTATCCGAAGGGTGGTGTGTTTCGTGACAAAAAAATTCAAAATATTCCATTACCGTACTTCGAAGCATGTCAAACGCTGTTTAAAATCAATTTTTATGCGATTTTTCTCGTAAAATAGCGATAATATTCCAAACCGGAGACATTTTATCCGTTCAAACACTGAAAGTAAAACATGGAGTCGTCACATGCACGCGCGCACCAGTGCCATTGTCCTCAGAAGGACCACTCACCAAAACCCCTGCTGTTTTTCGCCCAGAGACTGCAGAGCTATCATTCAACGTTCTGGCGCCTTCCTAGAGCCAATGGAAGCCTTAGAAAATCTCACGTTACAGCAGAGATCCTGTATTTTCGATGAAGAGGCTATAGAAGGACAAGAAATGGTCAGACAGGGCACTTCCCATATTGAATCTTCTCAGGTTTTGGCCTGCCATATGAGTTCTGTTATACTCACAGACACCATTCAAACAGTTTTAGAAACTTTAGGGTGTTTTCTATCCAAATCTACTAATGATATGCATATTCTAGTTTCTGGGAAAGAGTAATAACCAGATTAAATCGGGTACGTTTTTATCCGGCCGTGAAAATACTGCCCCCTTTCCCTAAAATGAACTAGAAAATGTTATATCTTGCAATTCTGAGTTATTACTACTTTAGTAAGGAATTAAAAATTATTTAGTAGTACTGCAGTTGCTACATAATTCCAATAGATGGCAGCATAAGACCACAAATGATATTTCAGAAGATTAGTTTAGTTTTCTCCCTGGATACACCACCACTCCCCCTCACAGGAAAACTCCTGTGTGGCTTCTTTCTGTCCCTTTTCACACTGCTAACGCAAGAGAAAGGACTGAAAAAGCATTTAACAGATTACTGTGAAGTAAAATAATGATGATTCATGTTTATTATTACCTGTTTTTATGCTCATGTTTTGAGGGAAAAAGGAAACCGCACACTGCTCTTGATAGTATCACTGATCTTTATCCGTTCACATCGAAAGGGGTTGGAAGAAAAACATATAAGTGCTACCAAATATAACAATATGTATTTCATAAATAGTCAAATAAAGTGTATAAATAAGAGATATTAAATACGTCTGTAAAATCACAATGAGGACATAACTTGCTCGGTAGGTCTATCATTAATCATTGGGTACATCTACAAAGAAACATCAGAGTAATCTTAAATAGGGGCATGTTTTGAAATTGTACTTCATCACTATTTCGATTACCATTAAGCCTGAACATTTATTCAGTCATCTCTGGTTGAGAAAAACTTATTTTCCCAGCACATTCATTGTCAAATTCATCAACCAGCATCGACCCACTCTGCCTTCTCACACAAGTAGTCAACTCAGCCCCACTAAAAAGCTGGTGTCGTCACTCTGCCTTCTCCAGGGGCATGTTGAGGTAAATTAACTAACCAGGAGGGTTGCATGCTGTAATTTATTGGCGGGCTGGAAGACGCACTCTTGTCTTTTCTATATCGTGGCCGTTTAGTCCCAATATGAGATATGAATTTTATTTAATTTTATTTAACCTTTATTTAACAAGGAGGGGCTCATTGAGATTTATAATCTCCTTTTCAAGAGCGTCCTGGCCAAGATATCCAGCACCAAGTCATTACAAAAATTACAGACAAACAACATGAAAAACTACAAGTAATCTAGTAAAAACCATAGAATTCACAAGAGTATAACAAAATCAAAACAGCATATTAAAAACATTGACAGGTCAGGGAATCAGTCTCAAGATCATTCATCAGTGATTTAAAAATACCAATCGGGACAAGTTACAGTTTAAAAGTATTTTGTAAGGCGTTCCAAGACGATGGCGCAGAGAACATAAAAGCCCTTTTACCAAATTCAGTTTGGAATTAAGAAAATGTTTTATAATGCATGTATACTAAAGTTGAGGTAGTGACTATTGATAATTTACCAGGGTTCAATACCTGCTATAGTCACTATTTATGTTGCTCTCCCAAAAACAACACAGGCCTAATACGAGATATATAGCTAACTAAAGTAATGACTGACCATTTTAGAAAATCATGGGACATATAGTCTGTGGTTGCATGCTATGTTATGTCAATCATATTGCTGCTTGTAGCCTATAACTGATGCTTTGTGGTCTTATGCTGCCATCTATTGGAAATATTTAGCAATTAAAAGTTATTAATTCACTGACAGACATTTGTGAGGCAGCTGAGAAATAAAGTGTATTTTTCTCATTAATTCGTTAGATCAGTCTCAAACCTGCCCCACCTATCCTACACCAATTCCTGGACTTTCACATAGAGGTTACTAGGTCACCCAGTTCAAACCACATTTGGAAAATAAAACTAATGTGTCTTGTTTATCAAGTGTTCTGCCTTGAAACAATAAATATAATAAAATAACAAAACAAAAAAGCAAAATGTTTAGACAGGTTTTGATTAACAAAATAATCAACATGCTATTTAGTGCTATAATGGTATTCACTAACATAATATTATTACTAAAATAGTTTCTAAAAGGGTTCTAGGCCCTACCCTGGAATTAGGGGTTAAGGATTAGGCTAAAACAGGTCATATGTAGGGTTAGGGGTTAAGGCAAAAATAGGTCATATGTAGGGTTAGGGGTTAAGGCTAAAATAGGTTCTACCTAGGACTAGGGTTAAGGATAAAATCAGTTATACGTAGGGTTAGAGTTTCTGTATAGCACTTTGTGACATCTGCTGATGTAAAAAGGGCTTTATAAATACATTTGAGTGAATGTTAGGTTCAGGGTTTTTAAGGTAAAAATCAGTGTGGGTTTATATCTCTCTTACTCCTCCCTGTGGCCTTCTGTGGGTTCTACATAACTCATTCACGACAGCTGCTATACTCATAATCTGAGGTAGCAAACTGCGTCAGATCTACAAATCAATGAGCTAGACCTGTCCATTTGGTTTGCAAATCAGTGAACCTGCGCTTCATTCGCTCAAACTGATGCCTACGAACGAAGATTTCGATCAAATTACCCAGCAGCCATTTAGGGACAACGAGTCGTCAAAAAAAAGTGTTATTTCTTAATTAGAAAATGTCTTCTGTCTGTTTAAATCAGCTACATCTTGAAAAAGAGGACAGGGACGTGTTTTGTTTAAGTTCTAAACCTTTTTCTGAAAACACATATGGTTAACCATGACCAGAAAATGTTTAACATTTAGTACTGTCGGTCACCAAAACATAAACCCAGACGAATAGTGACATCGCTCAAAAAGTAGCTGTAATACTGTTAATAAGTTACCTGAGGTCATCGTTCAATTTAATGCCGAGAAGTCTCATTGATAACAATAGAAAAGCAGAACTTGGTGCCACGGTGCTCAATAGAACTAATAGGAGCTGGCAGGGTGAAAATTCACCTGAAATAAGGCCTGTTCTTTAGCAATTACCTCAAAACTAGAGACATAAGGTAATGTTACGAAACTGGTCTCCATGGCGGATGCAATTAAGTACTTTTTATCAACAACAAAAAACATTGTTAAAAATGTAATGTGTCCAGCCTACTGAGGAGCCCCGAAAATAATATTCAAAAGTGTGGTCCTTGGACACAGAGGGTTTAAACACTAAAGTTACCGTCCATCTAGTGAGGAGAGGAGAACCGGACAGAGGTAGCCAGCATCCGTCAACAAGAGAGGGAGAAGCCCTCCACAGATTTAAGAGTTAACAGCAGGTGTCTTGATAATACTATAGAATAATGCAGTGAGTCAGTGGTTCCTGCTCCACATGTAAATGCTTTGTAGTAGTTAAAAATAATGTTTTGATATTTCATATGATAAATCCATAAATAATATATGTCTTGTGCTTTTGGCAATGATTTATGTATAATACTTATGTATAACAAGTGATAACATGTATGTCTCCAAAGCGTTTTGTCTTCATTTTGGCAGGTTCATTTATGCTAATTTCTCAAGATTAACTCAGGTTTTCGTCCAGCGGCTAAGGAGTTGGAGCTGTGGCAGGAGTTGGACCTGTGGTCGAAAGGTGGCTGGTTTATACCCCGGGCCGGGCGCTGGAAAAAACGGGAGGAATTGATCTGACCACTGGAGGGCTGCTGGGTTCACATCCTCAAAACATTCACCTTTCGTTGATCAGAACTCTAGAGGTTCTTCGCCCAAAAATATATATCACTTTTAGTGATTCCATATATTAACCTGTTAGGGCTAGGGGGCAGTATTGACACAGCCGGATATAAACCGTACCCAATTTAATCTGGTTACTACTCCTGCCCAGTAACTAGAATATGCATATAATTATTGGCTTTGGATAGAAAACACCCTAAAGTTTCTAAAACTGTTTGAATGGTGTCTGTGAGTATAACAGAACTCATATGGCAGGCCAAAACCTGAAAAGATTTCATGCAGGAAGTGGCCTGTCTGAGAAGTAGTGTTTCATCTTGGCTCTTTTTATTGAAGACTGAGGATCTGTGCAATAACGTGACACTTCCTACGGCTCCCATAGGCTCTCAGAGCCCGGGAAAAAGCTGAACGATATCGAGGCAGGCTCTAGCTGAAACACGTTATCGCTTTTGGCAAGTGGCCACTCAGAGTACTATGGGCTTAGGCGCGTGCCCGAGTCAACGGAATGCTTTCTTTTCTTTTGTCTGTTTACCTAAACGCAGATTCCCGGTCGGAATATTATTGCTTTTTTATGAGGAAAATGGCATAAAAATTGATTTTAAACAGCGGTTGACATGCTTCGAAGTACGGTAATGGAATATTTCAAAAAAAAATTGTCACGAATTGCGCCATGCTCGCCACCCTTATTTACCCTTTCGGATAGTGTCTTGAACGCACGAACAAAACGCCGCTGTTTGGATATAACGATGGATTATTTTGGACCAAACCAACATTTGTTATTGAAGTAGAAGTCCTGGGAGTGCATTCTGACGAAGACAGCAAAGGTAATAACATTTTTCTTATAGTAAATCTGACTTTGATGAGTGCTAAACTTGCTGGGTGTCTAAATAGCTAGCCCTGTGATGCCGGGCTATCTACTGAGAATATTGCAAAATGTGCTTTCACCGAAAAGCTATTTTAAAATCGGACATATCGAGTGCATAGAGGAGTTCTGTATCTATAATTCTTAAAATAATTGTTATGCTTTTTGTGAACGTTTATCGTGAGTAATTTAGTAAATTCACCGGCAGTGTTCGGTGGGAATGCATGTATAAACCCAAACATGCATGTATTGTATAAGATAATGTCCTAGGGTTGTCATCTGATGAAGATCATCAAAGGTTAGTGCTACATTTAGCTGTGGTTTGGGTTTATGTGACATTATATGCTAGCTTGAAAAATGGGTGCCTGATTATTTCTGGCTGGGTACTCTGCTGACATAATCTAATGTTTTGCTTTCGTTGTAAAGCCTTTTTGAAATCGGACAGTGTGGTTAGATTAACGAGAGTCTTATCTTTAAAATGGTGTAAAATAGTCATATTTTGGAAAAATTTAAGGTTTTGCATTTCTAAGGTATTTGAATAACGCGCCACGGGATTACACTGGCTGTTGAGTAGGTGGGACGCAAGCGTCCCACCTAGCCCATAGAGGTTAAGGAAGTGATAGAAGCCTTTTCGCTTCTACAAGGAACCTTCTTTTCTAAGAGCGTAAAACAAACACATTTATCTTTTGATTATTTAATTATCTACATCATGTTATTTCAAGTTCTCCCTTTGGAGCACAACATCACGTTGTTAAAAAACAATCCTAAATTGGGCGTGGCTATAAATTAGGCAAATTGAAGGCATCTAGGGCGTAATATGTGTTCGATGAAAACGTTGTAGAAAACATTATTGGCAAGGGACTTGATGCCTACTATGCCAAAGCTATTTAGAGTTGTTAAACGGGTGTGAAGTGTATTGATATAACGGTAAAATTGTCAAAATTCTGCTTGTGACAACAATCAGAATTGTTTAAAAAATATGCATGCCATTATATTAGGCGATAATTAAGAGTAGACAAAGTGGTCGTGTCATGTGAAAATTCTATCAAATGTCTTACATTGCAACGAGTACAGTCAGGAACCCCTGCAGTACCTCCACAGACCCCGGATTGAGAACCCCTGATTTAGCAGATGCTCTTATCCAAGGAGATTTACAGTAAGTGCATTTATCTTAAGATAGCTATTTATTTTGGAAATAAACGTAATAAATTATTCCTAAAATTGTTATCTCACCTCTTAGCTTTGGTGTCATGTCCCCCAGAGAGAAGCCTTTTAAAGGAAGGGCCCCCCTCCTCTCTCTCCCCAGAGAGACTCATTTTAGAGGCAGGGTCCTCCTCTTCTCTCTCCCCAGAGAGACTCATTTTAGAGCACTGACCCCTAAACAGAGATCCAGGATGTTGGTTGTGGTTAACACAGTAACAACTATTTATTGAAGGTCAATTGTTCTATTAATTATCTCTTAGAAATAAAACATTAACTAACAGACACATCCAAACAGTCAGGTGATTTAATGCATCACATGAATATGTAGTTGTGATTGCTATTTTTCACATTTTCTCCATGTAGTGGAGATGTTATGTTGATGTTACATAATGTTATATTATGTAAAGTAGGCTAGGTTATAATGTATAGTAGTGGGTTGTTAGTGATATGTAGATGTTATATTATATTAGTGATATGTAGGTGTTATATTATGTAAAGTAGACTAGGTTATAATGTATAGTAGTGGGTTGTTAGTGATATGTAGAAGTTATATTATGTAAAGTAGACTAGGTTATAATGTATAGTAGAGGGTTGTTAGTGATATGTAGATGTTATATTATGTAAAGTAGACTAGGTTATAATGTATAGTAGAGGGTTGTTAGTGATATGTAGATGTTATATTATGTAAAGTAGACTAGGTTATAATGTATAGTAGTGGGTTGTTAGTGATATGTAGATGTTATATTATGTAAAGTAGACTAGGTTATAATGTATAGTAGTGGGTTGTTAGTGATATGTAGATGTTATATTATGTAAAGTAGACTAGGTTATAATGTATAGTAGTGGGTTGTTAGTGATATGTAGATGTTATATTATGTAAAGTAGACTAGGTTATAATGTATAGTAGTGGGTTGTTAGTGATATGTAGATGTTATATTATGTAAAGTAGACTAGGTTATAATGTATAGTAGTGGGTTGTTAGTGATATGTAGATGTTATATTATGTAAAGTAGACTAGGTTATAATGTATAGTAGTGGGTTGTTAGTGATATGTAGATGTTATATTATGTAAAGTAGACTAGGTTATAATGTATAGTAGTGGGTTGTTAGTGATATGTAGATGTTATATTATGTAAAGTAGACTAGGTTATAATGTATAGTAGTGGGTTGTTAGTGATATGTAGATGTTATATTATGTAAAGTAGACTAGGTTATAATGTATAGTAGTGGGTTGTTAGTGATATGTAGATGGTATATTATGTAAAGTAGACTAGGTTATAATGTATAGTAGTGGGTTGTTAGTGATATGTAGATGTTATATTATATTAGTGATATGTAGATGTTATATTATGTAAAGTAGACTAGGTTATAATGTATAGTAGTGGGTTGTTAGTGATATGTAGATGTTATATTATGTAAAGTAGACTAGGTTATAATGTATAGTAGTGGGTTGTTAGTGATATGTAGATGTTATATTATGTAAAGTAGACTAGGTTATAATGTATAGTAGTGGGTTGTTAGTGATATGTAGATGTTATATTATGTAAAGTAGACTAGGTTATAATGTATAGTAGTGGTTGTTAGTGATATGTAGATGTTATATTATGTAAAGTAGACTAGGTTATAATGTATAGTAGTGGGTTGTTAGTGATATGTAGATGTTATATTATGTAAAGTAGACTAGGTTATAATGTATAGTGATCTAAATGTTTAGAGGTCTAAACCTCGACTCTGGCTCCCGAGTGGCACAGTGGTGTAAGACACTGCATCTCAGTGCAAGAGATGTCACTGTAGTCCCTGGATTGAATCCAGGCAGCATTACATCTGACTGTGGTTGGGAGTCCCATAGGGCAGCTCACAATTGGAACAGCGTCGTCCAGGTTTGGTTGGGCTAGGCGGTCTTTGTGAATAAGAATTTGTTCTTACTGACTTGCCCAGTCAAATATATCAGAGATGACCAGTCTAAACCGGTTCAGATCAGTTCAACATAATGTTATAGTCCTACCAGTAGCAGGACAGAGAATGTACTGTATATAACCTACATATCATAGATGACCAGTCTAAACCTTTTCAGATCAACATAATGTTATAGTCCTACCAGTAGCAGGACAGAGAATGTACTGTATATAACCTACATATCATAGATGACCAGTCTAAACCTGTTCAGATCAACATAATGTTATAGTCCTACCAGTAGCAGGACAGAGAATGTACTGTATATAACCTACATATCATAGATGACCAGTCTAAACCTGTTCAGATCAACATAATGTTATAGTCCTACCAGTAGCAGGACAGAGAATGTACTGTATATAACCTTCATATCATAGATGACCAGTCTAAACCTGTTCAGATCAACATAATGTTATAGTCCTACCAGTAGCAGGACAGAGAATGTACTGTATATAACCTACATATCATAGATGACCAGTCTAAACCTGTTCAGATCAACATAATGTTATAGTCCTACCAGTAGCAGGACAGAGAATGTACTGTATATAACCTACATATCATAGATGACCAGTCTAAACCTGTTCAGATCAACATAATGTTATAGTCCTACCAGTAGCAGGACAGAGAATGTACTGTATATAACCTACATATCATAGATGACCAGTCTAAACCTGTTCACATCAACATAATGTTATAGTCCTACCAGTAGCAGGACAGAGAATGTACTGTATATAACCTACATATCATAGATGACCAGTCTAAACCTGTTCACATCAACATAATGTTATAGTCCTACCAGTAGCAGGACAGAGAATGTACTGTATATAACCTACATATCATAGATGACCAGTCTAAACCTGTTCACATCAACATAATGTTATAAGCCTACCAGTAGCAGGACAGAGAATGTACTGTATATAACCTACATATCATAGATGACCAGAAAGTTACTTTCGTTTGCTCTACTCATTTACATATCAGGTTCTTCCTGTTCTCTCTCCCTCCCTCTCTCTTAACAGCTCCTTCAAGTGTCTGGAACTTTTGGAGGGATGTGAAACCATTCTTCCACGAGAAATTCCATAATTTGCTGTTTTGTTGATGGTAAGTTTTCAATTGTGTTGAGACTCTGACCTGTCCAATGAGCCACACTGATTAAAGAATCCTACAGTACCAAAACACCCTCTCACTCTCTCTCTCACACACACACAGACACACACACACACACACACACACACGCGCAGTGCAGTAATTATAATCCCAGTCTACTGTACACTCCCATCCTCTGCCTCTCTCCATCACTTTCTCTGTCACTTTCTCCATCACTTTCTCCATCACTTTCTCTGTGTTGTCTGTTGCTGTCTCTGTTGGTGAGGGCTAGGCCTACTACAATGCAATATCCAAAACATGACAACACAACTACATAACACCATTAAATACAGTTGATTACTACAATACAACATTCACAACATGACAACACAACTACATAACACCATTAAATACAGTTGAGGATTACTACAATACAACATTCACAACACAACTACATAACACCATTAAATACAGTTGGTTACTACAATACAACATTCACATGACAACACAACTACATACACCATTAAATACAGTTGAACTACAATACAATGCCACGTCATTGCTTTGGAGAAGTTAAAAATAATGTTTTATATTTCTATATGATCAATCCATTAATAATATATGTCTTGTGCTTTTGGCAATGATTTATGTATAATACTTATATGTAACAAGTGATACCATGTATGTCTCTAAAACATTTTGTCTTCATTTTGGCAGATTAACTCATGCTTATTTCAGAAAATTAACTCAGGTTTTCACCCAGCGGCTAAGGAGTTGGAGCTGTGGCAGGAGTTGGACCTGTGGTTGAAAGGTGGCTGGTTTATA
Organism: Salmo salar; assembly: GCF_965601325.2. Classification (NCBI taxonomy): domain Eukaryota; kingdom Metazoa; phylum Chordata; class Actinopteri; order Salmoniformes; family Salmonidae; genus Salmo; species Salmo salar. The sequence goes on along the minus strand of NC_138296.1, from coordinate 3,016,172 downwards.
TCCCGGGCCGGGCGCTGGAAAAAACGGGAGGAATTGATCTGACCCCTGGAGGGCTGCTGGGTTCACGTCCTCAAAACATTAACCTTTCGTTGATCAGAACTCTAGAGGTTCTTCTTCACTGAACCCAAAAATATATATCACTTTTAGTGGTTCCATATATTAAGGAAGTGATAGAAGCCTTTTTGGTTCAATAAGGAACCTTCTTTTCTAAGAGTGTATAATAAACACGTTTTTCTTTTGATTATTTAATTATCTACATCATGTTATTTCAAGATATCCCTTTGGAGCGCAACATCACGTTGTTAAAAAATAATCCTAAATTGGACATGGCTATAAATTAGGCAATTGAAGGCATTAAGGGCATAATATGTGTTTGATGAAAATGAACATTGTATGCAACGTTGTAGGCAACATTATTGGCAAGGGACTTGATGCCTACTATGCCAAAGATATTTAGAGTTGTTAAACGGGTGTGAAGAGTGTGTTGATATAACGGTAATATTGTCAGAATTCTGCTTGTGAAAAAGATCACAATTGGTTAAAAAAAATATGCATTCCATTATATTAGTCAATAATTAAGAGTAGACAAAGTGGTCGTGTCATGTGGAAATTCTATCAAATGTCTTACATTGCAACGAGTACAGTCAGGGTGCCGTGGAACCCCTGCAGTACCTCCACAGACCCCGGATTGAGAACCCCTGATTTAGCAGATGCTCTTATCTAGAGAGATTTACAGTAACTGCATTCATCTTGAGATAGCTATTTATTTTGGAAATAAACATAATAAATTCTTCATAAAATTGTCATCTTACCTCTTAGCTTTGGTGTCATGTCCCTCAGAGAGACTCATTTTAGAGGCAGGGCCCCCCTCCTCTCTCTCCTCAGAGAGATTCATTTTACAGCACTGACCCCTAAACAGAGATCCAGCATGTTGGTTGTGGTTAACACAATGACAACTAAACAGAGATCCAACATGTTGGTTGTGGTTAACACAGTGACAACTAAACAGAGATCCAGCATGTTGGTTGTGGTTAACACAGTGACAACTAAACAGAGATCCAACATGTTGGTTGTGGTCAACACAGTGACAACTAAACAGAGATCCAGCATGTTGGTTGTGGTTAACACAGTGACAACTAAACAGAGATCCAACATGTTGGTTGTGGTTAACACAGTGACAACTAAACAGAGATCCAACATGTTGGTTGTGGTTAACACAGTAACAACTAAACAGAGATCCAGCATGTTGGTTGTGGTTAACACAGTAACAACTAATTATTTAATGTCAATTGTTATCATTTATTCATTATCTCTTTGCGAAATAAAACATTTACTAACAGACATAGAAACAGTCAGGTGATTTAATGCATCACATGAACATGTAGTTGTGACATTTCATCTCCATGGTAACTGTCAATAATAATAATAAGTCACTGTTTGTTAAGGTAGTTATAGACAGTACAGCAACAATAATAATAATAATAATAATAAGTCACTGTTTGTTAAGGTAGTTATAGACAGTACAGCAACAACAATAATAATAATAATAATAATAATGATAATAATAATAATAAGTTACTCTTTGTTAAGGTAGTTATAGACAGTACAGCAACAATAACAATAATAATAACAATAATAATAATAATAATAATAATAAGTCACTGTTTGTTAAGGTAGTTATAGACAGTACAGCAACAATAATATTACTATTAATAATAATAATAAGTCACTGTTTGTTAAGGTAGTTATAGACAGTACAACAACACAAGGCCAAATCTCAAAATTATTTTTATTCATTAAAAGTAGGCTATTTATTGTCTTTCAATCTGTTATTTTCTAAATGTACCTGAGAATATAGACTGAAGGCCGAAAATGTATGACCAGTCTAAACCTGTTCAGATCAGTTCACATAACGTTATAGTCCTACCAGTAGCAGGACAGAAAATGTACTGTATATAACCTTGGCTCTGTCATATCCTCACATGGTCTCTCCTATCATTGCTATGCAGACGACACACAATTAATCTTCTCCTTTCCCCCTTCTGATAACCAGGCGGCGAATCGCATCTCTGCATGTCTGTCAGACATATCAGTGTGGATGACGGATCACCACCTCAAGCTGAACCTCGGCAAGACGGAGCTGCTCTTCCTCCCGGGAAAGGACTGCCCGTTCCATGATCTCGCCATCACGGTTGACAACTCCCTTGTGTCCTCCTCCCAGAGTGCTAAGAACCTTGGCGTGATCCTGGACAACACCCTGTCGTTCTCCACCAACATCAAGGCGGTGACCCGATCCTGTAGGTTCATGCTCTACAACATTCGCAGAGTACGACCCTGCCTCACACAGGAAGCGGCGCAGGTCCTAATCCAGGCACTTGTCATCTCCCGTCTGGATTACTGCAACTCGCTGTTGGCTGGGCTCCCTGCCTGTGCCATTAAACCCCTACAACTCATCCAGAACGCCGCAGCCCGTCTGGTGTTCAACCTTCCCAAGTTCTCTCACGTCACCCCGCTCCTCCGCTCTCTCCACTGGCTTCCAGTTGAAGCTCGCATCCGCTACAAGACCATGGTGATTGCCTACGGAGCTGTGAAGGGAACGGCACCTCCATACCTTCAGGCTCTGATCAGGCCCTACACCCAAACAAGGGCACTGCGTTCATCCACCTCTGGCCTGCTGGCCCCCCTACCTCTGAGGAAGCAGTGAGAATGTACTGTATATAACCTACATATCATAGATGACCAGTCTAAACCTGTTCAGATCAACATAATGTTATAGTCCTACCAGTAGCAGGACAGAGAATGTACTGTATATAACCTACATATCATAGATGACCAGTCTAAACCTGTTCAGATCAACATAATGTTATAGTCCTACCAGTAGCAGGACAGAGAATGTACTGTATATAACCTACATATCATAGATGACCAGTCTAAACCTGTTCAGATCAATATAATGTTATAGTCCTACCAGTAGCAGGACAGAGAATGTACTGTATATAACCTACATATCATAGATGACCAGACTAAACCTGTTCAGATCAGTTCACATAATGTTATAGTCCTACCAGTAGCAGGACAGAGAATGTACTGTATATAACCTACCTATCATAGATGACCAGCCTAAACCTGTTCAGATCAACATAACGTTATAGTCCTACCAGTAGCAGGACAGAGAATGTACTGTATATAACCTTCATATCATAGATGACCAGTCTAAACCTGTTCAGATCAACATAATGTTATAGTCCTACCAGTAGCAGGACAGAGAATGTACTGTATATAACCTACATATCATAGATGACCAGTCTAAACCTGTTCAGATCAACATAATGTTATAGTCCTACCAGTAGCAGGACAGAGAATGTACTGTATATAACCTACATATCATACATGACCAGTTTAAACCTGTTCAGATCAACATAATGTTATAGTCCTACCAGTAGCTGGACAGAGAATGTACTGTATATAACCTACAAATCATAGATGACCAGCCTAAATCTGTTCAGATCAGTTCACATAATGTTATAGTCCTACCATTAGCAAGTCAGAGAATGTACTGTATATAACCTACATATCATAGATGACCTGTCTAAACCTGTTCCGATCAGTTCACAGAGACCATCAGGTTTGTCAGCATGATAAGTGATCATATCTCAAACCTACTCTGACTATTTAATGTCTGACGTCGCCCTAACCTTATAATAGTTTGTAGGTAGCCTAGACCTACAGTACGAGAGTCTGCCAGTCTTTCCTACATACCAACACATTTATTTAATGTTACCGAGAAATATGTGCCACAGTTTCAACAGCCGTTTTGTAACTGCGTAGGTTACAAACCTACTTTTAATTTCATATGAGGAAATCACATAACTTACAGTCACTGGTGCAGCTGCCTGTTTTCTTGCAGATGAAGTAGCTTTCATAGGCAACTCATTCAACCAGCCTAAACAACAGTAAATAAAATATGTTAAATGGTCAAAAGCCAATCCTGATATAGTCATATACATTAGAGAGAGGTATATATATCCTGATATAACCATATACATTAGAGAGAGGTATATATATCCTGATATAGTCATATACATTAGAGAGAGGTATATATATCCTGATAGAGCCATATACATTAGAGAGAGGTATATATATCCTGATATACTCATATACATTAGAGAGAGGTATATATATCCTGATATAGTCATATACATTAGAGAGAGGTATATATATCCTGATATAACCATATACATTAGAGAGAGGTATATATATCCTGATATAGTCATATACATTAGAGAGAGGTATATATATATCCTATATATAACCATATCCAATAGAGAGAGGTATAAATATCCTGATATAACCATATCCATTAGAGAGAGGTATATATATCCTGATATAGTCATATACATTAGAGAGAGGTATATATATCCTTATATAACCATATCCAATAGAGAGAGGTATATATATCCTGATATAGCCATATACATTAGAGGTATATATATCCTGATATAGCCATATACATTAGAGGTATATTGCTACAGGTGTTGGATCTTAATTTGAGCCAGTTTGCTACAGCAGGAAAATAATCCTGCAGAAACAGGACATTTGAATTATTATGTGGATTATAATTAATGAACAGTTTTGTGGAATTTATCATCTTCAGAAACCGTTTTTAAAGTTTAATTACACTCAAATACACTACAAGTTTATTTTTTCTGCAACAGGGTGATCAAATTAAAATCCTACATCTGTACAGAGATTATGGCTTTACATTTACATCATTTAGCAGACACTCTTATCCAGAGCGACTTACAGTAGTGAATGCATACATTTCATACATTTTATTTTTTCTGTGCTGGCCCCCCGTGGGAATTGAACCCACAACCCTGGCGTTGCAAACACCATGCTCTACCAACTGAGCTACAGGGAAGGCTACTCTTCATCTGAAAAGGGCAGTTTGACTTATTAGCAATAACATTGCAACTGTCAGCTGCTGTAAACCTCTGTGATTGGATGTTATAGACCCCCATACATATCCCCATGTACAATTATGTGTACAGATGTAGGATCTTCATTTGATCACCCCCCACTGCAGAAGAACTTTCCAGCAATGCAGGACATCTAAAACTTGTTGTGTATTCCTTGTGGCTCCGTTGGTAGAGCATGGTGTTTGCAACGCCAGCATGGTGTGTGCAATGCCAGGGTTGTGGGTTCGATTCCGCCGGGGGGCCAGTACATAATAAAAAATAATAAAAAAAATGCATGAAATGTATTCTCTGGATAAGAGTGTCTGCTAAATGACTCAAATGTAAAAGGTTTACAAAGGCTTCTGAAGTTTGTAATTTCCACTTAGATCTTTTCCTTACGAAAAATGTAGTAACTCCTACAGAAATGTCAATTAAGTATAATTCACATAATAATTCACGTTTCCTGTTCCTGCAGGAATATTTTAATAAACTGGCTCAAATTAAGATCCTACATATGTACGTGCAAATGTACTTGGTGAATAAAGGTGATTGTGATTCTACAAAGGTTGAGTCTCTAGATTCCCTTGCTGCTCTGGAGAAATAATGAAATGGTTGTCATGGTGATTTAACCTGTTGGGGATAGGGGGCAGTATTTGCACGGCCGGATAAGAAACGTACCCAATTTAATCTGGTTACTACTCCTGCCCAGTAACTAGAATATGCATATCATTGTTTGATTTGGATAGAAAACACCCTAAAGTTTCTAAAACTGTTTGAATGGTGGCTGTGAGTATAACAGAACTCATTTGGCAGGCCAAAACCTGAGAAGATTCCAAACAGAAAGTGCCCTCTCTGACCATTTCATGGCCTTCTTGATCATCTCTAACCAAAACAGGGGATCTCTGTTATAACGTGACATTTTCTAACGCTCCCATAGGCTCTCAGAAGGCGCCAGAACGATGAATGGTGGCTTTGCAGGCCATGGCTGAAAAACATTAGTGCATTTGGTAAGTGGTCGACCTGAGGACAATGAGACTGGAAGCGCGTGCACGAGCCGACACCATGTTTACTTTCTCTCTCTTTGAACGAAAACAACGACTCCCGGTCGGAATATTATCGCTTTTTTTACGTGAAAAATAGCATAAAAATTTATTTTAAACAGCGGTTGACATGCTTCGAAGTACGGTAATGGAATATTTTGAATTTTTTTGTCACGAAACGCGTCGGGCGCGTCACCCTTCTTTACCCTTCGGATAGTGTCTTGAACGCACGAACAAAACGCCTCTATTTGGATATAACTATGGATTATTTGGATCCAAACCAACATTTGTTATTGAAGTAGAAGTCCTGGGAGTGCATTCTGACAATGCACCAATAGGCTTAACCCACATGGTGGGAATTGTTACCTGGCTCACACTGTCCCAAATGCAATTTAAAAAAAAGCAAGTCTCAGACACTATTTCTGACACCAATGTAGCGAACAGCGGGGCAGGGAAGCCAACCCAGGTCGCACATGTAAAAGGCCAACAACCTACGCATCGTGCCATTGGCACCAATTCACTTGGGTCACTTGTTTGGAATTGTGAAGTGGCTCATATAGCGAGGATCACTGCACTTTAGTGGAACTATGATACAATTACATTATCATATGAAATGTAGAGGATCACTACACTATAGTGGAACTATGATACAATTACATTATCATATGAAATGTAGAGGATCAGTACGCTATAGAGGAACTATGATACAAATACATTATCATATAAAATTTAGAGGATCACTACGCTATAGAGGAACTATGATACAATTACATTATCATATGAAATGTAGAGGATCACTACACTATAGTAGAACTATGATATGACAAGGTGTAGTACTGAAACTACCGAGGTTACCTAGCCAGCTACACGTTCAAAGTCAACAACGCAGCCACTGCTAGCTAGCCTACTCCACCAGCCAGCAGTACTGTATCATCTTAGTCAATAACATTTTTGCAACGTAAGCTTAACTTCCTGAACATTCGAGACGTGTAGTCCACTTGTCACTCCAATCTCATTTGCATTAGCGTAGCCTCTTCTGTAGCTTGTCTACTATGTGCCTGCCTATCCCTGTTCTCTCTCCTCTGCACAGGCCATACAAACGCTCCACACCGCGTGGCACTCTAACCTGGTGGGCCCAGCGCGCACGACCCACGTGGAGTTCCAGGTCTCCGGCAGCCTCTGGAACTGCCGGTCTGCGGCCAACAAGGCTGAGTTCATCTCAGCCTATGCTACCCTCCAGTCCCTAGACTTCCTGGCGCTGACGGAAACATGGATCACCACAGATAACACTGCTACTCCTACTGCTCTCTCCTCGTCTGACTACGTGTTCTCGCATACCCCTAGAGCATCGAGCCAGCGGGGTGGTGGCACTGGAATCCTCATCTCTCCCAAGTGGACATTCTCTCTTTCTCCCCTGACCCATCTGTCTATCTCCTCATTTGAATTCCATGCTGTCACAGTTACCAGCCCTTTCAAGCTTAACATCCTTATCATTTATCGCCCTCCAGGTTCCCTTGGAGAGTTCATCAATGAGCTTGACGCCTTGATAAGTTCCTTTCCTGAGGATGGCTCACCTCTCACAGTTCTGGGTGACTTTAACCTCCCCACGTCTACCTTCGACTCATTCCTCTCTGCCTCCTTCTTTCCACTCCTCTCCTCTTTCGACCTCACCCTCTCACCTTCCCCCCCTACTCACAAGGCAGGCAATACGCTTGACCTCATCTTTACTAGATGCTGTTCTTCCACTAATCTCATTGCAACTCCCCTCCAAGTCTCCGACCACTACCTTGTATCCTTTTCCCTCTCGCTCTCATCCAACACTTCTCACTCTCCCCCTACTCGGATGGTATTGCGCCGTCCCAACCTTCGCTCTCTCTCTCCCGCTACTCTCTCCTCTTCCATCCTATCATCTCTTCCCTCTGCTCAAACCTTCTCCAACCTATCTCCTGATTCTGCCTCCTCAACCCTCCTCTCATCCCTCTCTGCATCCTTTGATCTCCTCTGTCCCCTATCCTCCAGGCCGGCTCGGTCCTCCCCTCCTGCTCCGTGGCTCGACGACTCACTGCGAGCTCACAGAACAGGGCTCCGGGCAGCCGAGCGGAAATGGAGGAAAACTCGCCTCCCTGCGGACCTGGCATCCTTTCACTCCCTCCTCTCTACATTTTCCTCTTCTGTCTCTGCTGCTAAAGCCACTTTCTACCACTCTAAACTCCAAGCATCTGCCTCTAACCCTAGGAAGCTCTTTGCTACCTTCTCCTCCCTCCTGAATCCTCCTCCCCCTCCCCCCCCCCCCCCCCCTCCTCCCTCTCTGCGGATGACTTCGTCAACCATTTTGAAAAGAAGGTTGACGACATCCGATCCTCGTTTGCTAAGTCAAACGACACTGCTGGTCCTGCTCACACTGCCCTACCCTGTGCTTTGACCTCTTTCTCCCCTCTCTCTCCAGATGAAATCTCGCGTCTTGTGACGGCCGGCCGCCCAACAACCTGCCCACTTGACCCTATCCCCTCCTCTCTTCTCCAGACCATTTCCGGAGACCTTCTCCCCTACCTCACCTCGCTCATCAACGCATCCTTGACCGCTGGCTACGTCCCTTCCGTCTTCAAGAGAGCGAGAGTTGCACCCCTTCTGAAAAAACCTACACTCGACCCCTCCGATGTCAACAACTACAGGCCAGTATCCCTTCTTTCCTTTCTCTCCAAAACTCTTGAACGCGCCGTGCTTGGCCAGCTCTCTTGCTATCTCTCTCAGAATGACCTTCTTGATCCTAATCAGTCAGGTTTCAAGACTGGGCATTCAACTGAGACTGCTCTTCTCTGTGTCACGGAGGCTCTCCGCACTGCTAAAGCTAACTCTCTCTCCTCTGCTCTCATCCTTCTAGACCTATCTGCTGCCTTTGATACCGTGAACCATCAGATCCTCCTCTCCACCCTCTCCGAGCTGGGCATCTCTGGCACCGCGCACGCTTGGATTGCGTCCTACCTGACAGGTCGCTCCTACCAGGTGGCGTGGCGAGAATCTGTCTCCGCACCACGTGCTCTCACCACTGGTGTCCCCCAGGGCTCTGTTCTTGGCCCACTCCTATTCTCGCTATACACCAAGTCACTTGGCTCTGTCATATCCTCACATGGTCTCTCATATCATTGCTATGCAGATGACACACAATTAATCTTCTCCTTTCCCCCTTCTGACAACCAGGTGGCGAATCGCATCTCTGCATGTCTGGCAGACATATCAGTGTGGATGACGGATCACCACCTCAAGCTGAACCTCGGCAAGACGGAGCTGCTCTTCCTCCCGGGGAAGGACTGCCCGTTCCATGATCTCGCCATCACGGTTGACAACTCCCTTGTGTCCTCCTCCCAGAGTGCTAAGAGCCTTGGCGTGACCCTGGACAACACCCTGTCGTTCTCCACCAACATCAAGGCGGTGACCCGATCCTGTAGGTTCATGCTCTACAACATTCGCAGAGTACGACCCTGCCTCACACAGGAAGCGGCGCAGGTCCTAATCCAGGCACTTGTCATCTCCCGTCTGGATTACTGCAACTCGCTGTTGGCTGGGCTCCCTGCCTGTGCCATTAAACCCCTACAACTCATCCAGAACGCCGCAGCCCGTCTGGTGTTCAACCTTCCCAAGTTCTCTCACGTCACCCCGCTCCTCCGCTCTCTCCACTGGCTTCCAGTCGAAGCTCGCATCCGCTACAAGACCATGGTGCTTGCCTACGGAGCTGTTAGGGGAACGGCACCTCCGTACCTTCAGGCTCTGATCAGGCCCTACACCCAAACAAGGGCACTCCGTTCATCCACCTCTGGCCTGCTCGCCTCCCTACCTCTGAGGAAGCACAGTTCCCGCTCAGCCCAGTCAAAACTGTTCGCTGCTCTGGCACCCCAATGGTGGAACAAGCTCCCTCACGACGCCAGGACAGCGGAGTCAATCACCACCTTCCGGAGACACCTGAAACCCCACCTCTTCAAGGAATACCTGGGTTAGGATAAGGTAATCCTTCTAACCCCCCCCCTTAAAAGATTTAGATGCACTATTGTAAAGTGGTTGTTCCACTGGATATTATAGGTGAATGCACCAATTTGTAAGTCGCTCTGGATAAGAGCGTCTGCTAAATGACTAAAATGTAAATGTAAATGATACAATTACATTATCATATGAAATGTAGAGGTTCACTACACTATAGTAGAACTATGATACAAATACATTATCATATGAAATGTAGAGGATCACTACGCTATAGAGGAACTATGATACAATTATATTGAAATGTTAAATGTAGAACTATAATATCTGAATATTGATATATTGAATTTGACTTGACCACGTCCAGTCAGCTCCATTTTGTCTGATTAAACTGACACCAACCTGTCTCAGTAGTAGTAGACTGTTAGGAGTGTTTTACTGTCATTCACTATACTAACATTACACCAACCTGTCTCAGTAGTAGTAGACTGTTAGGAGTGTTTTACTGTCATTCACTATACTAACATTACACCAACCTGTCTCAGTAGTAGTAGACTGTTAGGAGTGTTTTACTGTCATTCACTATACTAACATTACACCAACCTGTCTCAGTAGTAGTAGACTGTTAGGAGTGTTTTACTGTCATTCACTATACTAACATCACACCAACCTGTCTCAGTAGTAGTAGACTGTTAGGAGTGTTTTACTCTCATTCACTATACTAACATTACACCAACCTGTCTTAGTAGTAGTAGACTGTTAGGAGTGTTTTACTGTCATTCACTATACTAACATTACACCAACCTGTCTCAGTAGTAGTAGACTGTTAGGAGTGTTTTACTGTCATTCACTATACTAACATTACACCAACCTGTCTCAGTAGTAGTAGACTGTTAGGAGTGTTTTACTGTCATTCACTATACTAACATTACACCAACCTGTCTCAGTAGTAGTAGACTGTTAGGAGTGTTTTACTGTCATTCACTATACTAACATTACACCAAACTGTCTCAGTAGTAGTAGACTGTTAGGAGTGTTTTACTGTCATTCACTATACTAACATTACACCAACCTGTCTCAGTAGTAGTAGACTGTTAGGAGTGTTTTACTGTCATTCACTATACTAACATTACACCAACCTGTCTCAGTAGTAGTAGACTGTTAGGAGTGTTTTACTGTCATTCACTATACTAACATTACACCAACCTGTCTCAGTTGTAGTAGACTGTTAGGAGTGTTTTACTGTCATTCACTATACTAACATTACACCATACATTTAATTTATCTACACACTTTACAATAATCCCTGACAGGATTGTCACCTTGTAGCCTGAATTCACAACCAGAACATGTCAAGTCATTGAGATATTTTCTGTTCTGCTGAGAGAGCAGCTTTCTGATGACTAGCACTCTGTATATTCTGATGGATGAGGCCTGAGATGGAATGTGAAGATAACTGAAGCTGGCTAGCTTTAGAAAACCAGAATATCTAGCTTGCATATTAGTGTACCACCAGGCTATGTTCAGGTTTCAGCATCAGGTATAAACAGCCGAGTTGTTGGCTACAAACTGGGTTGTATTCATTAGTTTACTCCACAGCCAACAGTTCTAAAATGATGCATAAACAGTTTACTCCAAACACTGTACAATGTGACCTAAACGGTTTCTGTTGCCAAACGTTTTGCTACGGTCGGCACTAATGAATACACACAACCTGTTTTGAGGAAGTGTAAGTTATTGTTTGGCTTTCCACAAAATGTTTTAAAAATGTTTTGAGAAGACTTGTCTATAGACCTATGATCCAGTACACTCTTAGAATAAAGGGTTCCAAACAGGTCCTCCGTCTGTCCCCATAGGAGATTATTTGGGGTTCCAGGTAGAACCCTTCTGGCTTCAATGTAAAACCCTCTGTGGAAAGGGTTCTTCATGGAACCCAAAAGGGTTCTACCTAGTACCAAAATATGTTCTACAAAGGGTTCTCCTATGGGGACAGCCAAAGAACCCTTTTAGATTCTAGATAGTGTAGGAGCGATCACCCTGGGGCACACAGATGGGCACAGAACGAATTCACCCCACACATCTAATTTACATCAAAAACATTTTAAGGAGAGTAGGACTATTATAACACTGTCCACCAAAAATAGAATCAACTATATGAATACACATAACAATATCATCAACTATATTAATACACATAACAATATCATCAACTATATGAATACACATAACAATATCATCAACTATATGAATACACACAACAATATCATCAGCTATATTAATACACATAACAATATCATCAACTATATTAATACACATATCATCAACTATATGAATACACATAACAAAATCATCAACTATATGAATACACAACAATATCATCAACTATATTAATACACATAACAATATCATCAACTATATGAATACACATAACAATATCATCAACTATATGAATACACAATAATCATCTTACCTTTTATCTCTCTCTCAATAGAAACAGAGTCTGGAATGATCATTCGGTCTTCGAAAGTTACTTTCGTTTGCTCTGCTCATTTACATATCAGGTTCTGCCTGTTCTCTCTCCACTCCCTCTCTCTTTACAGCTCTTACAATGTGCAGCTCCTCTCTCTCCCCAGGGGTAGCAGCTCCTCTCTCCCCAGGGGTAGCAGCTCCTCTCTCCCCAGGGGTAGTAGCTCCTCTCTCCCCAGAAGTAGCAGCTCCTCTCTCCCCAGGGGTAGCAGCTCCTCTCTCCCCAGGGGTAGCAGCTCCTCTCTCCCCAGGGGTAGCAGCTCCTCTCTCCCCAGGGGTAGCAGCTCCTCTCTCCCTAGGGGTAGCAGCTCCTCTCTCCCCAGGGGTAGCAGCTCCCCAGGGGTAGCAGCTCCTCTCTCCCTAGGGGTAGCAGCTCCTCTCTCTCCAGGGGTAGCAGCTCCTCTCTCCCCAGGGGTAGCAGCTCTTCTCTCCCCAGGGGTAGCAGCTCCTCTCTCCCCAGGGGTAGCAGCTCCTCTCTCCCCAGGGATTTGAAGACATTGGGAGCTACTTTTGAACACATACATCTACAGTGTATTGCCAACAACTTCAAACATTGACTCTGACCTGTCCAAAAAGCCAATCTGATTAAATTACCCCTCAATCCCTTCTTTCTTTTTTTCTCTCTTTCTAAAGTCACAGTTTTTTGATAGTACTTTTAAAAGTGGCAATATTTCGAGATTAAAGTGGCAATATTTTGATAATATACTCAACATTATATTTTTAGAATGAAGTCTGTTATGAATGTAGGGGATGTGTTTAATAAGTGCATGTCTCCCTGACTACCTGTTGCTGTACCACTGTTGAAATGCCTCAGTTAGATGTCCTGGTGAAACTATAATAAAGTCTGTTATATTTCTAGATGAATGTAGGGGATGTGTTTAATAAGTGCATGTCTCCCTGACTACCTGTTACTGTACCACTGTTGAAATGACTCAGTTAGATGTCCTGGTGAAACTACCCTTTAGAATTGGCTTTACTAAGGTTTGTATCAATCACAACTAAAGTTGCCAAATAACTGTTTCAAATGACCACTTTTATACTCAACATAGACACTTCATATGAACACTCACTCTGGAATGAGAAAAGTATCCTTTCAATTTTATTCAGCTAAATTCAATTATATTTTTCTTACTAATAATCATGTAATATAAAATAATGGCACAGGACTTATAAGCATAGGCCCATCTAGTCTACTAAATGAACAAGCCTACAGTCTATATCATAGCCAGATAACATACAGTATCTAGTCTACTAAATGAACAAGCCTACAGTCTATATCATAGCCAGATAACATACAGTATCCTACTAAATGAACAAGCCTACAGTCTATATCATAGCCAGATAACATACAGTATCTAGTCTACTAAATGAACAAGCCTACAGTCTATATCATAGCCAGATAACACACAGTATCTAGTCTACTAAATGAACAAGCCTACAGTCTACGACATGGATCATAGCCAGATAACATACAGTATCTAGTCTACTAAATGAACAAGCCTACAGTCTATATCATAGCCAGATAACACACAGTATCTAGTCTACTAAATGAACAAGCCTACAGTCTACGACATGGATCATAGCCAGATAACATACAGTATCTAGTCTACTAAATGAACAAGCCTACAGTCTATATCATAGCCAGATAACATACAGTATCTAGTCTACTAAATGAACAAGCCTACAGTCTATAACATGGAGCATAGCCAGATAACATACAGTATCTAGTCTACTAAATGAACAAGCCTACAGTCTATATCATAGCCAGATAACATACAGTATCTAGTCTACTAAATGAACAAGCCTACATGGCATTTTTTTTGCATTTACCTCCCTTATCTCACATCATTTGCTCACATTGTATATAGTCTTTTTTTTTTTTCTTCTACTGCATCATTGATTGTATGTTGTTTTACTCCATGTGTAACTCTGTGTTTTTGTATGTTGTCGAACTGCTTTGCTTTATCTTGGCCAGGTCGCAATTGTAAATGAGAACTTGTTCTCAACTTGCCTACCTGGTTAAATAAAGGTGAAATAAATAAAATAAAAATAAATAAATAAACATCCTATGACATGGACCATAGCCAGATAACATACAGTAGGTCAACTCATATTCTGTTCTTCTGAAATACATGTTTCTTTAGATCTGCCTAAAATAAATTATTGATTCATTGTGTTGGTGAATAATACATTTAGACTTGTTAAATGTACATGCTCCAAAGGTGCTCATCAGTGGTTTGTATATGGCATGTATACAGCTGAAGCCTGAAGTTGATAAACGTGTTTATGTTAATTAACAGTAATTTACCTTGAGACCAGCAGTCTTTTGCATGACAATAAACGTCTGACAATAAATCATGACCTCCACAGCTCTCGGCCTGTGTCTGGGTCTCCTACATCATGACTCCACAGCTCTAGGTCTGTGTCTGGGTCTCCTACATCATGACTCCACAGCTCTAGGTCTGTGTCTGGGTCTCCTACATCATGACTCCACAGCTCTAGGACTGTATCTGGGTCTCCTACATCATGACTCCACAGCTCTAGGTCTGTGTCTGGGTCTACTACATCATGACTCCACAGCTCTAGGTCTGTGTCTGGGTCTCCTACATCATGACTACACAGCTCTAGGTCTGTGTCTGGGTCTCCTACATCATGACAGCTCTAGGCCTGTGTTTGGGTCTCCTACATCATGACTCCACAGCTCTAGGCCTGTGTCTGGGTCTCCTACATCATGACCCCACAGCTCTAGGACTGTATCTGGGTCTCCTACATCATGACTCCACAGCTCTAGGTCTGTGTCTGGGTCTCCTACATCATGACTCCACAGCTCTAGGTCTGTGTCTGGGTCTCCTACATCATGACTCCACAGCTCTAGGACTGTATCTGGGTCTCCTACATCATGACTCCACAGCTCTAGGTCTGTGTCTGGGTCTCCTACATCATGACTCCACAGCTCTAGGTCTGTGTCTGCGTCTCCTACATCATGACTCCACAGCTCTAGGACTGTATCTGGGTCTCCTACATCATGACTCCACAGCTCTAGGCCTGTATCTGGGTCTCCTACATCATGACTCCACAGCTCTAGGCCTGTATCTGGGTCTCCTACATCATGACTCCACAGCTCTAGGCCTGTATCTGGGTCTCCTACATCATGACTCCACAGCTCTAGGTCTGTGTCTGTTTCTCCTACATCATGACTCCACAGCTCTAGGTCTGTGTCTGGGTCTCCTACATCATGACTCCACAGCTCTAGGACTGTATCTGGGTCTCCTACATCATGACTCCACAGCTCTAGGTCTGTGTCTGGGTCTCCTACATCGTGACTCCACAGCTCTAGGACTGTATCTGGGTCTCCTACATCATGACTCCACAGCTCTAGGTCTGTGTCTGGGTCTCCTACATCATGACTCCACAGCTCTAGGTCTGTGTCTGGGTCTCCTACATCATGACTCCACAGCTCTAGGTCTGTGTCCAGGTCTCCTACATCATGACTCCACAGCTCTAGGTCTGTGTCTGGGTCTCCTACATCATGACTCCACAGCTCTAGGACTGTATCTGGGTCTCCTACATCATGACTCCACAGCTCTAGGACTGTATCTGGGTCTCCTACATCATGACTCCACAGCTCTAGGTCTGTGTCCAGGTCTCCTACATCATGACTCCACAGCTCTAGGTCTGTGTCCAGGTCTCCTACATCATGACTCCACAGCTCTAGGTCTGTGTCTGGGTCTCCTACATCATGACAGCTCTAGGACTGTATCTGGGTCTCCTACATCATGACTCCACAGCTCTAGGACTGTATCTGGGTCTCCTACATCATGACTCCACAGCTCTAGGTCTGTGTCTGGGTCTCCTACATCATGACTCCACAGCTCTAGGACTGTGTCTGGGTTTCCTAAATCATCCTCTTCCCTCCATGTCCTCCTGGCTGCTGCTGTTCTAAGTGCTCCACTGACCTGCTGTTGTCGTCTGTCCTCCTTGGCTCATCTGAGATGTTTAGATTACATCATATTTGAGGACACATAATTTAAGGGCCTATGTATTTTTCATGTTTTATTCACCTACAATCTTTTCCCCTCCCTTTCTGGCTGCCCTGCCCCCTTCCCTACTCAGATCAAGTTTGTTTATTATATACACATGATATACACTGTGTGTACAAAACATTAGGAATACCTGTTTATTCCATGACATAGACTAACCAAGTGAATCCAGGTGAAAGCTATGATCCCTTATTGATGTCACCTAGGGCTGTGTCGGTCATGACATTTTGTTACCCTGATAACTGTCAGTCTCATGGTAATTTACCCTTAATTAACATCAAAACATTAACCATCTCCTGGATTCCACACACAGCCTACAAGCCACTGATGCAGACCTTTAGAACATCTACATTTTAAAAAGTCTAATAAATCCATGTAATATAGCCTACACCTTCACAATAAATCCATTATTTATTTTAGACATGTCTAAAGAAACTGATGATATGATATGAAGAAAATCTATTTCAGAAGAACACACTAAGAATCCAGGCTGTATCCCAAGCGGCTGTAATTGGGAGTCCCATAGGCCGGCGCACAATTGGCCCAGTGTCATCCAGGTTTGGCTGGGGTAGTGTAACGGTCGTCGTGTGGAGTGGACCAAAATGCAGCAGGGACGTGAATGCTCATTTTAAACTTTATTGAACACTACACAAAAACAAGAAAACGAACGAACGACAAACAGTCTTGCAGGCTAACCCTAGCAGTGCAAAAACAACTTCCCACAAAACACAAGTGAAAAACAGGCTACCTAAGTATGACTCTCAATCAGCAACAACGATGTACAGCTGTTCCTGATTGAGAGCCATACCAGGCCAACAAAGAAATACACAACACAGAAAACCCATAGAAATACAAAACATAGAACATTACCCAAAACCCCGGAACACATAAATCAAACACCCCTCTTACATAATACATAGACTAACAAAAACCCGAACCACATAAAACAAACACCCCCTGCCACGTCCTGACCAAACTACAATAACAAATAACCCCTTTACTGGTCAGGACGTGACAGTACCCCCCCCCCCCCCCCAAAGGATGCAGACCCCGAAGGCACCTCGCACAAAAAACACAAAAAATAACCCCAAAACAAAAAAAGAATCCCAAACTAAAGAGAGGGAAGGGAGGGTGGCCACCGTCACCGACGGTTCCTGTGCTACACCCCCCCTCCCAACCCACCTACAATGGAGGTGGCTCAAGCTCCGGCCTTACTCCCCCACCTAACCTGTCCACCCCCGCTAAATAATTCATTATTACCCTTCCCGAAGTATCTGGGCTATGGCGCATCGCTGAAGGCCTCAGGCTGATGCGCGTTGCTGGAGACCTCGGGCTGATGCACGTCGCTGGAGACCTTGGGCTGAAGGGCGACTTTGGCTGCGCCGGTTCCGGACTGTAGGCCGTCTCACTCGGTTCCGGACTGCACACTGTTGCCGGATACTCTGGACGGGGTACTGTTGCCGGGTACTCTGGACGGAGCACTGTTGCTGGACACTCTGGACTGGGCACTGTCGTCGGACACTCTGGACTGGGCACTGTCGTCGGACACTCTGGACTGGGCACTGTCGTCGGACACTCTGGACGGACACTCTGGACTGGGCACTGTCGTCGGAAGTTCGGGACTGGGCTGACGCACTGGAAGCCTGATGCGTGGTGCTGGTACTGGATGTGCCAGACTGGAAACATACACCTCAGGGCTAGTGTGAGGAGCAGGAACAGGACGAGTTGGACTGGGCTGACGCACTGGAAGCCTGGTGCGTGGGGCTGGTACTGGAGGTACCAGACTGGAGACATGCACCCCAAGGCTAGAGCAAGGAATGGAAACAGGACGTACTGGACTGGGATGACGCAATGGAAGCCTGGTGCGTGGTGCTGGTACTGGATGTGCCAGACTGGAAACACGCACCTCAGGGCTAGTGCGAGGAGCAGGAACAGGACGAGTTGGACTGGGCTGACGCACTGGAAGCCTAGTGTGTGGGGCTGGTACTGGAGGTACCAGACTGGAGACATGCACCCCAAGGCTAGAGCAAGGAATGGAAACAGGACGTACTGGACTGGGATGACGCAATGGAAGCCTGGTGCGTAGTGCTGGCTTTGGAGGCACCAGACTGGAGACACGCACCTCAGGGCTAGTGCAAGGAGAGGGAACAGGGTGCACTGGGCCATGGGTAAGCACTGGAGGTCTGGAGCGCACCTCCTGCACAACCCATCCTGGCTGGATGGTAATAGCAGCCCTGTACAAGGAGAGTGCTGGCACAGGGCGAACTGGGCTGTGCAGAGGCCTGATGGTTGCCGTGCGTAGAGCAGGCATAGGGTAGCCTGGACCTCTGGAGGCGCACCGGTGGCCAGATGTGCTGCGCAGGCATCCTCCTTCCAGGCTGGATGCCCACTCTAGCACGGCACTTGCGAGGGGCTGGGATCGCTCGCACCGGACTGTGCGTGCGCATGGGCGAGATTGTGCACACTTCCGCATATACCGACGCTCTCCACTCCATACGCTCCCCATAATAAGCAAGGGGAGTTGGCTTAGGTCTACCGCCTGACCTAGCCAAACTACCTGTGTGCCCCCCCAAAACATTTCTTGGGGCTGCCTCTCGACCTCCACCTGCTTCCCATATAGGCTATTACAATGGTCCAGTAGTTGCTCTCACGTCCAGTCTATCCTCGCCTCTAATACCTCCAGCGACCAGGATGACATCACCTCCCGAGCTCACTGCTTGCTCCACTCCAGCTCCTTATAGTCCACCTGCTGCTCCTTCCTTCGCTGCTTGGTCCTTTGGTGGTGGGAAGTTCTGTAACGGTCGTCGTGTGGAGTGGACCAAAATGCAGCAGGGACGTGAATGCTCATTTTAAACTTTATTGAACACTACACAAAAACAAGAAAACGAACGAACGACAAACAGTCTTGCAGGCTAACCCTAGCAGTGCAAAAACAACTTCACACAAAACACAGGTGAAAAACAGGCTACCTAAGTATGACTCTCAATCAGCAACAACGATGTACAGCTGTTCCTGATTGAGAGCCATACCAGGCCAACAAAGAAATACACAACACAGAAAACCCATAGAAATACAAAACAT
Organism: Salmo salar; assembly: GCF_965601325.2. NCBI lineage: Eukaryota > Metazoa > Chordata > Actinopteri > Salmoniformes > Salmonidae > Salmo > Salmo salar. The sequence continues at coordinate 2,996,555 of NC_138296.1, read as the reverse complement.
AGAACATTACCCCAAACCCCGGAACACAAAAATCAAACACCCCTCTTACATAATACATAGACTATCAAAAACCCGAATCACATAAAACAAACACCCCCTGCCACGTCCTGACCAAACTACAATAACAAATAACCCCTTTACTGGTCAGGACGTGATAGGTAGGCCATCATTGTTAATAAGAATGTGTTCTTAACTGGTTTGCCTAGTTAAATAAAGGTTAAATTTAAAAAAGTTGAAACGTATAAAAGATTCTTACAAGAACCTTTTCATCTTTAGAGTTCCTCTGGGAACCTTTCCTAATCAATGGGTTCATAATTTAACCTTTCCTAATCATTGGGTTCATAATTTAACCTTTCCTAATCAATGGATTCATATTAGGTTCCAGGAGGAACCTTTCAATATGCTGATGCCCTCTTATTATCAATAGCTTCCGCATGACTACTACCACCCACATCGACATTCCCTTCTAGGACAGACTGGTAGCTACACAACAACACTTCATATGCTGGCCCCTCTTATTATCAATAGCTTCTGTTTAAAAATAAAGAAGTGGAGTGTCCAAGCTTTTGACTGGTATTGTATGTGTGGAATTATTTTTTATTTAGAATGGTCCACAACAAAACCATGTCATCCATAGCCTGCACTGGAATAGTGAATGGAGGTTAGGGGCCCTACGTTTTATTAAGCAAGCATAGGCAGCATGTCCATAAGGTTTGGGAAGCGAAGCTTTCCCTACAGTAAATTTGATAAAATTGCCAAAATTATATAGCCTAATAATTAGCCTACTCCTGTGTATGTCTGTCGTCGGAAGAAGACCAAGGTGCAGCGGAGTTAGTGTTCATAATTTAATTCAGAAAGAACACTATATAACTACAAAACAAGAAACAACCGACAGCTAAACAGTACTGACAGCTAACACACTGAACAGAAACAATTACCCACAAACCCCAACGGAAAAACATGCACTTATGTGTGACTCCCAATCAAAAGCAACGAACTTCAGCTGTGCCTGATTTGGGAGCCACACACGGCCCAAAACAAAGAAATACAAACACATAGAAACAAAACATAGAATTCCCACCCAATGTAACACCCTGGCCTAACCAAAATAAAGAACAAAACACCCCTCTCTATAGCCAGGGCATTACATCCTGTCTGTTCAGAAAGAAAGAAAATAATTTAAAATATGTTACACATTTTTTGGGGGGGAGCCACAGAGGGTCATTTGCTTCTTTAAAAGAAAATACGTTGTGGATTGTTGTTTCAAATGTCATTGCCTCTTTAAGAAGAAAAGGTTATTCAAGGAACATTTTTGAGTTGACACTGTGGGGAACCTTCCTGAAATGTATTGTTCCTTGAGCATCCTTTTTGAGTTGCCACTGTCGGGAACCTTCCTGAAATGTAGGAATTACCTGAGGAACCTTTTTTGGAGGTATGGGTTCATTTTTTAACCCTTTTATTACTAATAATATGAAGCAATAATAATAATAATATAAATAATGTTAGTAATAATCCATATAATAACACAAAACATTCATTTAAGAAGATTTATTTGGGCTAAAGTGAACAAAAATATAAACTCCATGTTTCTTGAGAGGAAATGAAAGGTCCCAGAAATTGTTTATACGCACAAAAAACGTATTTCTCTTAAATTTGTTATACAAATTTGTTTACATTTCTTTTAGTGACCATTTATCATTTGCGAAGATAATCTAGCCACCTGACAAGTGTTGCATATCAAGAAGCTGATTAAACAGCATGATCATTACACAGGTGTACCTTGTGCTGGGGACAATTAAAGGCCAACCTAAAAAGTGCAGTTTCATCATGCAACACAATGCCACAGATGTCTAATGTTTTGAGGGAGCATGCAATTGGCTTGCTGATTGTAGGAATGTCCACCAGAGACCACGTGTAACCATACCAGCCCAGGACCTCCAGATCCGGCTTCTTCACCTGCGGGATGATCTGAGACCAGTCATCCAGACAGCTGATGAAGCTGTGGGTTTGAACAGCCTAACAATGTCTGCTTCTGAATAGAGTTCCCCATGGTGGCAGTGGGGTTATGGTATGGGCAGACATAAGCTACGGACAATGATCACAATTGCATTTTATCGATGGCAATTTCAATGTACAGAAATACCGTGATGAGATCCCATTGTCGTGCCATTTATCCGCTGCCATCACCTCATGTTTCTGCATGATAATGAACGGCTCGATGTCGCAAGGATCTGAACACAATTCCTGGAAGCTGAAAATGTCCAAGTTCTTTCATTGCCTGCATACTTGTCACCCATTGGGCATGTTGGAATGCTCGGGATTGACGTGTACGACAGCGGGTTCCAGTTCCCGCCAATATCCAGCAAGTTCACACTGGCATTGAAGAGGAGTGGGACAACATTCCACAGGCCACAATCAACAGCCTGACAAACTCTGGTGATCACACCAGATACTGACTGGTTCTCTGATCCATGTCCCTACTTTTTTTTAAAGGTATCTGTGACCAACAGATGCATATCTGTATTCCCAGTCATTTGAAATCTGTAGATTACGGCCTAATGAATTTATTTAAATTATATATAATATATTACATATAATATATATATTGCATATAGCATATTTTAGTAGGCTATATGTAAAGACCTAATTAATCAAGAATAGTCTGGCAGGTGAGAATTTTATCAAGTGATTGTCAAATTGTGAATGAGAGACTGATGATGTGTGTGTAGCCTTTGCAAGTAAAATATCAGAGCTCATGCATTTAATGCCACAATAAATTGAGTTGGGATAAATTGCAAACAAATAAAATGAAATAAATGTTTTTTGGGTGGTCAAAATCTGTGAAAAAAATCCTTTATTATTCCTGTATGAGTGGAGAAAAGTACCACTTGGCACTAATGTTGAGGGCCTTTTGACTGCAGCAACCTCCCAGTCGATGGATTATTGGGCAGCATTCTGCACTCTAAGAAGAAAAGGTTCCTTGAGGAACCTTTTTGAAAATGTTGGGGTTCCTCGAGAAACCTTATTGAAAAACATTATTTGAAAAAGCTTTTTCAGTTATAGGTATTGTTTTAACCTCTAGGGGACCCCTTCCCGTTCTTATCCACAGCCAGTGGAAAATCAGAGCGCCAAATTCAAAACAGCTAAAATCTCATAATTCCATTTTCTCAAACAATCAACTATTTTACAACTAATACACCATTTTAAAGATAAACTTCTCGTAAATCCAACCACATTGTCCGATTTCAAAAAGGCTTTAAGGCGAAAGCAAAACATTAGATTATGTTAGGAGAGTACATAGACACAAATAATCACACAGCCATTTTCCAAGCAAATAGATGCATCACAAAAACCCAAAACACAGCTAAATGAAGCACTAACCTTTGATGATCTTCATCAGATGACACTCATAGGACTTGATGTTACACAATAAATGTATGTTTTGCTCAATAAAGTTCATATTTATATCCAAAAACAGCATTTTATATTGGCGCGTAATGTTGAGAAATGTTTTCCCTCCAAACCTTCCAGTGAATCAGCACAATGAGCACACATATTACAGAAATACTCATCAAAATGTTTGATCAATATAGAAGTGTTATGCACAGAATTATAGATACACTTCTCCTAAATGTAATCGCATTGTCAGATTTCAAAAAAGGTTCACGGTGAAAGCACAATTTGCAATAATCTGAGTACAGCCCAGATGACACTAACAACTAGCAAACAGAAACCCGCCATTTTGGAGTCAATAAAACTAAGAAATGACATTATAAATATTCACTTACCTTTGATTATCTTCATCAGAAGGCACTCCCAGGTACCCCAGCTCCACAATAAATGTTCGATAAAGTTCATATTTATGTCCAAATAATCCATTTTGTTTGCGCGTTAGGTTCACTATCCAAATCCACAACGCGCATGCTTACTTAGTCCAGACGAAAAGTCAAAAAAGTTATACTAAAGTTTGTAGAAACATGTCAAACGATGTATAGAATCAATCTTTAGGTTGCTTTTATCATATATCTTGAATAAAATTCCAACCGGACCTATACGTTCTCTTTAGCAGTGAATATGAACTCAGCTCGCTCCCAAGTCATTGCGCGTGACTGAGCCCATGCCTTATAATGGGACACCTGCTTCCTAGGGCTGTTATTTCCATCAAATTCACCACAGAATCCTCAAACATCGTTCTAAAGACTGCTGACATCTAGTGGAAGATTTAGGAAGTGCAAAATGAACCCTAACTCACTGTATATGGTCAAGGCAATCACTTGAAAAAAACTACAACCACAGACTTTCCACTTCCTGCTTGGAATTGTCTCAGGTTTTTCGCCTGCCATATGAGTTCTGTTATACTCACAGACACCATTCAAACAGTTTTAGAAACGTCAGAGTGTTTTCTATCCAAACTAATAATATGCATATTCTAGTTTCTGGGCCAGAGTAGTAACCTGTTCAAATTGGGTACATTTTTCATCCGGCCGTGAAAATACTGCCCACAAAACCAACATTTGTTATTGAAGTAGCAGTCCTGGGAGTGCATTCTGACGAAGACAACAAAAGGTAATCAAACTTTTATAATAGTAAACCTGATATTGGTGAGTGCTAAACTTGCCGGGTGTCTAAATAGCTAGCCCGTGATGCCTGGGCTATGTACTTAGAATATTGCAAAATGTGCTTTCACCAAAAAGCTATTTTAAAATCGGATATATCGAGTGCATAGAGGAGGTCTGTATCTATAATTCTTAAAATAATTGTTGTGCTTTTTGTGAACGTTTATCGTGAGTAATTTAGTAAAATGTTAGCGAATTCCCCGGAAGCTCTGTTTACATATGAATCTTAATGTTAATATATTATAACATTAATGAAAATGACATATATGGATGTTGCCCAAAAAAATATTGGTAAATGTTGAATTAATATGGAAATGACTAAAAGTAATTCCACTACATGTAACTGTTATGCTAGTTCTGAACGTCACATGCTAATGTAAAAAGCTGTTTTTTGATATAAATATGAACTTGATTGAACAAAACATGCATGTATTGTATAACATAATGACCTAGGGTTGTCATCTGATGAAGATCATCAAAGGTGAGTGCTGCATTTAGCTGTCTTCTGGGTTTTGGTGACATTATATGCTAGCTTGAAAAATGGGTGTCTGATTATTTCTGGCTTGGTACTCTGCTGACATAATCTAATGTTTTGCTTTCATTGTAAAGCCTTTTTGAAATCGGACAGTGTGGTTAGATTAACGAGAGTTGTCTTTAAATAGCTGTAAAATAGTCATATGTGTGAGAAATTGAAGTAATAGGATTTTTAAGGTTTTGAAAATCACGCCACAGGCTTCAAGTGGCTGTTAGCCCATAGAGGTTAACCTCTTACATCTAGACGTTCCGCTAGCGGAACACCTGCTCCAATATCAAATGATAGGCGTGGCGCGAATTACAAATTCCTCAAAAATACAAAAACTTCAATTTTTCAAACATATGACTATTTCACAGCATTTTAAAGACAAGACTCTCCTTTATCTAACCACACTGTCCGATTTCAAAAAGGCTTTACAGCGAAAGCAAAACATTAGATTATGTCAGCAGAGTACCAAGCCAGAAATAATCAGACACCCATTTTTCAAGCTAGCATATAATGTCACAAAAACCCAGAAGACAGCTAAATGCAGCACTAACCTTTGATGATCTTCATCAGATGACACACCTAGGACATTATGTTATACAATACATGCATGTTTTGTTCAATCAAGTTCATATTAGCTTTTTACATTAGCATGTGACGTTCAGAACTAGCATACCCCCCGCAAACTTCCGGGGAATTTGCTAACAATTTACTAAATTACTCACGATAAACGTTCACAAAAAGCATAACAATTATTTTAAGAATTATAGATACAGAACTCCTCTATGCACTCGATATGTCCGATTTTAAAATAGCTTTTTGGTGAAAGCACATTTTGCAATATTCTAAGTACATAGACCAGCCATCACGGGCTAGCTATTTAGACACCCGGCAAGTTTAGCCTTCACCAAAATCAGATTTACTATTATAAAAGTTTGATTACCTTTTGTTGTCTTCGTCAGAATGCACTCCCAGGACTGCTAATTCAATAAGAAATGTTGGTTTGGTCCAAAATAATCCATCGTTATATCCGAATAGCGGCGTTTTGTTCGTGCGTCCCAGACACTATCCGAATGGTAAAGAAGGGTCGCACGCATGGCGCAATTCGTGACAAAAAAAATCTAAATATTCCATTACCGTACTTCGAAGCATGTCAACCGCTGTTTAAAATCCATTTTTATGCCATTTTTCTCGTAAAAAAGCGATAATATTCCGCCCGGGAATGTCCATTTAGCTATACAGAGGAAAGAAAACAAAGCTTTCGGTCGACGCGGGCACGAGCCTGAGTCTCACAGTACTGTAAACAGCCACTACCCAAACGCGCTACTTTGTTTCAGCCAGAGCCTGCAAAGCCACGATTCAGCGTTTTGCCGCCTTCTGAGAACCTATGGCAGCCGTAGGAAGTGTCACGGGACAGCTAAGATCCTCACTCTTCAATAAACAGAGACAAGAAGAACGACACCTTGTCAGACAGGCCACTTCCTGCATGAAATCTTCTCAGGTTTTTGCCTGCCATATGAGTTCTGTTATACTCACAGACACCATTCAAACAGTTTTAGAAACTTTAGGGTGTTTTCTATCCAAAGCCAATAATTATATGCAAATTCTAGTTACTGGGCAGGAGTAGTAACCTGATTAAATTGGGTACGTTTTTTATCCAGCCGTGAAAATACTGCCCCCTAGCCATAACAGGTTAAATGATGGATGACAGTTTAGCTAATCAGGTAGAGCCTATAGAATGCCAGAGTTAGAGATACCAGAACAGGTAGACATAGAAGTTGAAGAAATACTAGCAGAGCACATGAGAAGACTGTTTGTTAACCTGTTAGGGCTAGGGGGCAGCATTTGCACGTCTGGATAAAAAAATGTACCCGATTTAATCTGGTTACTAATCCTACCCAGTAACTAGAATATGCATATACTTATTATATATGGATAGAAAACACTCTAAAGTTTCTAAAACTGTTTGAATGGTGTCTGTGAGTATAACAGAACTCATTTGGCAGGTCAAAACCCTGAGACATTTTCTGACAGGAAGTGGATACCTGATGTGTTGTATTACCTTTAAACCTATCCCATTGAAAAACACAGGGGCTGAGGAATATTTTGGCACTTCCTATTGCTTCCACTAGATGTCACCAGCCTTTACAAAGTGTTTTGAGTCTTCTGGAGGGAGATCTGACCGAACAAGAGCCATGGAACGATGATGTCCCATTAGACACCTGGCGCGCGAGTTCATGTTGGGTACCCTCGTTCCAATACGTTATAAAAGAGTATGCATTCGTCCACCTTGAATATTATTCATGTTCTGGTTAAAAAAGGCCCTAATGATTTATGCTATACAACGTTTGACATGTTTGAACGAACGTAAATATATTTTTTCCCCTCGTTCATGACGAGAAGTCCGGCTGGCTTAGATCATGTGCTAACAAGACGGAGATTTTTGGACATAAATGATGAGCTTTTTTGAACAAAACTACATTCGTTATGGACCTGTGATACCTGGAAGTGACATCTGATGAAGAGAATCAAAGGTAATGGATTATTTACATAGTATTTTCGATTTTAGATCTCCCCAACATGACGTCTAGTCTGTATCGCAAGGCGTATTTTTCTGGGCGCAGTGCTCAGATTATTGCAAAGTGTGATTTCCCAGTAAGGTTATTTTTAAATCTGGCAAGTTGATTGCGTTCAAGAGATGTAAATCTATAATTCTTTAAATGACAATATAATATTTTACCAATGTTTTCTAATTTTAATTATTTAATTTGTGACGCTGACTTGACTGCCGGTTATTGGAGGGAAACGATTTCCTCAACATCAATGCCATAGTAAAACGCTGTTTTTGGATATAAATATGAACTTGATAGAACTAAAAATGCATGCATTGTCTAACATAATGTCCTAGGAGTGTCATCTGATGGAGATTGTAAAAGGTTAGTGCATCATTTTAGCTGGTTTTATGGTTTTGGTGACCCTGTCTTTGACTTGACAAAACATTACACACAACTCTTGTAAATGTACTGTCCTAACATACTCTAAATTTATGCTTTCGCCGTAAAACCTTTTTGAAATCGTAAAACGTGGTTAGATTAAGGAGATGTTTATCTTTCAAAGGGTGTAAAATAGTTGTATGTTTGAAAAATTAGAATTTTGACATTTATTTGGATTCAAATTTGCCGCTCTTGAAATGCACCTGCTGTTGATGGAGTGCACCACGGGTGGCACGCTAGCGTTCCACCTAGCCCATAGAGGTTAACCAAACCCGTATGTCCAAGATTTTGTGCCCAACAGGTGAATTACAGGAGAAGGTGATTCACTCAGTACAACTAGGAGACTGGGTGTGGATCCAGTCCCTGAGGTGAAAAGACAGGAAGCAGCCCCGTGGGGAAGGCCCATACCAGGTTCTGTTAAACCACTGCCTTTGCCATTAGAAAAGCTGAGAGAGTCACTTGGTTCCACGTTACCCACTGCAAGGAGGTATGTACACATATGAACACTGCTGATCACACACAGAGTTAGGAGAAGAACCGAGTACCAACAAGGTCCGGGGGTTACCTCCTTAACGAAGATTTCCTATCCCGACCGTTCATCACTGTGTGTGCTCCTAGAGGTGTGAGTATGGGGTGGTACCTAGCAGAGAGACTAAGGGCAGGAGAGGGTTGGCGGTTTTTGGGAAGAGTAGAAACTCTGAGCTGCATCATAATCTAATCTTACTGATACATTCAGATCCACCACCTTCTGGTACTAATCATACGATACCGTTGTAATTGAGAAGAAGTAGAAGATAAACTATATAATACACTGATGAGTGACATACAGAATAAGGAATCAAAGAAGATCAAGATGTAGAATTTAAGGTAAACATTAAACAATTTCCTGGGGAAGCAGACAATTGTACAGGAATTGGGGTTGGCCAGATTGAAGTACTCAGCCAACCCACCTCGGTTCACCTAAATTCCGGATGAATACCAGTGTTATAGATACAAGAATGGCACCGAGAACTTGGATGATTTTAATGGCTGAAAGTAATCGTTAATGTGACTGACTTAGGTTTGAAAGATGAATAGAAATGTTTTAACCTCACAGCACCTATAACTGATGAAGGGTGGGCTAGTATCAGTAAAGGACGCATACGACAGAAATGACCACAAAGGGTGGTTAGGAGTTTGCGCCCTGGGGTTATTGGTCCAACCAGTTCGAGTTAGTCATCAGAGACCAGTTATAGGAGGCTAAAGTAGGCACAGGAGGAGTTTTGACCAGGATGGGAGTAGCTTTGTCTAGAGGGATGCTATTGGCATCCTCAGGGAAGTTCCAGATGAATACAAAGCTATGAATCAAATATGTGAAGGCTTTAACACTACATTATTTTGGTGGTTGACAATAAATAGAAATGTGGATTGGATTAATGACATCTTTTATAATCAACAGAGATTCATGAATGAAAATGGGGATGCAGTAAAGAGGTTCTCTGACCAATTATCCGCCACCTCCCTCATGACCTGGTAAAATAGACTGACTCTCGATATGTTACTGGCAGAAGAGGGCAGTGTAGATAGAATGATTAGGTTCATTGCTGCATGTACATTCCTGATAACACATCCCATGTTTGGGAAATGGAAAAGTGTTGTAAGAACTGTGTTATGGGCTGCTTTCACCTCTATGGGTGTGTTTGTGTTGTGTGGATGTTGTCTCGTCCCATGTGTGAGAGGTTTAATCACCAGGACTCTAGAGAGATCGATGACGCAGCAGATGGTGAGATATGGACCAATTCCGAGCTCCGATCAGTGGGATGGCGAATGCGGGCCTCCAGGCCAGGAAGATGGCGCCGTCTCTTTCAATAACGAGGAGCCAATGTTTGATGAAACAATTTTCAACATTTAGATTCACTGTTCCTTTAATGAAAATGATGATGAAAATCCTAAACAGAAGTGTCATAATTGGAAATAGGCCTAGGACAGTAATGGAGGAGTAGGAGGAATATTCATGTATTGGTCTTGTTTAAATCCTTGTATCACAATTAATTTCCATATAGCGTGTGATCATCATGGTGAATTAGTGAATCATTTAAGGGTGGAATTGATAAGAGAATTATCCAATAAAGGTAAATTAATCAATAAACCATGATGAATTATTAGTCATACAGCAGGTTTAATGAATAATCAATGTAATGATCAATGTAGGGATCGATAAGTCTGATTAGTTCCGGAAGGTCCAGGAACCACTGGAGAGGGAAAGAAATGTGTGTATGCAATTAGTATAGAGAGATAGAGAAGCAGATGGTCAAGGGAGTAAAACTTCAGCCTGTTCCTAACCTTGAAGGAAAGGAACAGGCTGAGCCAGAAGGTGATAAACAGTGTGAGAAGTTTATGGGGGTTGCAGGTCATCAACAGATTGTGTGTAAATGCATGTGCGTAAGCAAGAACTATATAATGACTGTTTTGTTATCCTGACGGCAGAACGTTCTCATGAATAAAGCTACAGAAACCTTTTGCAGAAAGCTGAGTCCTTGCCTAATTATTTTAACCCATTGTCTTACAAACCTTGGGCATTAGTCAAGGCGAATTGATTATTGATTATTATCATCAAGATATAAAATTCCTTTAACAACCATCAATCTGTTACTCTGCAGTCTGTGGAGTGCAGTCTGGAAGAGACTGCTGGTGGGGGACCATCAATCTGTTACTCTGCAGTCTGTGGAGTGCAGTCTGGAAGAGACTGCTGGTGGGGGACCATCAATCTGTTACTCTGCAGTCTGTGGAGTGCAGTCTGGAAGAGACTGCTGGTGGGGGACCATCGATGGAGGATGCTGTTCTTCCTCTCCATCGTCTTCAGTTTTCTGTCATCAGAAAGGTTCTAAATACTTTGACCAGGGAGATCAATTATATTAATTGATCTAACAATTACACTGTTAAAAACTGAGGAAGTACCTCTCGATTTGCACAAGCTGAAAAACAGCTGTTCCATCTCCACTTTCCTGTTGTGCCTTGAAAATAAAACATGGATTAGAGAAGGCATACAATAATGATGCCGACAAATAACTTTGTTTAGTCATTTGAAATGAATTACATACATTGCAATTGTATGTTGCTGGAGCATTGCAACATATTGCTTCTCCCAGCACAGAGCAGGTTTTTGCCTCTCAAGGGTGACACTGACATTCCTGCCCCAATCCCTAATGGTGTCCAGTGTTGTTCCTACAACATAACAACAATGACAGATGTGACAACATTTCTAATCATTACTGAAATTCTATGCTTAGATTATTGATACAATGGTTTACCTGGAAGAGACTGCAATTTCTGCCATTTCCCTTTCTGCCTCTGTTGCAACTTCTGTTGCTGGTGAAAACCTCTGTGGCAGAGAGTCTACTACAACAAAACAACAGGAAATGTTAGGAACATGACTAGAGTCAACCAGCATCAAGTAAATTAAGAACAATTCGAAGTGTACTAACGTTGCCTCTGGCGTATATTTTTCCCATGGTGGAGAAGTGCATCAGTCAGGAGGTCAATAAGATGGGACGGTGACCTTCCCAAAGCGCCTCAGATACTACCACAGCCTCTCCATCTGCTGACCCCATCTACCAGTCCAGCACCTTCCACATATCGGGTGTTGAATTTCATCTAGAAGTATAAAATCATGTCATACCATGGTAAAAGGGTTATTTGGTTAAACCTTATAAAATATGAATAAACACCTACTGACAATATTAATGATCCTGTTCAAGTACCTGACATGGCAAGTCATGTCCATCAGCATGAAAAACTGGAACAACCAATCTGGTCCCATGATTCAATTCAGGAAAGTTTCTCTAAAAAGTTATGGACAAAATGTTCATGTTAAAACTGTTTTTGGAGAAAACTGCTTTTCAAATGTTCAAGTCAATGAGATCTTGAATAAAAAAGGTTAATTACTTCACATGTGGCTGAATCTGGCATCAATGTCCTCCATGAAGATGAGATCGATGTTCTGGCTTCATCTGGCTTAATCTAGTACAGTACGGGTATAATGTACTGAGCTGTTGATAACTAATAATATCTAGTACAGTACAGGTATAACGTACTGAGCTGTTGATAACTAATAATATCTAGTACAGTACAGGTATAACATACTGAGCTGTTGATAACTAATAATATCTAGTACAGTACAGGTATTATGTACTGAGCTGTTGATAACTAATAATATCTAGTACAGTACAGGTATAATGTACTGAGCTGTTGATAACTAATAATATCTTGTACAGTACAGGTATAACATGCTGAGCTGTTGATAACTAATAATATCTAGTACAGTACAGGTATAACATACTGAGCTGTTGATAACTAATAATATCTAGTACAGTACAGGTATAACGTACTGAGCTGTTGATAACTAATAATATCTAGTACAGTACAGGTATAATGTACTGAGCTGTTAACTAATAATATCTAGTACAGTACAGGTATAATGTACTGAGCTGTTGATAACTAATAATATCTAGTACAGTACAGGTATAACATACTGAGCTGTTGATAACTAATAATATCTAGTACAGTACGGGTATAATGTACTGAGCTGTTGATAACTAATAATATCTAGTACAGTACAGGTATAACGTACTGAGCTGTTGATAACTAATAATATCTAGTACAGTACAGGTATAACATACTGAGCTGTTGATAACTAATAATATCTAGTACAGTACAGGTATTATGTACTGAGCTGTTGATAACTAATAATATCTAGTACAGTACAGGTATAATGTACTGAGCTGTTGATAACTAATAATATCTAGTACAGTACAGGTATAACATGCTGAGCTGTTGATAACTAATAATATCTAGTACAGTACAGGTATAACATACTGAGCTGTTGATAACTAATAATATCTAGTACAGTACAGGTATAACGTACTGAGCTGTTGATAACTAATAATATCTAGTACAGTACAGGTATAATGTACTGAGCTGTTAACTAATAATATCTAGTACAGTACAGGTATAATGTACTGAGCTGTTGCCTGAAGCAGATCACACAGTGGTACCAGGTTCAGTGTCTAAATGGATGTTGTATGAGACAACCAACAATATTATATTCAACATACACAATACCAACATACCGTCTCCAACCATCAGACCACTGAGTCAACCAATAATATTACATTCAACATACACAATACCAACATACCGTCTCCAACCATCAGACCACTGAGTCAAACAATATTACATTCAACATACACAATACCAATATACCGTCTCCATCCATCAGACCACTGAGTCAAACAATATTACATTCAACATACACAATACCAACATACCGTCTCCAACCATCAGACCACTGAGTCAAACAATAATATTACATTCAACATACACAATACCAACATACCGTCTCCAACCATCAGACCACTGAGTCAACCAATAATATTACATTCAACATACACAATACCAACATACCGTCTCCAACCATCAGACCACTGAGTCAAACAATAATATTACATTCAACATACACAATACCAACATACCGTCTCCAACCATCAGACCACTGAGTCAAACAATAATATTACATTCAACATACACAATACCAACATACCGTCTCCAACCATCAGACCACTGAGTCAAACAATAATATTACATTCAACATACACAATACCAACATACCGTCTCCAACCATCAGACCACTGAGTCAACCAATAATATTACATTCAACATACACAATACCAACATACCGTCTCCAACCATCAGACCACTGAGTCAACCAGATGAAGTGGAGGGACAACTGCATCATTTAAATATGAATTAGTGGCCAGGTTTGATATCATGAGTTCAAATCATTCTAGATGTTGTTCACATTCCCTTCCAGTTGTGCTTAAGGTAACAATGGAAGGTATCCTTAACCTGTTTGGGATAGGGGGCAGTATTTTCACGTCTGGATAAAAAACGTACCCGATTTAATCTGGTTACCACTCCTACCCAGCAACTAGAATATGCATATACTTATTACATATGGATAGAAAGCAACCTAAAGTTTCTTAAACTGTTTGAATGGTGTCTGTGAGTATAACAGAACTCATTTGGCAGGCAAAAACCTGAGAAGGTTTCATTCAGGAAGTGGCCTGTCTGACAAGGTGTTGTTGTTCTTGCTTCTGTTTATTGAAGAGTCAGGATCTTAGCTGTAACGTGACATTTCCTAGGGCTCCAATAGGCTCTCAGAGCCCGGGAAAAACCTGAACGATGACGAGGCAGCCTCAGGCTGAAACACATTATCGCCTTTGCCAAGTGGCCCATCAGAGGACAATGGAATTAGGCGCGTGCCCGATTCGACCCAATGATATATTTTCCTTCGGCTGTTTATCTAATTGCAGATTCCCGGTCGGAATATTATCGCTTTTTTACGAAAAAATGGCATACAAATTTATTTTAAACAGCGGTTGACATGCTTCGAAGTACGGTAATGAAATATTTAGAAATCTTTTGTCACGAAATGCGCCGTGCGCACGACCGTTATTTACCATTGGGATAGTGTCTGGGACGCACGAACAAAACGTCGCTGTTGGAACATAACTATGGATTATTTTGGACCAAACCTACATTTGTTATTGAAGTAGAAGTCCTGGGAGTGCATTCTGATGAAGAACAGGAAAGGTAAGACCATTTTTCTTATAGTAAATCTGATATTGGTGAGTGCTAAACCTGCTGGGTGTCTAAATAGCTAGCCCTGTGATGCCGGGCTATGTACTTAGAATATTGCAAAATGTGCTTTCACCGAAAAGCTATTTTAAAATCGGACATATCGAGTGCATAGAGGAGTAATGTATCTATAATTCTTAAAATAATTGTTATGCTTTTTGTGAACGTTTATCGTGAGTAATTTAGTAAATTGTTAGTAAATTCGCCGGAAGTTTGCGGGGGGTATGCTAGTTCTGAACGTCACATGCTAATGTAAAAAGCTGTTTTTTGATATAAATATGAACTTGATTGAACAAAACATGCATGTATTGTATAACATAATGTCCTAGGTGTGTCATCTGATGAAGATCATCAAAGGTTAGTGCTGCATTTAGCTGTCTTCTGGGTTTTTGTGACATTATATGCTTGCTTGAAAAATGGGTGTCTGATTATTTCTGGCTTGGTACTCTGCTGACATAATCTAATGTTTTGCTTTCGTTGTAAAGCCTTTTTGAAATCGGACAGTGTGGTTAGATTAACGAGAGTCTTGTCTTTAAATAGCTGTAAAATAGTCATATGTTTGAGAAATTGAAGTAATAGGATTTTTAAGGTATTTGAAAATCGCGCCACAGGCTTCAACTGGCTGTTACGTAGGTGGGACGAATTCGTCCCGCCTAGCCCATAGAGGTTAAAATGCAGCGCATATTACATTCAGGCATTACCCCTGTCGGTGATATGGGCTTACAAACGAATCCATCCACATCAGCTTGGTTTGTAAAGTACTTTTCCCCATGTTTTGGTGGCTCATAACCTGATCCAGATCACTTTTTCCAGGAAAACAAAAATGTCCATCCACTGCTACCACCACTGTTCCATTGTCCTGTAAAGAGGTGTCTAATATACCTGGATACAACTTTATAGTTGTTAGACTCCAGGAAGAGTAGCTGCTGCTACCACCACTGTTCCATTGTCCTGTAAAGAGATGTCTAATATACCTGGATACAACTTTATAGTTGTTAGACTCCAGGAAGAGTAGCTGCTGCTACCACCACTGTTCCATTGTCCTGTAAAGAGATGTCTAATATACCTGTGTCGTGTCTTTGGTCTACCATTAAACTGAAGACATGTTTATCAATTAACTCCCTGTAATTATTATCACGCGATTAAACTGATTAATCGTTTAATTGTAATTAACTAGGAGATCGGGGCACCAAGGAGAATATTCAGATTACAAAGCTATAATTTTCCTAATATAACTTTCCTGTATTATAATATTATATTCTATTATAGTATAGGCCTATTATCTTCTGGTTTAAATGATGTATTTTACCTCGTGTTCAGTCTCATTCCAAACGTCGTAAATTGTTGTATCTGCACGAACCCAGTCTTTACTAAAATCATCCATACATCAATTGTCTTAAAATCATTTATTTACTACACTAAGTAATTAACAGAAAACATACAAACAGTAATTATCGTCACAAAGGATTGGTAGAGGAATGTGCCCTTGTGGGCTAAACAGGCAGGTCGGCCTGTTGAACAATGGATCATAAAAGGTCAGCTGTGGCACACAGAGTTCATTAATATTAACAATTGTCAATTGAAGGCTCGCTCATTCGGGAACAATTGCAATCAATATGTTTTACGCTCATGTGTCGTCGAGATCCTTGTTCGAGCATCGTTCTGATGGAGAGTCTCTCTCTCGGTTAGAATGGATCTTTCAAAGCGACATTCATTAACATGTTATGGCTAGGGGGCAGTATTTTCACGGCTGGATAAAAAACGTACCCGATTTAATCTGGTTACTACTCCTGCCCAGTAACTAGAATATGCATATAATTATTGGCTTTGGATAGAAACACTCCAAAGTTTCTAAAACTTTCCTTTACAGGAAGTGGCCTGTCTGACCATTTCTTGAACTTCTTTGCCATCTCATTCAATTACAAAGGATCTCTGCTCTAACGTGACACTTCCTACGTCTTCCATAGGCTCTCAGAGCCCGGGGAAAAACAGAATGTCGTCATCCCAGCCCCAGGCTGAAACACATTATTGCCTTTCTCAAGTGGGGATCCCAATAAACAAATAAAATGAAATACTAATGACAGGCAGAAATATGGCCTCAGATAAATAAGAGACGGACATCTTCACCTTTCCTGACAAGCTCTGGGATAGGTTTTGTTTTAGCCTCAACACTAATACATTTCACTTCTGCTTTTAGTGTCAACTTGAATTAGAGTGTGGCTGTGGAAGACTGGTCCCTTGATGATGTCTGCAAGTGTCTGAGTACCAATGATTCCATCAAATCATTCGAAGGTTCACAATCTTTCTGAAGAATGCCAACTCTATTCAACTGTCCACTTTGCAACGAGCATCCTTTCTCTGTGTCCAGACTACTCACACATATTGTCCTCTATCACCAGCATGAACCACATGTTGTAATTACCTGTGGAGTTAATGGGTGTGGGAAAACAAATAGATGTTTCAGCGTCTATCAGTCACACATCTACCAAAACCACACAGAGCTTTTCACCTCTGTTACGTGAGCGAGCCTCACGTAACAGCGACTGGCAGCCTGTGGCGCGATTTTCAAAACGTTAAAAATCCTATTACTTCAATTTCTCAAACATATGACTATTTTACAGCTATTTAAAGACAAGACTCTCGTTAACCTGTTAGGGCTAGGGGGCAGTATTGACACGGCTGGATAAAAAACATACCCGATTTAATCTGGTTACCACTCCTACCCATTAACTAGAATATGCATATACTTATTACATATGGATAGAAAACACCCTACATTTTCTAAAACTGTTTGAATGGTGTCTGTGAGTATAACAGAACTCAAATGGCAGGTCAAAACCTGAGAGATTCCTTTACAGGAAGTGGCCTGTCTGACCATTTCTTGAACTTCTTTTCCATCTCTATCATTTACTAAGGATCTCTGCTCTAACGTGACACTTCCCACGTCGTCCATAGGCGCTCAGAGCCCGGGAAAAAACAGAATGTCGTCATTCCAGCCCCAGGCTGAAACACATTATCGCCTTTCTCAAGTGGCCGATCAAGGGACACTGGGCTTATGCGCGTGACCCCGACCGCCCCCGCCTTTGGGATTTTTTCCTCTGTTTGCCGAAAAGGAGATTCCCTGTCGGAATATTATCGCTTTTCTACGAGAAAAATGTCGTAAAAATTGATTTTAAACAGCGGTTGACATGCTTCGAAGTACGGTAATGGAATATTTAGAATTTTATTGTCACGAATTGCGCCATGCGCGCGACACTTCTTTACTATTTCGGATAGTGTCTGGAACGCACGAACAAAACGCCGCTATTCGGATATAACGATGGATTATTTTGGACCAAACCAACATTTGTTATTGAAGTAGCAGTCCTGGGTGTGCATTCTGACGAAGACAACAAAAGGTAATCAAACTTTTATAATAGTAAATATGATTATGGTGAGTGCTAAACTTGCCGGGTGTCTAAATAGCGAGCCCGTGATGCCTGGGCTATGTACTTAGAATATTGCAAAATGTGCTTTCACCAAAAAGCTATTTTAAAATCGGACAGTGTGGTTAGATTAACGAGAGTCTTGTCTTTAAATGGCTGTAAAATAGTCATATGTTTGAGAAATTGAAGTAATAGGATTTTTAAGGTTTTGAAAATCGCGCCACAGGCTGGCAGTGGCTGTTACGTAGGTGGGATGCAAGCGTCCCACCTAGCCCATAGAGGTTAATCTAACCACACTGTCCGATTTCAAAAAGGCTTTACAACGAAAGCAAAACATTAGATTATGTCAGCAGAGTACCAAGCCAGAAATAATCAGACACCCATTTTTCAAGCCAGCATATAATGTCACCAAAACCCAGAAGACAGCTAAATGCAGCACTCACCTTTGATGATCTTCATCAGATGACAACCCTAGGACATTATGTTATACAATACATGCATGTTTTGTTCAATCAAGTTCATATTTATATCAAAAACCAGCTTTTTACATTAGCATGTGACGTTCAGAACTAGCATACCCCCCGCAAACTTCCAGGGAATTCGCTAACATTTTACTAAATTACTCATGATAAACGTTCACAAAAAGCATAACAATTATTTTAAGAATTATAGATACAGACCTCCTCTATGCACTCGATATGTCCGATTTTAAAATAGCTTTTTGGTGAAAGCACATTTTGCAATATTCTAAGTACATAGCCCAGGCATCACGGGCTCGCTATTTAGACACCCGGCAAGTTTAGCACTCACCATAATCATATTTACTATTATAAAAGTTTGATTACCTTTTGTTGTCTTCGTCAGAATGCACACCCAGGACTGCTACTTCAATAACAAATGTTGGTTTGGTCCAAAATAATCCATCGTTATATCCGAATAGCGGCGTTTTGTTCGTGCGTTCCAGACACTATCCGAAATAGTAAAGAAGTGTCGCGCGCATGGCGCAATTCGTGACAATAAAATTCTAAATATTCCATTACCGTACTTCGAAGCATGTCAACCGCTGTTTAAAATCAATTTTTACGACATTTTTCTCGTAGAAAAGCGATAATATTCCGACAGGGAATCTCCTTTTCGGCAAACAGAGGAAAAAATCCCAAAGGCGGGGGCGGTCGGGTCATGCGCCTAAGCCCAGTGTCCCTTGATCGGCCACTTGAGAAAGGCGATAATGTGTTTCAGCCTGGGGCTGGAATGACGACATTCTGTTTTTTCCCGGGCTCTGAGCGCCTATGGACGACGTGGGAAGTGTCACGTTAGAGCAGAGATCCTTAGTAAATGATAGAGATGGAAAAGAAGTTCAAGAAATGGTCAGACAGGCCACTTCCTGTAAAGGAATCTCTCAGGTTTTGACCTGCCATTTGAGTTCTGTTATACTCACAGACACCATTCAAACAGTTTTAGAAAATTTAGGGTGTTTTCTATCCATATGTAATAAGTATATGCATATTCTAGTTACTGGGTAGGAGTGGTAACCAGATTAAATCGGGTATGTTTTTTATCCAGCCGTGTCAATACTGCCCCCTAGCCCTAACAGGTTAAGAGACAACTTAGATGAGAATTGTCCTCATGATGAATTTGAGACTGGGACTGATCCCATTGAAGATGACATGAGTGATGTAGAGAGTCTGCCAGAGGCTGAATATGTTCAAGCCACAGAGATCAACACTGAGCAGCTAATTGAAGGTCTCAAAAACAGTATCTGTCTTTTTATTTAGAAAATCAGGAAAGAACACTGCATCCCAGCTACGGTAGAGAATAACATTGTTGAGGACCTCAGAACCATTTTGGATGCATTTATCCCCTCAGGTTTCATCTGACAAATAAATATTGTTGAACATGACAATCTCAGGGACTTCTTAACAACTCTGCAGTACTTGAGGAATGCATTAGATGCATAAGCTGTGAGTGGATGCTGGAGCATTACTGTGTGAAAGAATTGGACATGGTCAGGACAACTGAAGTACCACTGAGCAACAAAGAAGGTTATAAAACAAGGTCATTTCAATACAGCTACATAGCCCCCGGGCTATATGAATATAAAGACATGAGACAAAACAATCATAATGAATCAGATTACATGGCCCCCAGGCTATATGAATATAAAGACATGAGACAAAACAATCATAATGAATCAGATTACATGGTCCCCAGGCTATATGAATATAAAGACATGAGACAAAACAATCATAATGAATCAGATTACGTGGAGAGGGGGACCTGATCTTAGATCATAATGAATCAGATTATATGGAGAGAGGGGGACCTGATCTTAGATCATAATGAATCAGATTATATGGAGAGAGGGGGACCTGATCTTAGATTATAATGAATCAGATTATATGGAGAGGGGGACCTGATTCTAGATCATAATGAATCAGATTACATGGAGAGGGGGGACCTGATCCTAGATCATAATGAATCAGATTACATGGAGAGGAGGGACCTGATCCTAGATCATAATGAAGAGGGGATATATATAATATAGCCTACTATATTTAATATTCCAACTATTGTTATTTTTAACAGTTTTATTAATTCATTCTAATTAAATTTAATAATTATGACACACCCCTCACTATTGTGATTGGTTGCACTAATTGCACTGTTTGTCTACATAACCTGGTTCAAGTATTCATGACATCACCCTGAAGAAGACACAGTGATGCTGAAACGTTGGTAAATACCCAATAAATTAGTGGGAGTTTATATATGGAGTGTGGGACTCTCTTTATTTATTTAGATAGTTTATAACTCTTATGTATGTGCCATCTTTCTGTGCTTTTCAGGCAGCCTGGCAACTAACTGAAAAAACAGAGTCAAGACAAAAACACCAGAAAGACCCAAGAAGACTTGGACGCAGCATCAGAGGACAGAGAAGGATGTTCAGAACTCACTCAGTCTGGTAAGTTGGTGAGGGTAGACTTTGAGGCTGCTTACCTGACAGCTTCAAAGGACAGAGAGGGATGTTCAGAACTCACTCAGTCTGGTAAGTTGGTGAGGGTAGACTATGAGACTGCTTACCTGACAGGATCAGAGGACAGAGAGGGATGTTCAGAACTCACTCAGTCCAGGAAGTTGATGAGGGTAGACTGTGATGCTGCTTACCTGACAGGATCAGAGGACAGAGAGGGATGTTCAGAACTCACTCAGTCTGGTTAGTTGGTGAGGGTAGACTATGAGACTGCTTACCTGACACGGAGGAAGTCTTTCCTTTTCATCTCCTCTCCCTTACAATCCCTATGCCCCCCCTCTCCTCTCCCCTACCTTCCCTATGCCGCCCCCTCCCCTAATGTGTTGGACCATCATGTTTATTTGTTTGAATCCTTTCTTTGTTTGTGGTTAGGTTAGAAGAGAATGACTCCTCAACCCAAGAGGCCCTGGAGCAGCGGTGATTAGGTTAGAAGAGAATGACTCCTCAACCCAAGAGGCCCTGGAGCAGCGGTGATTAGGTTAGAAGAGAATGACTCCTCAACCCAAGAGGCCCTGGAGCAGCTGTGATCAGGTTAGAAGAGAATGACTCCTCAACCCAAGAGGCCCTGGAGCAGCTGTGATTAGGTTAGAAGAGAATGACTCCTCAACCCAAGAGGCCCTGGAGCAGCTGTGATTAGGTTAGAAGAGAATGACTCCTCAACCCAAGAGGTCCTGGAGCAGCTGTGATTAGGTTAGAAGATAATGACTCCTCAACCCAAGTGGCCCTGGAGCAGCTGTGATTAGATTAGAAGAGAATGACTCCTCAACCCAAGAGGCTCTGGAGCAGCTGTGATTAGGTTAGAAGAGAATGACTCCTCAACCCAAGAGGTCCTGGAGCAGCTGTGATTAGGTTAGAAGAGAATGACTCCTCAACCCAAGAGGTCCTGGAGCAGCTGTGATTAGGTTAGAAGAGAATGACTCCTCAACCCAAGAGGCCCTGGAGCAGCTGTGATCAGGTAAGAAGAGAATGACTCCTCAACCCAAGAGGCCCTGGAGCAGCTGTGATTAGGTTAGGAGAGAATGACTCCTCAACCCAAGAGGCCCTGGAGAAGCTGTGATTAGGTTAGAAGAGAATGATTCCTCAACCCAAGAGGTCCTGGAGCAGCTGTGATTAGGTTAGAAGAGAATGACTCCTCAACCCAAGAGGTCCTGGAGCAGCTGTGATTAGGTTAGAAGAGAATGACTCCTCAACCCAAGAGGCCCTGGAGCAGCTGTGATTAGGTTATAAGATAATGACTCCTCAACCCAAGAGGCCCTGGAGCAGCTGTGATTAGATTAGAAGAGAATGACTCCTCAACCCAAGAGGCTCTGGAGCAGCTGTGACTAGGTTAGAAGAGAATGACTCCTCAACCCAAGAGGCCCTGGAGCAGCTGTGAGAGAGTATCAGTGTGGAACATTTGGGAACATTTAAAGAAGGTTCCCGGAATAGAGGATTGTCTGTTACGTAAAGGGTCATTAATGATACCCTCCTAATATTGAGTTACGCCTGGTCAGTTTGTCATGGACAGAAAGGTGTCCTTAATGTTTTGTACACTTAGTGTAAACTGCACAATAATTATACATTTATGGATTTTTTTTATGTAACCTATTGTTTTCTCTATATTCAACCTGCCATCTACCCACCTGGGGACTGAGGGTTATGAGAGAACCCCCACATCACTAGCTTCTCTTATACAACCTGCCATCTACCCACCTGGGGTCTGAGGGTTATGAGAGAACCCCCACATCACTAGCTTCTCTTTAAACAACCTGCCATCTACCCACCTGGGGTCTGAGGGTTATGAGAGAACCCCCACATCACTAGCTTCTCTTTATACAACCTGCCATCTACCCACCTGGGGACTGAGGGTTATGAGAGAACCCCCACATCACTAGCTTCTCTTTATTCAACCTGCCATCTACCCACCTGGGGACTGGGGGTTATGAGTGAACCCCCACATCACTAACTTGCATGTTCTGCAGCCTTGTAAAGATAAGGAGGGGATGACTGGGAGGCAGGTTGGCATATATTTATATTTTCTTATTCCAGTCCTTTACTGAGATTTGTGTGTAGGTATTTTTTTCTGGAATTGTTAGATATTACCTGTTAGATATTGTTGCACTGTCGAAACTAGAAGCACAAGCATTTCGCTACACTCGCATTAACATTTGCTAACCATGTGTATGTGACCAATAAAATTTGATTTGATTAGTCAAATCTAGAGGAAATCACACAGTTCTGCCTCCAGGTCAAGATTCATGACAAACGTCAACCTGCAACTGGGAGAGGCAATGTAAAATCAATAACGAAACTGTTTTCACAAATAACATAGTTTTCTTGTTTCAAGTCTGTTTTATTATGAAAAGTAAAATATATCCTTGTATACTTGTACAACTATGGAGCGTATGTCCATATATAATTATACAATTAGTTATTCAACATAAAAGACAACAAATGATCACATTGGTATTTTAACAGTGTTATTGTAAGAGATTAAATGTTTAAACAGAGGATACAACTAAAACAGTATAAAACAAGTGCAGTATGTTCTGAGAATGTTACTTTAACGTCAACTCATAACGTCACACTATAACTTCATGGGAGTCTTGTGGAAAGACTACATGTTGTTTTGGGTGGATTGAGTGACGTTTTCATCAACATTTGCAGAATATTCCTGCAATATTTTCACCTCTTGTCAGACGCCAACAGCCTAGTCGGCTGCAGACATTCATAAGGAGTTCAAGTAGTTTATTTCCCATTTGCAGGTATAAAAAGTAATACATAAATTGAAATTCCTTGTTGGAGCTCTCTCACATATAGGACAGTACATACCAGAGGAGGCTGCTGAGGGGAGGACGGCTCATAATAATGTCTGGAACAGAGTGAATGAAATGGAACACATGGAAACTACGTGTTTGATACCATTCCACTTATTCCCCTCCAGCCATTACAAACCTGTCCTCCCAAATGAAGGTCCCACCAACCTCCTGTGGTACATACACAAATAAAATCTCATAAAATCACACAGTGTGTGTGTGTGTGTGTCAGAGTGTGTGTCCTGTGTGTGTCCGCTGTGTGTGAGTGTGTGTGTGTCCAGTGTATGTGTGTCCAGTGTGTGTGTGTCAGTGTGTGTCCCCGCTGTGTGTGTGTGTGAGTGTGTGTGTTTGTGTGTCCAGTGTGTGTCCTGTGTGTGTCCCCGCTGTGTGTGTGTGTGTGTGTGTTTGTGTGTGTGTGTCAGTGTGTGATTGTCCAGTGTGTGTGTGTGTCCAGTGTGTGTGTGTCAGTGTGTAAGTGTCAGTGTGTGTGTGTCGTGTGTGTGCGTGTCAGTGTGTGTGTGTGTCAGTGTTTGAGTGTGTCAGTGTTTGTGTGTGTCCAGTGTGTCCAGTGTGTCAGTGTGTGTGTGCCCAGTGTGTGTGTGTGTGTGTCGTGTGTGTGTCCACTGTGTGTGTGTGTGTCCAGTGTGTGTGTCCAGTGTGTATGTGTGTGTCCAGTGTGTGTGGCAGTGGGGGTGTGTCAGTATGTGTGTGTGTGTGTGTGTGGCCAGTGTGTGTGTGAGTGCCAGTGTGTGTGTGTCCAGCGTGTGTCCGTCCAGTTTTTGTGTGTGTCCTGTGTGTGTGTGTGCCCTGTGTGTGTGTGTGTCCTGTGTGTGTGTCCAGAGTGTGTGTGTGTATGTGTGTGTGTGTGTCCAGAGTGTGTGTGTGTCCAGTGTGTGTGTGTGTGTGTGTGTGTGTGTGTGTGTGTGTGTGTGTGTGTGTGTGTGTGTGTGTGTGTGTGGTGTCCTGTGTTTGTGTGTCG
This sequence comes from Salmo salar, assembly GCF_965601325.2. Classification (NCBI taxonomy): domain Eukaryota; kingdom Metazoa; phylum Chordata; class Actinopteri; order Salmoniformes; family Salmonidae; genus Salmo; species Salmo salar. Next base: position 2,971,521 of record NC_138296.1, on the reverse strand, counting down.
GTGTGTTCAGTGTGTGTGTGTGTGTGTGTATGTGTGTGTCCTGTGTTTGTGTGTCCAGTGTTTGTATGTGTCTATTCTGTGTGTCCAGTGTGTTTGTGTGTGTGTGTGTGTGTGTGTGTGTGTGTGTGTGTGTGTGTGTGTGTGTGTGTGTGTGTGTGTGTGTGTGTGTGTGTGTGTGTGTGTGTGTGTGTGTCAGGTTATTATTTACAGGGACACTGAGGAGTCTTCATCATAATGAACCCTAAACCCTGGATAGAGGGGCTCAGTGAATGTGGTGTAGAATGTGTACAGGTGGGTCAGTGTGTCAGAGGAGGCTCTATAGAAGGACAGAGTGCCGGCTGGCCAGTCCAGATACACTCCTACTCTGTGGGAGCTGGAGGAGGGGACGTCTACTATAGTGAGATTATTATTGTGCCAGGCAGTGTAACTGTTGTCATAGCAGAACAGACTCCAGGACTTGTCATTGTATCCAAGACAACAGTCATCACCCCTTCCTCTCCTGCTGATTCCTTTGTATGTCACTCCAATATCAGCCCCTCTCCCACTCCACTCTACCTCCCAGTAACAGCGCCCAGTCAGACCCTCTCTACACAGCACCTGCTCACAGTCCTCAAATCTCTCTGGGTTATCAGGATATGGCTGCTTCTCTCTCCTACATGTCACCTTTCTGTTCTCCTCAGACAGAGAGATGAGTCTGTTTACTGTGTTTAGGTCCAATGTGAGATCACAGACATCTGATGGATGAAACCAGACACAATATTAGAAATCATCATCATTCACATTAGAATGTTAAACCTGTTGGGGCTAGGGGGCAGTATTTTCACGGCCGGATATAAAAATGTACCCGATTTAAACTGGTTACTACTCTTGCCCAGAAACGAGAATATGCATATTATTAGTAGATTTGGATAGAAAACACTCTAAAGTTTCTAAAACTGTTTGAATGGTGTCTGTGAGTATAACAAAACCCATATCGCAGCCAAAAATCAGAGAAGATTCCATACAGGAAGTGCCCTGTCTGACAATTTCTGGTCCTTCTAGGTTATCTCTATCTCTGCTGTTACGTGACAATTTCTAAGGCTTCCATTGGCTGTCTGAAGGCGCCAGAAAGTGGATTGGGGCGTCTGCTGTCTCTGGGCAGATAACTGCAGCAGATTTTGTGAGTGGTCAGGCTGGGGACAGTGACACTGGATAGGCACGTTCATGAGAATTCTCAATTTTTTCTTTCAGCCTTTGAATGAAAACAACGTCGCCCGGTTGGAATATTATCGCTATTTTAAGAGAAAAATCGCGTAAAAATTGATTTTAAACAGCGTTTGACATGCTTCGAAGTACGGTAATGGAATATTTTGAAATTTTTTGTCATGATATGCGCCGGCGCGTCACCTTTCGGATAGTGTCTTGAACGCAAGAACAAACACAGCTATTTGGATATAACTATGGATTACTTGGAACCAAAACAACATTGGGTATAAACTAGAAGTCCTGGGAGTGCATTCTGACGAAGAACAGCAAAGGTAATCCAATTTTTCTTATAGTAAATCTGAGTACTCAAAATATTGCAAAATGTGCTTTCACCGAAAAGCTATTTTAAAATCTGACACCGCGATTGCATAAAGGAGTTCTGTATCTATAATTCTTAAAATAATTGTTATGTTTTTTGTGAACGTTTATCGTGAGTAATTTAGTAAATTCACCGGAAATTTCGGTGGGTATGCTAGTTCTGAACGTCACATGCTAATGTAAAAAGCTGGTTTTTGATATAAATATGAACTTGATTGAACAAAACATGCATGTATTGTATAACATAATGTCCTAGGAGTGTCATCTGATGAAGATCATCAAAGGTTAGTGCTGCATTTAGCTGTGGTTTTGGTTTTTGTGACATTATATGTTAGCTTGAAAAATGGGTGTGTGATTATTTCTGGCTGGGTACTCTCCTGACATAATCTAATGTTTTGCTTTCGTTGTAAAGCCTTTTTGAAATCGGACAATGTGGTTAGATAAAGGAGAGTCTTGTCTTTAAAATGGTGTAAAATAGTCATATGTTTGAAAAATTGAAGTTTTGGGATTTTTGAGGAGCTTGTAATTCGTGCCATGCCCTATCATTGGATATTGGAGCGGTGTTCCGCTAGCGGAATATCTAGATGTAAGAGGTTAACGAGAGTTTTGTCTTTCAAATGGTGTAAAATAGTCATATGTTTGAGAAATCAAAGTTAGAGATTTGTTTAGGTATTTGTATTTCGCGCCACTCGATTCCACTGGCTGTTGACTAGGTGGGACGCTCACGTCCCACATAGCCCAGGGAAGTTAAGGGGGTTATAAGTTTTTGCATTTATTTTCAAATGTTCCAAATTTGACCCTTGGGTCTTGACTTGATGTGCATTTGCAATATGACAATTTACTGTGGAGCGCGCTCGCCATCTTTTGGATTTTTGCTGTGTGACACTTGGCATTTGCCATATGACATTTGCAATACGCTTTGAATGATCTGCCGTCCATTTGAGTGGTATTGGACATCGTGTATATGTTTCGTACGGTGCCAATATGTTCCCATTAATTTTGGTCCATTTCAGGGGGGTCTTCCCTTACTTGAATTAAGACTTATTCTTAGTCATATTCCTCACAGCAGTCAACACTCACATTTTCTAAGCCCAGGTTTCATTGTGTTCTCTCCACCATGTTCCACACTGTAGCGGTAAGCAGAAGAACAGACATTCATTGAGGGATACACCTGAACACACACACACACACACACACACACACACACACACACACACACACACACACACACACACACACACACACACACACTGGACAAACACATACACTAGACATACACACACAAACACACACAGGACACACACGCACTGGACACACACACCGGACACACAAACAAAGGTCACACACACACACACAGGACACACACACACAGGACACACACACACAGGACACACACACACTGGACACACACTCACACACAGGACACACATACACACAGACTGGAAACACCCGCACACACACACACTGGACAAACACACTGGACACACACACACAGGACACACACAGGACACACACATAGAGGACTCACATACACACAGGACACACACATACAGGACACACACAGATACAGGACACACACTCAGGACACACACACACATACACACAAAGGACTCACACACACAAAAACAGGACACACACACACACTAACACACACATAAATGGCACACACTCACAGGACTCACACACACACATACACACACACACACTAGGGACACACAAACTGGACACACACAAAAACAGGACACACACACACACACACACACACACACACACACACCAACACACACATAAATGACACACACACACACACACAGGACACACAGACACACAGGACTCACACACACACACATTCACACACACTGGACAAACACACAAAACAGGACACACACACACACACAGGACACACATACACAGAGGACTCACACACACAGGACACACACACACACAGGACATAAACATACACAGGACACACACACACACTGAACACACTGGACACACACAGGACACACACAAACACATACACATGACTCACACTCACACAGGACACAAACACACACATACACAGACCTCACACACAGGACACACACACACAGGACATACACACAGGACACACACACACACAGGAAGCACACTCACAGGACGCACACACACACAGGACATACACACACAAAGGACATACACACACAAAGGACACACACACACACACTGATTAAACACTGGACACACACACACACACACACACACACACACACACAGGACATACACACACACACAGGACATACACACACACACAGGCACACACACACACACACACACACACACACACACACACACACACACACACACACACACACACACACACACTGGACACACACAGGACACTCCAACAGACAGGACATACACACATACAGGACATAGACACAGGACACACACAAAGTGGACACACACACACTGGACACACACACACACACACACACACAGGACACACACACACACACAGGACACACACATAGAGGACACACATACACGCAGGACACACACAGATACAAGACACACACAGATACAGGACACACACTCAGGACACACACACACATACACACAAAGGACTCACACACACACAGGGCACACACAAAAACAGGACACACACACACTAACACACACATAAATTACACACACACACAGGACTCACACACACACACATACACACACACACTGGACACACACACACTGGACACACACAAAAACAGGACACACACACCAACACACACATAAATGACACACACACACACAGGACACACAGACACACAGGACTCACACACACACACATTCACACACACTGGACACACAAACAAAAAAGGACACACACATACTTGAGTTTTTCCAGGCTGCAGTGTGGATCCTCCAGTTCAGCTGAGAGCAGTCTGACTCCTGAGTCTCCTGGGTGATTGTAGCTCAGGTCCAGCTCTCTCAGGTGTGAGGGGTTTGACTTCAGAGCTGAGACCAGAGAAGAACAGCCTTCCTCTGTGACTAGACAGCCTGACAGCCTGCAAAGAGTCAAATCATATTAAAGCCACACTGCTATTCTTTGGTGGTGAAAATAGTGGCAGTATATTTTTTCAACATATTCAGATATATCAGTGTCCTGAAACCTGCCATATCTATTCATAAATTAATATATCATTATTAGAAATGACAAACTATCGAAGTATTGCTTGTAGAGAGAAAAATATATATAGTACAAATATTTGATTAGACTGACCAGACCAGTTTTAAAAGCAGTATCAGTCAAAAGACAGACAGTGAGGTATCAGATTTAGATTGTATGGAGTATACAGTCCATACCATATCTATTTTGACAGTGAAGCTAACATTTTAAATGTGGCTCTATACTCCAACATTTTGGATTTGAGATCAAATGTTTCATATGAGGTGACAGTATATAATGTCACCTTTTTATTTGAAGGTATTTTCATACATAACTGTTTTACGTTTTGAAATAAAAGCACTTTTCGTGTCTAGTCCCTCTATTTGAAGAAGTCATAAGTATTCTGACCAATTTACTCATACTGTATTTAAATAGTTAAAAGTTTAGTATTTGGTCGTAAACTTGATTGCATTTGCAGTTTGTTTTGGTTGTGTTTTGGGTTATGTTTTACCCAATAGTAACTGAATGGTGGATGATGACTGGAGTAACTTTCTTTCTAAGTGAGTAGATAACATGTTTCTAAACCCTACTAAATTTATCCTGATGATGGCATAATAACGAAAAATCATGAATGAGCCATGAATTATGATGAGTGAGAAAGTTACAAAGGCTACAACAAAACATGCTAACCTCTCACCATTACCAATAACAGAGGATACAACAAAACATGCTAACCTCTCACCATTACCAATAACAGAGGCTACAACAAAGCATACTAACCTCTCACCATTACCAATAACAGAGACTACAACAAAACATGCTAACCTCCCACCATTACCAATAACAGAGGATACAACAAAACATGCTAACCTCTCACTATTACCAATAACAGAGGCTACAACAAAACATGCTAACCTCTCACCATTACCAATAACAGAGACTACAACAAAACATGCTAACCTCTCACCACTACCAATAACAGAGGCTACAACAAAACATGCTAACCTCTCACCATTACCAATAACAGAGGATACAACAAAACATGCTAACCTCTCACCATTACCAATAACAGAGGCTACAACAAAACATGCTAACCTCTCACCATTACCAATAACAGAGGCTACAACAAAGCATACTAACCTCTCACCATTACCAATAACAGAGGCTACAACAAAACATGCTAACCTCTCACCATTACCAATAACAGAGGCTACAACAAAGCATGCTAACCTCTCACCATTACCAATAACAGAGGCTACAACAAAGCATGCTAACCTCTCACCATTACCAAAAACAGAGGGGGTATGATCTTTGTGCCTCTGTAACTTTCTCATTCATCATTCATTCATTATTATTCATAATCCTGGTAGCATACAAATGAACGTGGATCCCGCTAGCGGGACACCAGTCGACAACTTCCGGGAAATTGGAGAGCGCGCAATTCAAATAAATAATTGTAATATTAACCTCTTACATCTAGACGTTCCGCTAGCGGAACACCTGCTCCAATAGCCAATTATGGGCGTGGCGCGAATTACAAATTCCTCAAAAATACAAAAACTTCCATTTTTCAAACATATGACTATTTTACACCATTTTAAAGACAAGACTCTCCTTTATCTGACCACGCTGTCCGATTTCAAAAAGGCTTTACAACGAAAGCAAAACATTAGATTATGTCAGCAGAGTACCCAGCCAGAAATAATCAGACACCCATTTTTCAAGCTAGCATATAATGTCACATAAATCCAAACCACAGCTAAATGCAGCACTAACCTTTGATGATCTTCATCAGATGACACCCCTAGGACATTATGTTATACAATACATGCATGTTTTGTTCAATCAAGTTCATATTTATATCAAAAAACAGCTTTTTACATTAGCATGTGACGTTCAGAACTAGCATACCCACCGAAATTTCCGGTGAATTTACTAAATTACTCACGATAAACGTTCACAAAAAACATAACAATTATTTTAAGAATTATAGATACAGAACTCCTCTATGCACTCGCTATGTCCGATTTTAAAATAGCTTTTCGGTGAAAGCACATTTTGCAATATTCTCAGTAGATAGCCCAGCCATCACGGCTAGCTATTTAGACACCCAGCAAGTTTAGCACTCACCAAAGTCAGATTTACTATAAGAAAAATGTTATTACCTTTGCTGTCTTCGTCAGAATGCACTCCCAGGACTTCTACTTCAATAACAAATGTTGGTTTGGTCCCAAATAATACATAGTTATATCCAAACAGCGGCGTTTTGTTCGTGCGTTCAAGACACTATCCGAAAGGGTAAATAAGGGTTACGAGGCCGACGCGTTTCGTGACAAAGTAAATCTAAATATTCCATTACCGTACTTCGAAGCATGTCAACCGCTGTTTAAAATCAATTTTTATGCAATTTTTCTCATAAAAAAGCGATAATATTCCGACCGGCAAAGCGAGTTTTCGTTCAGAGAGAGAGAAAGTAAAAGCATGGGATCCCCTCGTGCACGAGCCTCAGTCTGATGGCCCTCTGATCGACTTCCATCCAAACGCGCTAAAGTTTTTCAGCCAGCGGCTGGAATTACATCATTCAGCTTTTTCCCGGGTTCTGAGAGCCTATGGGAGCCGTAGGAAGTGTCACGTTACAGCAAAGATCCTAAATTTTCTTTAAACAGAGCCAAGAAGCTCAAGGAATGGTCAGAGAGGGAACTTCCTGTTTGGAATCTTCTCAGGTTTTTGCCTGCCATATGAGTTCTGTTATACTCACAGACACCATTCAAACAGTTTTAGAAACTTTAGGGTGTGTTCTATCCAAAGCCAATCATTATATGCATATTCTAGTTTCTGGGCAGGAGTAATAATCAGATTAAATCAGGTACGTTTTATATCCGGCCGTGAAAATACTGCCCCCTAGCCATAACAGGTTAAACATTCATGAAAATACAAGTGCCTTATATCATTTAAAAGCTTAAAATCTTGTTAATCGAACTGCAATGTCCAATTTACAATAGACTTCACAGCGAAAGCATACATTGCGATTGTCTGAAGACAGCGCCATACAACAACATATTTTTCAACCAGCACAGGCGTCACAAAATCACAAACAGCGATAAAATAAATCACTTACTTTTTAAGATCTTCCTCTGTTTGCAATCCCAAGGGTCCCAGCTACAAGATGAATGGTCGTTTTGTTAGATTAAATCCTTCTTTATATCCCAAAAAGTCAGTTTAGTTGGCGCCATCGATTTCAGTAATCCACTCGTTCAACATGCAGACAAAGGAATCCAAAAAGGCTACTGGTAAACTTCACCCAAACAAGTCAAACGACATTTCTATTTAACCTGTCTGGGCTAGGGGGCAGTATTTTCACGGCCGGATAAAAAAACGTACCCGATTTAAACTGGTTACTACTCTTGCCCAGAAATGAGAATATGCATATAATTGGTATATTTGGATAGAAAACACTCTAAAGTTTCTAAAACTGTTTGAATGGTGTCTGTGAGTATAACAGAACTCATATGGCAGCCAAAAACCTGAGAAGATTACAAGCAGGAAGTGGCCTGTCTGACAATTTATGGTCCTTCTGTTGCATCTCTATCGAAATTACAGTATCTCTGCTGTTACGTGACACTTTCTAAGGCTTCCATTGGCTCTCTAAAGCCGCCAGAAAGTGGATTGGGGCGTCTCCTGTCTCTGGGCAAAGTACAGGAGCTCTGTTTGTGAGTGGACTGCCTGGTGGCTCAGAGACAGGAGATACGCGTTCACGAGACTTGGCCCCTTTTTTCTTCACCTGTTTGAATGAATACAAGGTTGTCCGGTTGGAATATTATCGCTATTTTACGAGGAAAATCGCATAAAAATTGATTTTAAACAGCGTTTGACATGCTTCTAAGTACGGTAAAGGAACATTTTGAAATATTTTGTCACGAAATGCGCCTGCGCATTACCCTTTGGATAGTGACTGAACACTAATGCGACAAGCAAACAAAATAACAACCGAACAGTTCCGTCAGGTGCAAAACACTAAACAGAAATTAACCACCCACCAAAACCCAAAGGAAAACAGGCTGCCTAAGTATGGCTCCCAATCAGCAACAACGATATACAGCTGTCCCTGATTGAGAGCCATACCCGGCCGAAACAAAGAAATACCAAACATAGAAAAAAGGACATAGAATGCCCACCCCAACTCACGCCCTGACCAACCAAAATAGAGACATAAAAGGATCTCCAAGGTCAGGGCCTGACAGTACCCCCCCCAAAGGTGCAGACTCCGGCCGCAAAACCTAAACCTATAGGGGAGGGTCCGGGTGGGCATCTACCCGTGGTGGCGGCTCAGGAGCAGGACACAGACCCCGCTCCACCGCTGGCTCACCCCACTTTAAAGGCTCCCCTAGAGCGTGGTCTCTTGCCGCCGACCACGGACTGGGGACCCTCGCAGCGGGCCCCGGACTGGAGGGCGACTCTGGGAGCTCTGAACTGGAGGGCGTCTCTGTCGGTTCCGGACTGGATGGCGTCTCTGTCGGTTCCGGACTGTGGGCCGTCTCTGTCGGTTCCGGACTGTGGGCCGTCTCTGTCGGTTCCGGACTGTGGGCCGTCTCTGTCGGTTCCGGACTGTGGGCCGTCTCTGTCGGTCCCGGACTGTGGGCTGTCTCTGCTGGCTCCGGACTCTGGGCCATCTCTAGATGGGGCACTATCGCCGGAAGCTCTGGACAGGGGCACTGTCGCCGGACACTCTGGACGGGGCACTGTCGCCGGACACTCTGGACGGGGCATTGTTGCTGGACACTCTGGACGGGGCACTGTTGCCGGACACTCTGGACGGGGCACTGTTGCCGGACACTCTGGATGGGGCACTGTTGCCGGACACTCTGGACGGGGCACTGTTGCCGGAAGCTCTGGACGGGGACTGCGCACTGAAGGCCTGATGTGTGGGGCTTGCTTAGGAGGCGCCAGACTAGGGACACGCACCACAGGGCTAGTGCGAGGAGCAGGAGCAGGACGAGCTGGACTGGGCTGACGCACTGGAGTCCTGGTGCGTGGGGCTGGTACTGGAGGTACCAGACTGGAGACCCGCACCTCAAGGCTAGTGCGAGGAGCAGGAACAGGGCGTACTGGACTGTGGGATCGCACTGGAGATCTGGTGCGTAGGCTTGTTACCCATCTTCCAGGCTGAATACCCAACCTAGCCCGGCGCGGGCGGAGCGCAGGCAGAGGACGGACTGATTCATCCCAGCTCCGGAGACACAGTACGCAGCGCCGGCGCAGGATAACCTGGACTGAGACAGCGCACCGGAGACCAGATGCGCTGAGCTGGAACACTCCGCCCCGGCTCAATGCCCACTCTCGCCCGGCAGATGTTAGAAGCTGGGATGTAGCGCACCGGGCTCTCAACGCGTACTGGGGACACCGTGCTCTCTACCGCATAACACGGTGCCTGACCAGTACTACGATGCCTCCTATAAGCACGGGAAGTTGGCTCAGTATTCCATCCTGACTCAGGCCAACTTCTCGTGGGCCCCCCCCCAAAAAAATGTTTGGGGCTGCCTCTCGGGCTCCCATAGCTCCCATAACTTGTCCTCCCAGAATCTTTGCTCCTTCTGCCAATTCCATCCATCAACCCGATGCTCCAATCCACGCTGCTTGGTCTTCTTATGGTGGGTGGTTCTGTAACGGTCTTCGTCGTCCTCGGATGAAGGGGAAGAGAAATCAGACCAATTGGCTCCCAATCAGCAACAACGATATACAGCTGTCCTTGATTGAGAGCCATACCCGGCCGAAACAAAGAAATACCAAACATAGAAAAAGGACATAGGACATAGAATGCCCACCCGAACTCACGCCCTGACCAACAAAAATAGAGACATCAAAGGATCTCCAAGGTCAGGGCGTGACAACTCTTAAATGAAAATAAACTATAATATTTCATACGGAAAGTAGTATGAATGTGAGGGGTTTGAAACAAGCCTGAAACCTTGAATAAAGACTGTTGACATCTAGTGGAAGTCATAGGAATTGCAATCTGGGAACTGGATTTACATATAGCCAATAGGTTTGCATTGGAAGAGCCTGGGACCTAAAAAACAAAACAAATTCAGTTGGATATTCTTCAGATTTTTTTGTTCCATATCAATTCTGTTATAGTCACAGACATTATTTCAACAGTTGTAGAAACTTCTAAGTGTTTTCTACCCAATGCTACCAATTAAATGCATATCCTAGCTTTTGGGCTTGAGTAACAGGCAGTTTACTTTGGGTATGTCAGTCAGGCGGAAATTCAGGAAACTAGACGCTATCCCTAAGAAGTTTTTACATTATAACTGCCTTGTTCAGGGGATTAAATAAAAGGCGACATTCTGTACTGTTGCCTAATATGAAACATTCTATCTTAAATCCAAAATGCTGGAGCATAGCACCACATTTAAAACTGTAAGCTTCACTGTCCAAACACATATGGTGTGGACTATGTGTGCCCGTTAAACACATGTGGATCTGGTGAACAGTTATCACTTGTTGACCAACTACAGGAATACTGACCTCAGAGTCTCCAGTTTACAGTGGGGATTCCCCAGCCCAGCAGAGAGCAGCTTCACTCCTGAATCCTTCAGGTCATTGTTACTCAGATCCAGCTCTCTCAGGTGTGAGGGGTTTGACCTCAGAGCTGAGACCAGAGAAGCACAGCCTTCCTCTGTGACTCCACAGCCTGACAGCCTGACAAAGAAATCATCATGACTTCACAAACACACTGTTAATTTAACTAGTGTCAGATGCAAATGGTTTATTCTCTCAAACAACATATAGATTCATCTTCCGTCTCCAAGAATTGTATGGTCATAATGTTATACCAATGCACTGATTCAGTAAGTTTTTCAATAATAAATATTTTAATCTAAACTGAATATTTCTTCCTGATAATTAGTTCTTATATGTCATTTTATGTACTCACAGAGCAGCTCTGGAGGCTTTGACCACTGGCAGCAGCCTCAGAAGACCTTCCTCTGATCTGGAGTATTTCTTCAGGTCAAACACATCCAGCTCCTTTTCTGAAGTCAATAACACAAAGACCAGAGCTGACCACTGTGCAGGTAAGAGTTTGGCTTCTGAGAGACCTCCTAATCTCAGGTAGCTTTGGACCTCCTCCACTAGAGAATGGTCATTCAGTTCATTCAGACAGTGGAACAGATTGATGCTCCTCTCTGGAGAGGGATTCTCCTTGATCTTCTTCTTGATGTACTTGACTGTATCTTCATGGCTCTGTGAGCTGCTTCTTGTCTTTGTCAGTAGACCTCGTAAGTGCTTCTGATTGGACTCCAGTGAGAGGCCCAGAAGGAAGCGGAGGAAAAGGTCCAGGTTTCCCGTCTCATTTTGTAAGGCTTTATCCACAGCACTCTTGTAGACAGTAGCTTCAGGCTTCAGCGCAAAATAGTTAATGGTCGTTGATTGCGGTTCGGCCATTAGATTCTCATTGTTGTTGATGAATGAGAGGAACACATATACAGCAGCCAGAAACTCCTGAATGCTCAAATGCACGAAGCAGTACACCTTGTTCTGGTACAGCCCACATTCCTCTTTAAAGAGCTGTGTGCACAATCCTGAGTACACTGAGGCTTCATTGACATCAATGCCAGCCTCTTTCAGGTCTTCTTCATAGAAAATCAGATTGCCCTTCACAAGCTGTTGAAAAGCCAGTTTTCCCAGTGACAGAATGCTCTCCTGATTCCAGTGTGGACCTGTCTCTTCTTTCCCAAGATACTTTTCATTCTTCTGTTTGGTATGAAACTCCACAAGGTGTGTGTACATCTCAGTCAGAGTCTTGGGCATCTCTTCTCTCTTATGTTTCAGCATGTGTTCAAGGACTGTTGCAGAAATCCAACAGAAGACTGGAATGTGGCACATGATGTGGAGGCTCCTTGATGTCTTTATGTGTGAGATGATTCTGTTGGCCAGGTCCTCATCACTGAATCTCTTCCTGAAGTACTCCTCCTTCTGTGGGTCATTGAACCCTCGCACCTCTGTCACCTGGTCAACACACCATGAAGGGATAATATTGGCTGCTGCAGGTCGGGTAGTTATCCAGATGAGAGCAGAAGGAAGCAGATTTCCCTTGATGAGATTTGTCAGCAGAACATCCACTGAGGTTGACTCTGTGACGTCACAACAGATCTTGTTATTCTGGAAGTCTAGGGGCAGTCGGCACTCATCCAGACCATCAAATATGAACAGAACTTTGTACTTGTCATAGTTGGAGATTCTTGATTGTTTGGTTTCCATTGAGAAGTGATTGAGAAGTTCAATGAAAGTGTGTTTGTCTCCTTTCATCAAATTCAGCTCCCGAAAAGGAAATGAAAATACAAATTTTACATCCTGATTTGCTTTTCCTTCAGCCCAGTCCAGAATGAACTTCTGCACAGAGACTGTTTTTCCAATGCCAGCGACTCCCTTTGTCAGCACAGCTCTGAAACGTTGGTCTTGTCCAGTTAAGGGTTTGAAGATGTCGTTACATTTGATTGGAGTCTCTGGTCTTGCTTGTTTCCTGGTTGTTGTCTCTATCTGTCTCAGCTCATGTTCATTATTGACCTCTCCTGTTCCACCCTCTGTGATGTAGAGCTCTGTGTAGATCTTATTGAGAAGTGTTGGGTTTCCTTGTTTAGCGATCCCCTCAAATACACATTGAAACTTCTTCTTTAGATTAGATTTGAGTTCACGTTGGCAAATCACAGCAAGCTCATCTGAATCTAGGAATAACACAGAGGACATTAATATTACGTCTGTTTTAATGCCTACAGTATTGTAGGACTGTTACAAAGTTTTAAATTATAATAATTTATTATCTTAACTGACTGTGTAAATGTGTAAATGTTTTCATAATGCATTACAGACTGGTGTGACTGATTATATTATTATTGATGGTATTATTAATGTTCTCTCTCTCTCTCTCTCTCTCTCTTGTAGTGCTGCTGATCCTGTTTCTACTGGTCTGCCTGTGGATAAGGAACTCTGACCTGTTCACCAGACGTGATACCTTGTCCCGATCTCTCTCTCTCTCTCTCTCTCTCTCTCTCTCTCTCTCTCTCTCTCTCTCTCTCTCTCTCTCTCTTTCTCTCTCTCTCTCTCTCTCTCTCTCTCTCTCTCTCTCTCTCTCTCTCTCTCTCTCTCTCTCTAAATTAATCAACACAACACATCGCTGCTACTACTTGATGAGGTCACTAGGTGTTTTGTTAAGGCTGCTACAATATCATTGAGTTACATAGCTACCTTAGCTGTACATTAGCTACAGATTTTAAATGTTACAAAACTGCATTCAACATTCGGCAGACAGCTCTTACATTTCTCCAGTGTGTCAGCAAGCTCCTTCTGGTTCATTTCCCTCAGGACGTGCAATGTGATCTTCAGAGCCCCCTCTCTGGCACTTCTCTCCTGCTTCTCATCTTCAGCACCCACCACTTCCTTATCCTGCTTCTGACTCTCAAAGCCTTCTGGGAGTTCTGGACTAAGAATCCTCTTGAACATCTTCAGCTCGTTCTTCACAAATGTAATAATATTCTCTTCAAGCAACTGAAAAAAATTAAGTGAATAAGTTAAGCAAGAGAAGAAATGCTTTCTCATTAACACATTAATGAATGATTGGCAGATCAACTTTACTTGAGGTAAACAAAAACAAATGTACATAACAGGACCACATACACTGAATATGGAGGCCAGGTCTGTTTGATGACTCTGGGAAGACTGACCACTGAGAATCTCTGACTCTGATCTCTCCTGTTGGTTTCTGTGGACAAACCATGACATTACGTCTCCTCATCCAGGGAGTACACACACACACACACACACACACACACACACACACACACACACACGAACACATGGAGGGAATTAGGACTATGAAATGGACAAAATGATTAGCCTATGGATTTTGAAAACAACAAAAGGAAATGGTAAAATGGGACTTTACAGAAATGTTCGTAAATGTGCCTTTATTGTTTAAAGAAATTATGAAAGAGATTGTTGTGTTTTTTCACTATCTAATCATGGCATGGGATTGTTCAATAACAGACATGTATTTGATTGTAATCTATCACCTGATGGTTTCATTTCAGAGAGACAAATAATCATGTTTTTTTGTTGCTAAATGCTACATACCTGTCTCACGCTCAGAGAAATCAGTAGTACTGCTAGGTTTTACACAGTAATAATATATATCTGTCTCACTCTCAGAGAAATCAGTAGTTCTGCTAGGTTTTATACAGTAATAATATATATCTGCCTCACTCTCAGAGAAATCAGTAGTACTGCTAGGTTTTACACAGTAATAATATATATCTGCCTCACTCTCAGAGACATCAGTAGTACTGCTAGGTTTTATACAGTAATAATATATATCTGTCTCTCTCTCAGAGAAATCAGTAGTACTGCTAGGTTTTACACTGTATCTATATATATGCCTCACTCTCAGAGAAATCAGTAGTACTGCTAGGTTTTACACAGTAATAATATATATCTGTCTCACTCTCAGAGAAATCAGTAGTTCTGCTAGGTTTTATACAGTAATAATATATATCTGCCTCACTCTCAGAGTAATCAGTAGTAATACTAGGTTTTATACAGTCAAATGTAACAAGTATGTAACAAATGTAACAAATGTAACAAATGTAACAAATGAATCATTGTTATTAACGTTGCACTTGAAAACGCTCGTACTCTAACATCTCCCTCAGACCACTCTAGAACTGCTGAGTAATCTACCTCCTGTCTCAGACCACTGTAGAACAGCTGAGTGATCCACCTCCTGTCTCAGACCACTAGAACAGCTGAGTAATCTACCTCTTGTCTCAGACCACTAGAACAGCTGAGTGATCTACCTCCTGTCTCAGACAACTAGAACAGCTGAGTGATCTACCTCCTGTCTCAGACCACTAGAAAAGCTGAGTAATTTACCTCCTGTCTCAGACAACTAGAACTGCTGAGTAATCTAAAACCTGTCTCAGACCACTAGAGCAGCTGAGTAATCTACCTCCACCGTCAGACCACTGTAGAACAGCTGAGTAATATACCTCCTCCCTCAGACCACTAGAACAGCTGAGTAATCTAAAACCAGTCTCAGACCACTAGAGCAGCTGAGTAATCTACCTCCACCCTCAGACCACTGTAGAACAGCTGAGTGATCTACCTCCTCCCTCAGACCACTGTAGAACAGCTGAGTGATGTACCTCCTCCCTCAGACCACTGTAGAACAGCTGAGTGATCTACCTCCTCCCTCAGACCACTGTAGAACAGCTGAGTGATCTACCTCCTCCCTCAGACCACTGTAGAACACCTGAGTGATCTACCTCCTCCATCAGACCACTAGAACAGCTGAGTAATCTACCTCCTGTCTCAGACCACTGTAGAACAGCTGAGTGATCTACCTCCTCCCTCAGACCACTAGAACAGCTGAGTGATCTACCTCCTCCCTCAGACCACTAGAACAGCTGAGTAATCTACCTCCTGTCTCAGACCACTAGAACAGCTGAGTAATCTACCTCCTGTCTCAGACCACTAGAACAGCTGAGTAATCTACCTCCTCCCTCAGACCACTAGAACAGCTGAGTAATCTACCTCCTGTCTCAGACCACTAGAACAGCTGAGTAATCTAAAACCTGTCTCAGACCACTAGAACAGCTGAATAATCTACCTCCACCCTCAGACCACTAGAACAGCTGAGTAATCTACCTCCTACCTCAGACCACTGTAGAACAGCTGAGTGATCTACCTCCTCCCTCAGACCACTGTAGAACAGCTGAGTGATCTACCTCCTCCCTCAGACCACTAGAACAGCTGAGTGATCTACCTCCTGTCTCAGACCACTAGAACAGCTGAGTAATCTACCTCCTCCCTCAGACCACTATAACAGCTGAGTAATCTACCTCCTCCCTCAGACCACTATAACAGCTGAGTGATCCACCTCCTCCCTCAGACCACTAGAACAGCTGAGTAATCTACCTCCTGTCTCAGACAACTAGAACAGCTGAGTGATCTACCTCCTCCCTCAGACCACTAGAACAGCTGAGTAATCTACCTCCTCCCTCAGACCACTAGAACAGCTGAGTAATCTAAAACCTGTCTCAGACCACTAGAACAGCTGAGTAATCTACCTCCTCCCTCAGACAACTAGAACAGCTGAGTAATCTACCTCCTGTCTCAGACCACTAGAACAGCTGAGTAATCTACCTCCTGTCTCAGGCCACTAGAACAGCTGAGTAATCTACCTCCTCCCTCAGACCACTGTAGAACAGCTGAGTGATCTACCTCCTCCCTCAGACCACTGTAGAACAGCTGAGTGATCTACCTCCTCCCTCAGACCACTAGAACAGCTGAGTGATCAACCTCCTCCCTCAGACCACAGTAGAACAGCTGAGTGATCTACCTCCTCCCTCAGACCACTGTAGAACAGCTGAGTGATCTACCTCCTCCCTCAGACCACTAGAACAGCTGAGTGATCTACCTCCTGTCTCAGACCACTAGAAGAGCTGAGTAATCTACTTCCTCCCTCAGACAACTAGAACAGCTGAGTAATCTACCTCCACCCTCAGACCACTAGAACAGCTGAGTAATCTACCTCCTCCCTCAGACCACTATAGAACAGCTGAGTGACCTACCTCCTCCCTCAGATCACTGTAGAACAGCTGAGTGATCTACCTCCTCCCTCAGACCACTGGAACAGCTGAGTGATCTACCTCCTGTCTCAGACCACTGTAGAACAGCTGAGTGATCTACCTCCTCCCTCAGACCACTAGAACATCTGAGTGATCTACCTCCTCCTTCAGAACACTGTAGAACAGCTGAGTGATCTACCTCCTCCCTCAGACCACTGGAACAGCTGAGTGATCTACCTCCTGTCTCAGACCACTGTAGAACAGCTGAGTGATCTACCTCCTCCCTCAGACCACTGTAGAACAGCTGAGTGATCTACCTCCTCCCTCAGACCACTGTAGAACAGCTGAGTGATCTACCTCCTTCCTCAGACCACTAGAACAGCTGAGTGATCTACCTCCTGTCTCAGACCACTAGAACAGCTGAGTAATCTACCTCCTCCCTCAGACCACTATAACAGCTGAGTGATCTACCTCCTCCCTCAGACCACTGTAGAACAGCTGAGTGATCCACCTCCTCCCTCAGACCACTAGAACAGCTGAGTAATCTACCTCCTGTCTCAGACCACTGTAAAACAGCTGAGTGATCTACCTCCTGTCTCAGACCACTAGAACAGCAGAGTGATCTACCTCCTCCCTCAGACCACTGTAGAACAGCTGAGTCATCGACCTCCTGTCTCAGACCACTAGAACAGCTGAGTAATCTACCTCCTGTCTCAGACAACTAGAACAGCTGAGTGATCTACCTCCTCCCTCAGACCACTGTAGAACAGCTGAGTCATCTACCTCCTCCCTCAGACCACTAGAACAGCTGAGTCATCTACCTCCTCCCTCAGACCACTAGAACAGCTGAGTAATCTAAAACCTGTCTCAGACCACTAGAACAGCTGAGTAATCTACCTCCACCCTCAGACCACTAGAACAGCTGAGTAATCTACCTCCTCCCTCAGACCACTGTAGAACAGCTGAGTGATCTACCTCCTCCCCCAGACCACTGTAGAACAGCTGAGTGATCTACCTCCTCCCTCAGACCACTAGAACAGCTGAGTGATCAACCTCCTCCCTCAGACCACAGTAGAACAGCTGAGTGATCTACCTCCTCCCTCAGACCACTGTAGAACAGCTGAGTGATCTACCTCCTCCCTCAGACCACTGTAGAACAGCTGAGTGATCTACCTCCTCCCTCAGACCACTAGAACAGCTGAGTGATCTACCTCCTGTCTCAGACCACTAGAAGAGCTGAGTAATCTACTTCATCCCTCAGACCACTAGAACAGCTGAGTAATCTACCTCCACCCTCAGACCACCCTAACAGCTGAGTAATCTACTTCCTCCCTCAGACCACTAGAACAGCTGAGTGATCTACCTCCTTTCTCAGACCACTGTAGAACAGCTGAGTAATCTACCTCCTCCCTTAGACCACTAGAACACACGAGTGATCTACCTCCTCCCTCAGACCACTAGAACAGCTGAGTGATCTACCACCTCCCTCAGACCACTGTAGAACAGCTGAGTGACCTACCTCCTCCCTCAGATCACTGTAGAACAGCTGAGTGATCTACCTCCTCCCTCAGACCACTGGAACAGCTGAGTGATCTACCTCCTGTCTCAGACCACTGTAGAACAGCTGAGTGATCTACCTCCTGTCTCAGACCACTAGAACAGCTGAGTGATCTACCTCCTCCCTCAGACCACTAGAACATCTGAGTGATCTACCTCCTCCTTCAGAACACTGTAGAACAGCTGAGTGATCTACCTCCTCCCTCAGACCACTGGAACAGCTGAGTGATCTACCTCCTGTCTCAGACCACTGTAGAACAGCTGAGTGATCTACCTCCTCCCTCAGACCACTAGAACATCTGAGTGATCTACCTCCTCCCTCAGAACACTGTAGAACAGCTGAGTGATCTACCTCCTTCCTCAGACCACTAGAACATCTGAGTGATCTACCTCCTCCCTCAGAACACTGTAGAACAGCTGAGTGATCTCCCTCCTCCCTCAGACCACTGGAACAGCTGAGTGATCAACCTCCTGTCTCAGACCACTGTAGAACAGCTGAGTGATCTACCTCCTCCCTCAGACCACTAGAACATCTGAGTGACCTACCTCCTCCCTCAGAACACTGTAGAACAGCTGAGTGATCTACCTCCTCCCTCAGACCACTGTAGAACAGCTGAGTGATCTACCTCCTCCCTCAGACCACTAGAACAGCTGAGTGATCTACCTCCTCCCTCAGACCACTAGAACAGCTGAGTGATCTACCTCCTCCCTCAGACCACTGTAGAACAGCTGAGTGATCTACCTCCTCCCTCAGACCACTGTAGAACAGCTGAGTGATCTCCCTCAGACCACTAGAACAGCTGAGTGATCTACCTCCTTCCTCAGACCACTAGAACAGCTGAGTAATCTACCTCCTGTCTCAGACCACTAGAACAGCTGAGTAATCTACTTCCTCCCTCAGACCACTAAAACAGCTGAGTAATCTCCCTCCACACTCAGACCACTAGAACAGCTGAGTAATCTACTTCCTCCCTCAGACCACTAGAACAGCTGAGTGATCTACTTCCTCCCTCAGACCACTAGAACAGCTGAGTAATCTACCTACTGTCTCAGACCACTAGAACAGCTGAGTAATCTACCTCCTGCCTCAGACCACTAGAACAGCTGAGTAATCTACCTCCTGTCTCAGACCACTAGAACAGCTGAGTGATCTACCTCCTCCCTCAGACCACTAGAACAGCTGAGTGATCTACCTCCTCCCTCAGACCACTGTAGAACAGCTGAGTGATCTACCTCCTCTCTCAGACCACTGTAGAACAGCTGAGTGATCTCCCTCAGACCACTAGAACAGCTGAGTGATCTACCCCCTCCCTCAGACCACTATAACAGCTGAGTGATCTACCTCCTCCCTCAGACCACTGTAGAACAGCTGAGTGATCTACCTCCTCCTTCAGACCACTAGAACAGCTGAGTGATCTACCTCCTGTCTCAGACCACTGTAGAACAGCTGAGTGATCCACCTCCTCCCTCAGACCACTATAACAGCTGAGTGATCTACCTCCTCCCTCAGACCACTGTAGAACAGCTGAGTGATCTACCTCCTCCCTCAGACCACTAGAACAGCTGAGTAATTTACCTCCTGTCTCAGACCACTAGAACAGCTGAGTAATCTACTTCCTCCCTCAGACCACTGTAGAACAGCTGAGTGATCTACCTCCTCCCTCAGACCACTAGAACAGCTGAGTAATCTACCTCCTCCCTCAGACCACTAGAACAGCTGAGTGATCTACAACCTGTCTCAGACCACTAGAACAGCTGAGTAATCTACCTCCTCCCTCAGACCACTGTAGAACAGCTGAGTAATCTACCTCCTCCCTCAGACCACTGTAGAACAGCTGAGTGATCTACCTCCTCCTTCAGACCACTAGAACAGCTGAGTAATCTACCTCCTCCCTCAGACCACTAGAACAGCTGAGTAATCTACCTCCTCCCTCAGACCACTAGAACAGCTGAGTAATCTACCTCCTCCCTCAGACCACTAGAACAGCTGAGTGATCTACCTCCTGTCTCAGACCACTAGAACTGCTGAGTGATCTACCTCCTTCCTCAGACCACTGTAGAACAGCTGAGTCATCTACCTCCTCCCTCAGACCACTGTAGAACAGCTGAGTGATCTACCTCCTCCCTCAGACCACTAGAACAGCTGAGTGATCTACCTCCTGTCTCAGAGCACCAGAACAGCTGAGTGATCTACCTCCTGTCTCAGACCACTAGAACAGCTGAGTGATCTACCTCCTCCCTCAGACCACTAGAACAGCTGAGTGATCTACCTCCTGTCTCAGACCACTAGAACAGCTGAGTGATCTACCTCCTGTCTCAGACCACTGTAGAACAGCTGAGAAATCTACCTCCTTTCTCAGACCACTAGAACAGCTGAGTGATCTACCTCCTGTCTCAGACCACTGTTGAACAGCTGAGTTATCTACCTCCTTCCTCAGACCACTGGAACAGCTGAGTAATCTACCTCCTCCCTCAGACCACTGTAGAACAGCTGAGTGATCTACCTCCTGTCTCAGACCACTGTAGAACAGCTGAGTGATCTACCTCCTCCCTCAGACCACTAGAACAGCTGAGTGATCTACCTCCTGTCTCAGACCACTAGAACAGCTGAGTGATCTACCTCCTGTCTCAGACCACTGTAGAACAGCTGAGTAATCTACCTCCTTTCTCAGACCACTAGAACAGCTGAGTGATCTACCTCCTGTCTCAGACCACTAGAACAGCTGAGTAATCTACCTCCTGTCTCAGACCACTAGAACAGCTGAGTAATCTACCTCCTTTCTCAGACCACTAGAACAGCTGAGTGATCTACCTCCTCCCTCAGACCACTGTAGAACAGCTGAGTGAGTCGTTAAATGCTTTTTTTGCCCTTCCATGTGACTTTATACACAGAAGACCTCTGCTAAACATAGAATCACATGGTTTATCAGTCTCTGTGACCCCCGATAACTACAAAGTTGCCAATATCTTTACAATTGATTCAAACAAGGGACGTTTGAAATTATGCTTCAAATGAAAACCGAGATGACTGCATTAAAATATCAGCAGTAGGCTTTAGGTCAATTTCAATCATATTGAAATATATTCCATGTTCAATATATTGACTTCTATTTTGCTACTTGTAGGCTACTGTCTGTAATTTGTCTCAATATATTTCATGATGTGTAACCTAACATGAACACAATGATGTGCCAAATCTGTGATTTAGCGCACTTTTATTGGGTAAACATTAGAATAAGCCTCCTCAATATTTGCTGCCATAGGTGATACAATTTCTCGAGGTGCTGAGCCGTCATCAGTTTTGTGAAATAGTTATAATGTTAAGGAAAGATTTGAATGGAGAAAACTGATCTGAGAGCAGTGCTCCCTTTTTTTCCCATCCTATCAGTATTGATACATGATCCACCAGACGTGATACCTTGTAGTGCTGCTGATCCAGTTTCTACTGGTCTGACTGAGGATATGAACTCTGACCTGTCCACCAGACGTGATACCTTGTAGTGCTGCTGATCCAGTTTCTACTGGTACGACTGAGGATATGAACTCTGACCTGTTCACCTGACGTGATACCTTGTAGACTGGTGTGACTGATTATATTATTATTGATGGTATTATTAATTCTCTCTCTCTCTCTCTCTCTCTCTCTCTCTCTCTCTCTCTCTCTCTCTCTCTCTCTCTCTCTCTCTCTCTCTCTCTCTCTCTCTCTCTCTCTCTACCTCTCTCTCTCTCTCTCTCTCTCTACCTCTCTCTCTACCTCTCTCTCTCTACCTCTCTCTCTCTACCTCTCTCTCTCTCTACCTCTCTCTCTCTCTCTCTCTACCTCTCTCTCTCTGAATACTAGGCTATGAAGAGCCAACTGACATTTACTCCTGAGGTGCTGGCCACTCCTCAGAGCCTGGTTCCTCTCTAAGTTTCTTCCTAGGTTCCTGCTATTCCAGGGAGTTTTTCCTAGCCACCGCGCTTCTACATCTGCATTGCTTGCTGTTTGGGGTTTTAGACTGGGTTTCTATTTAAGCCCTTTGTGACAACTGCTGATGTAAAAAATGTCTACTGTTAACGCATATGAAGCAGACCAGGCCAGGGTTTGGGGTTTGACAAGTCAATTGAAGAGGTAAAAATGACTTCCTTATTTGTTAATTTTGAAAATGTTCTGTCTTAATGAAAGGGACAAACTGACACATTTCCATGTTGGTCAAAAACAACTTTATACTGAAGGAGTGGCTTTGATTTGACGGCCTGAACATGTGCAGTTCGGCGCGAGATGACCGTTCGACCCGATGACATGTTTTTACGCACACGGTTCAAATAAACCAAATTGAATTTGTCACATGCGCGGAATACAACAGGTTTACACTTTACCATGAAATGCTTACTGACGAGCCCTTTCCAAAAAATGCAGAAAACACTCGTAGTAAGAAAAATGTGCTAAATAAAAAAAGGAAATAGTAACACAATAGAGTAACAATAATGAGGCTATAAGGAGTACCAGTACTGAGTCAATGTGCAGGGGTACCAGGTAGTTGAGGTAATAATGAGACTATAAGGAGTACCAGTACTGAGTCAATGTGCAGGGGTACCAGGTAGTTGAGGTAATAATGAGACTATAAGGAGTACCAGTACTGAGTCAATGTGCAGGAGTACCAGGTAGTTGAGGTAATAATGAGACTATAAGGTGTACCAGTACTGAGTCAATGTGCAGGGGTAGCAGGTAGTTGAGGTAATTGAGGTAATATGTACATGTAGGTAGGGTTAAAAGTGACTAGGCAATCAAGATAGAGATTACATCTCCTCATCCAGGGACAGCACACACACACTCTCTCTCACACACACAAAGGGAGAGAACGTTGTGTTTGTTTAATATTGTTTTAGGACTATGAAAATGGACTAAAGGGATTAGCCTATGGATTATGAAAACAACAAAATGAAATGGGAAACGGAGAGGAGAAATGACTAGAGTGTTGTTTAACTCACTGACCATGACCCATGAGTTCTTCTTACCTTTGTTCAGTAGAAAAGTCTCCCTCTCTAAAGTGTATAGGTTCACCCATAGACCAGTCACTCTTCATGGACACACAGCTGGGTACAGGGGAGGCTGGTCTCTCCTGCTTGATTGGTCTTCAACACAACAGAGACAAACATTACATATCTCATCTACTCTGAACTCAGATGGGGAAACATAAGAGTTTCATTCCAAAAAGCTATATATCCATTTTCAGAAATGTTAGTAAATTAGCTTTTATTTCTTAAAGACATATTGAAAGAGATTGGTGTGTTTTTTGGGGTTGCAGGGCTACCAGGTAGTTGAGGTAATAATGAGACTATAAGGAGTACCAGTACTGAGGTATTTGAGGTAATATGTACATGTAGATCGGGGTAAAACAGACTAGGCAATCTGGATAGAGATTACATCTCCTCATCCAGGGAGTACACACACACACTCTCTCTCACACACACACACACACACACACACACACACACACACACACACACACACACACACACACACACACACACAGACACACACACACACACACACACACACACACACACACACACACACACACAGGGAGGGAATGTTGTGTTTGTTTAATATTGTTTTAGGACTATGAAATGGACAAAAGGATTAGCCTATGGATTATGAAAACAACGAAAAGAAATGGTAAAATGTGAGAGGAGAAATGACTAGAGACAGTGTTGTTTAACTCACTGACCATGACCCATGAGTTCTTCTTACCTTTGTTCAGTAGAAAAGTCTCCCTCTCTAAACTCTATAGGTACGATCCATAGACCAGTCACTCTTCATGGACACACAGCTGGGTACAGGGGAGGCTGGTCTCTCCTGCTTGATTGGGCTTCAACAAAACAGAGACAAACATAACATCTCTCATCTACTCTGAGCTCAGATGGGGAAACATAAGAGATTCATTCTTAAATGCTATATATCCATTTTCTGAAACGTTTGTAAATTAATTGTTTAAAGAAATTATGAAAGAAAATATATTTTTTTTCACTAGATAATCAAGGCATAGGGTTGTTCAATGACAGACATGCATTTGTTCAAAATCTATCACTTGATGGTGTCATTTCAGAGGGACAAATAATAATGTTTTTTTCCGCAAATTGTTATATATCTGCCTCACCCTCAAATGTGACCAAACGGCTGAATTTTGTCTTATGTAGCAAAATTTGAAAAAGTGTTTTTTACATTGGATAAAAGTAGAGACTCAGGGCTATAAAATGGTGTATCATACACTACAGTTGAGGAACAATGGGAAAGTCATTCTGCTTTGAATGTTGATAAACTTGTAACCTCATTTTTGAGAAAATGGCATTTGAACATTTTGGTATCTACTGGAGAGCTCTTCTTTGTCTACAGGGCTGTTACTTTGGCAGATAACGTCACCCATCTAAATAAATAGTTATATATATATATATAACTCTATATAAAAAGACAAGTCACACTCTTGTCTTTTTTTAATATATATATATATATATATATATATATATATTTATAATTAAATAAATGTATGTTGTTTTTGGTTTATGTCAGTTTCAATGTTTGTTATGATATAAGTGGTTTTGGTTGTAAGTGGTAAGATGAACTAAAAGATTTTATATTTGACAATTCTTAGTAATTACTACTTTAGTAAGGAATTACACATTATTCAGTACTACTGCAGTTGCTACATAATCCCAATAGATGGCAGCATAAGACCACAAATTACATTTCAGAAGATAAGTTTAGTTTTCTCCCTGGATACACCACCACTCCCCCTCACAGGAAAACTCCTGTGTGAGCTTCTTTCTGTCCCTTTCCACACTGCTAACGCAAGAGGAAGGACTGAAAAAGCATTTAACAGATTACTGTGACGTAATATAATGATGATTATCAATAAGCCTGAACATTAATTTAGTCACCTCTTCCATGTACATTCATTGTCAAATTCATCAACCTGCTCTGCCTTCTCCCGCTAGTAGTCAACTCAGCCTCGCTAAAAAGCTTGTGTCGTCACTCTGCCTTCTCGAGGGGCATGTTGAGGTAAATTTGCTAACCGGGAGGGTTGAATGATGTAATTTATTGGAGGTCTGGAAGACTTGTCTTTTCTATTCCGAGGTTGTTTACTCGCAATATCAGATATTAACATGATTTTTTATAACGCATGTATACTAAGGTTGAGGTTCTGACTAGTGATATTTTACCCGGGGTTCAACACCTGCTATAGTCACGTTTGTTTTGCTCTCCCAAAAGTAACACAGGCCTAATACGAGATATATAGCTAACTAAAGTAATGTAACCATTTTAGAAAATCATGGGACATATAGTCTGTTGTTGCATACTATTTTATGTCAATCATATTGCTGCTTGTAGCCTATAACTGATGCTTCGTGATCTTATGCTTCCATCTATTGGAAATATTTAGCAATTAAAACCTGTTAGGGCTAGGGGGCAGTATTTGCACGGCTGGATAAAAAAATGTACCCGATTTAATCTGGTTACTAATCCTACCCAGTAACTAGAATATGCATATACTTATTATATATGGATAGAAAACACCCTAAAGTTTCTAAAACTGTTTGAATGGTGTCTGTGAGTATAACAGAACTCATTTGGCAGGCAAAACCCTGAGACATTTTCTGACAGGAAGTGGATACCTGATGTGTTGTATTACCTTTAAACCTATGCCATTGAAAAACACAGGGGCTGAGGAATATTTTGGCACTTCCTATTGCTTCCACTAGATGTCACCTCGTTCATGAAGTGAAGTCCGGCGGGCTTAGATCATGTGCTAACAAGACGGAGATTTTTGGACATAAATGATGAGCTTTTTTGAACAAAACTACATTCGTTATGGACCTGTGATACCTGGAAGTGACATCTGATGAAGAGAATCAAAGGTAATGGATTATTTACATAGTATTTTCGATTTTAGATCTCCCCAACATGACGGCTAGTCTGTATCGCAACGCGTATTTTTCTGGGCGCAGTGCTCAGATTATTGCAAAGTGTGATTTCCCAGTAAGGTTATTTTTAAATCTGGCAAGTTGATTGCGTTCAAGAGATGTAAATCTATAATTCTTTAAATGACAATATAATATTTTACCAATGTTTTCTAATTTTAATTATTTAATTTGTGGTGCTGACTTGACTGCCGGTTATTGGAGGGAAACGATTTCCTCAACATCAATGCCATAGTAAAACGCTGTTTTTGGATATAAATATGAACTTGATAGAAGTAAAAATGCATGCATTGTCTAACATAATGTCCTAGGAGTGTCATCTGATGGAGATTGTAAAAGGTTAGTGCATCATTTTAGCTGGTTTTATGGTTTTGGTGACCCTGTCTTTGAATTGACAAAACATTACACACAACTCTTGTAAATGTACTGTCCTAACATACTCTAAATTTATGCTTTCGCCGTAAAACCTTTTTGAAATCGTAAAACGTGGTTAGATTAAGGAGATGTTTATCTTTCAAAGGGTGTAAAATAGTTGACATTTTGACATTTATTTGGATTCAAATTTGCCGCTCTTGAAATGCACCTGCTGTTGATGGAGTGCACCACGGGTGGGACGCTTGCGTCCCACCTAGCCCATAGAGGTTAAAAGTTATTAATTCAGGAACAGACATTGGTGAGGCAGCTGAGAAATAAAGTGTATTTTTCTGGTTAATTCCTTAGATCAGTCTCAAACCTGCCCCACACCAATTGCTGGACCTTCTCATAGAGGTTACTCACATAGAGGTCACAGTTCAAACCACATTTGAAAAATAAAAATAATGTGGCTTGTTTATCAAGTGTTCTGCCTTGCAATAATATATGAAATTAACAAAACAAAAAAATGCTTAGACAGGTTTTGATTAACAAAATAATCAAAATGCTATTTAGTACAATAATTGTATTTACTAACATAATGTTATTACTAAACTAGTTTCTAAAAGTGTTCTCGGCTACCCTACCCTAGAATTAGGGTTAAGGCTAAAATAGGTTATACCTAGGGTTAGGGGTTAGGGTTGAAGTAGGTTATACGTAGAGTTAGGGCTAAAAAAGTTTGTATGTAGGTTAGGGGTTAGGGTTAAGGCAAAAATAGGTTATACCTAGGGTTAGAGTTTCTGTATAGCACTTTGTGACATCTGCTGATGTAAAAAGGGCTTTATGAATACATTTGATTGATTTTTAGGTTTCGGGTTTATAAGGTAAAAAATAGTGGCCTTCTGCAGGTATGACATAACTCATTCATGACACTTGCTAGGCTCATAATCTGAGGTAGAAACTGTGTCAGATCTACAAATCAATGAGCTAGACCTATCCACTTGGTTTGCAACTCAGTGAACCTGCACAACATTTGCTCAATTCAATGCCTACGAATGAAAATGTTGATGGATATCAAATTACCCAGCAGCCATTTAGAAACAATAAGTTGTCAAAAAAAGTGTTGCTCGATAGAACTAATAGGGTGAAAAATGACCTAAAATAAGGCCTGTTTTTTTAGCCATTACTAAATCACAAGGGACATAACGTAATATTATGAAGCTGGGCTCACTGGTGGTTTCAATGAACTAGTTATCATCAGAAAAAACATCATGTGTCCAGTCAGTTTGTGGCGCCCCGAAAATAATATTAAAAAGTTTGGTCTTCGGATACAGAGGTTAAACACTTAAGATACCGTCCATCTAGTGAAAAGAGGAGAACCGGACAGAGATAGCCAGCATCCGTCAACGAGAGAGGGAGAAGCCCGCCACGGGATTTAACAGGTAGAAGAAACAACTCAGTCAAGTAGGCCTTCTCCGCGACCCACAGAAATGCAGTCTTCTATGGACCAGTTTATGCCAAAGTCTATGTCTGAGGCAAAACAAGGCAAATTGATATTGCATTAGCTAAAATGATTGCCACCGATTTCCATACATTTTTGATCGTGGAGGACAGACGTTTTAGAAATTATTGCAATAGTCTAAATCCAATGTAACCAATTCCAAGTAGGAAAACCCTTTCAAAATCACTTATTCCACAGCTGTACAAGAGCACACAGGCTTCATTGAGGGAAAGAGTCCAAAAAGCTACTGCAGTTTGCCTTACCACTGACTGCTGGACATCAAGGGTAACCACTTCTTACATGTCGGTTACATATCACTTCAGTGAAGATTTTTCAATGTCTAGCTGTCTTCTGGACTGCTTTGAGTTCAGCGACAGACACACCTCAGAGAACTTGACAGAGGAACTGTTGAGAGTGGCCAGAGAATGGCAAGTAGATGGAAAAGCTGTCTGTTGTGTTAGCGACAATGCAGCTAACATAACCAAAGCCATGAACATTTTTAAATGGACCCATCATCCATGTCTTGCCCACACAATTAATCTGATTGTAAGAGATGCTCTGAAGGTGATGAAGCCCACTGTGGACAAAGTGAAAGCAGCTGCTGAATACTTCCACAGGATCACAGTAGATGCTGAAAAACTAAAGTCTACACAACGTCAGATGGGGATGCCTGAGCTGAGGCCTAAACAAGACTGCACAACAAAGAGGAATTTAACATTTTATATGTTGAAGCGGTTTCTTGAGTCAAACGATGCCATCATCTCTACCCTGGCCATTGTCAATACCCCTGTTGATGCTCTGACCCAAGAGGAATGGGAGGTGGTGGAGGAGTTGTGCAGAGTCCTGGAGCAGGTCACTGTGGAGATCAGTGAGGTACAGTAAGCAGTTATTACTACATCATTATTTAATCCAGTATTATATATGTATATGAGCAGTAGATGAGAATGTAGAATCAGTAGACAAAACATGAAACAGAACTATTAAGTTACTGTTCTCTCTTTTCAGCTATGTGACAGCTTCAAAAATGATACTCCTGTGTAAGGGTCTGCAGCGAATCACATTCAGCCGCCAGAGAGAAGCAAATGTATCCACAGGACATGTGACAGAGTTGATGGAAACCCTATGTTCATCAATGGACAGAAAGTTCCACAGAATGGAATATAATCACGTGCTATCAGAAACGCTGCACTTGACCCCAGGTTTAAGATGTTAGCCTTCAGTGATGCCAGAGCAATTGATGAGGCTCTTCAAAGAATAACTGTAACGGTTGTCGTAGGGTTTAGACCAAGACGCAGCGGGAAAATGTATACTCATCTTCTTTTATTAAAGGATAAAGAAGGAAAAACCAAAACAAACACGTATACAAAAACACGACGACAAAGAACAGGCCGGTAAGGCACAAAGCTATACACAGCAACAATCTCCCACAAAATCCCATGACAAAACACATACCTATTTATAGGACCTTCAATCAGAGGCAACGATAGACAGCTGCCTCCAACTGAAGGCCCCAACACCAATTAACTAAACATAGAAATACAAACGACTAGACTGAACATAGAACTAAACTGACATAGAACAATAACCAAAACCCTGGATTAATAAATCAAATACCCCTCTACATAAACAACCACCCTGAACCATATAAACCAAATACCCCCTCTACATGAACACATACACAAACACACCCTGAACCACATAAAACAAAACCCCCCAAACTACAATAACAAAATAACCCCTATTACTGGTCAGGATGTGACAATAATCTCATTAGCAGGGAGGGACAGCCCCAGCAGTCAGCTGAATCAGGTACCAGGGAAACAGGAAGAAGAGGGATCAGATGGAGCAGAAGCACCAGCAGTAGTGCCACAAACGTCTGCTGTTTGGATGCTGTTTGACGAGAGAGCAACTGGGTATGCAGCACGAAGGAATCCCTCAGCAGATGCCATAATGGAGGTCCGATCCTATTTGGTGGAGACCCTCCTCCAAAGATCTGCAGATCCTCTGAGCTGGTGGAAGAACAAGGCCTCTGACTACCCACGGCTTACTAAAGTCATGACAGGGAGACTCTGCATAGTGGCCTCATCCGTTCCCTCTGAGAGGGTCTTCTCAAAAATGGGACAAATAATTATTGAGAGAAGAAACCGCATCAGCCCCTCGAAAGTGAGGCAGCTTGCATGAGCTTGCTCTCATAAAAGCAAAATATGGTCAGCATTGCTATGTGCTGCTGTTTATAACATGGCAATAAAGAAGAGTGCTGTGGACGAATCAGAATTAGTTGGGTAACATAGATAATTAAGATGTTTTATAAGTATAATATGCTTATTTGAGGTACTTGTCATTAGAAAGTGTCCATTGGACACTGGTGTCTTTTCAGTTGCACGTCTCCCTTAGCTGGGGCTCAGACACTTGGGGCCCAGAGAGGGGAGAGGTGTAACGCCCTGGCCATAGAGAGTTTTTTTTTTGTTCTTTATTTTGGTTAGGCCAGGGTGTTACATTGGGTGGGCGTTCTATGTTCCTTTTTTAATTTTTTTGTATTTCTTTGTTTTGGGCCGTGTGTGGCTCCAAATCAGGCACAGCTGAAGTTCGTTGTTGCTGATTGGGAGTCACACATAAGGAGCATGTTTTTCCTTTGGGTTTTGTGGGTAATTGTTTCTGTTCAGTGTGTTACCTGTCAGTACTGTTTGGCTGTTGTTTTTCCTGTTTTTTTGTATAGTGTTCTTTCGTCAATTAACCTGTTTAGGATAGGGGGCAGTATTGACACGGCTGGATAAAAAACATACCCGATTTAATCTGGTTACCACTCCTACCCAGTAACTAGAATATGCATATACTTATTACATATGGATAGAAAACACCCTAAATTTTCTAAAACTGTTTGAATGGTGTCTGTGAGTATAACAGAACTCAAATGGCAGGTCAAAACCTGAGAGATTCCTTTACAGGAAGTGGCCTGTCTGACCATTTCTTGAACTTTTTTTCCATCTCTATCATTTACTAAGGATCTCTGCTCTAACGTGACACTTCCCACGTCGTCCATAGGCGCTCAGAGCCCGGGAAAAAACATAATGTCGTCATTCCAGCCCCAGGCTGAAACACATTATCGCCTTTCTCAAGTGGCCAATCAAGGGACACTGGGCTTATGCGCGTGACCCCGACCGCCCCCGCCTTTGGGATTTTTTCCTCTGTTTGCCGAAAAGGAGATTCCCTGTCGGAATATTATCGCTTTTCTACGAGAAAAATGTCGTAAAAATTGATTTTAAACAGCGGTTGACATGCTTCGAAGTACGGTAATGGAATACTTAGAATTTTATTGTCACGAATTGCGCCATGCGCGCGACACTTCTTTACTATTTCGGATAGTGTCTGGAACGCACGAACAAAACGCCGCTATTCGGATATAACGATGGATTATTTTGGACCAAACCAACATTTGTTATTGAAGTAGCAGTCCTGGGTGTGCATTCTGACGAAGACAACAAAAGGTAATCAAACTTTTATAATAGTAAATATGATTATGGTGAGTGCTAAACTTGCCGGGTGTCTAAATAGCGAGCCCGTGATGCCTGGGCTATGTACTTAGAATATTGCAAAATGTGCTTTCACCAAAAAGCTATTTTAAAATCGGACATTTCGAGTGCATAGAGGAGGTCTGTATCTATAATTCTTAAAATAATTGTTATGCTTTTTGTGAACGTTTATCGTGAGTAATTTAGTAAAATGTTAGCGAATTCCCCGGAAGTTTGCGGGGGGTATGCTAGTTCTGAACGTCACATGCTAATGTAAAAAGCTGGTTTTTGATATAAATATGAACTTGATTGAACAAAACATGCATGTATTGTATAACATAATGTCCTAGGGTTGTCATCTGATGAAGATCATCAAAGGTGAGTGCTGCATTTAGCTGTCTTCTGGGTTTTGGTGACATTATATGCTGGCTTGAAAAATGGGTGTCTGATTATTTCTGGCTTGGTACTCTGCTGACATAATCTAATGTTTTGTTTTCGTTGTAAAGCCTTTTTGAAATCGGACAGTGTGGTTAGATTAACGAGAGTCTTGTCTTTAAATGGCTGTAAAATAGTCATATGTTTGAGAAATTGAAGTAATAGGATTTTTAAGGTTTTGAAAATCGCGCCACAGGCTGGCAGTGGCTGTTACGTAGATGGGACGAATTCGTCCCGCCTAGCCTAGAGAGGTTAAACGTCTATGATGAACACTAACTCCGCTGCACCTTGGTCTTCTTCCGACGACAGCCGTTACAGAATTACCCACCAACAACAGACCAAGCAGCGGAGGAAGGAGAAGCGCCAGGAGATGAGCGTTCAGGATTCGTGGACTTGGGAGGAAATCCTGGACGGGAAAGGACCATGGGCTCAAGCTGGGGATTATCGCCGCCCGCAATGGGAGATCGAGGCGGCGAGAGCTGAGAGGCGCTGGTATGAGGAAAGGGAGCGCAGCAGACACGAGACGCAGCCCCCAATTTTTTTTTTGGGGGGGGGCACACGGGGAGATTGGCGGAGTCAGGCGGTAGACCTGAGCCAACTCCCCGTGCTTACTGGAAGCAGCGTGGTACTGGTAAGACACCGTGTTATGCTATGGAGCGCACGGTGTCCCCAGTGCGCGTTCAAAGCTCGGTGCGCTACATACCACCCCCCCGCAAGTGCCATGCGAGGGCAGGCATCGAGCCAGGACGGGTTGTGCCAGCTCAGCGCGTCTGGTCTCCAGTGCGCCTTGTCGGGCCAGGGTATCCTGCACCGGCTCTGCGCACTGTGTCTCCAGGGCGCTGGGAGGGTCCAGTTTGCCCAATGCCTGCTCTCCGCCCATGCCGGGCCAAAGTGGGCATTCAGCCTGGAGTGTGGGTAAAGAGCGTCCGTACCAGAACTCCAGTGCTCCCCCACAGCCGGGATTATCCTGTGCCTCCTCCTCGGACCAGGCCTCCAGTGGGTCTCCCCATCCTGGTTAAGCCTGTGCCTCCTCCACGGACCAGGCCTCCAGTGGGTCTCCCCATCCTGGTCTCTCCTGTGCCGGATCCACGGACCAGGCCTCCAGTGGGTCTCCCCATCCTGGTCAGTCCTGTGCCTGCTCCACGGACCAGGCCTCCAGTGGGTCTCCCCATCCTGGTCTCTCCTGTGCTGCCTCCTATGACTAGGCCTCCAGTGGGTCTCGCCAGTCCAGAGCCGCCAGAGCTGCCGCCAGTCCGGAGCTGCCAGAGCTGCCCACCAGTCCGGAGCCGCCAGAGCCGCCCGCCTGTCTGGAGCCGCCAGAGCCGCCTGCCTATCCGGGGCCGCCAGAGCCGCCCGCCTGTCCGGAGCCGCCAGAGCTGCCCGCCTGTCCGGAGCCGCAAGAGCCGCCCGCCTGTCCGGAGCTGCCAGAGCCGCCCGCCGGTCCAAAGCCGCCAGAGCCGCCCGCCGGTCCAAAGCCGCCCGCCAGCCTGTGCCTGCGCCTAGGGCCAGGTCTCTTAAATGTCTCCTCAGCCTGGTGAATCCTGGGTCAGTGTCGCCGGAGCCGCCAGGGACGCCCGCCAGCCGGGCGCAGCCATCGCCGCCCGCCAGCCGGGCGCAGCCTTCGCCGCCCGCCAGCCGGGCGCAGCCATCACCGCCCGCCAGCCGGGTGCAACCAGGGTCGCCCGCCAGCCGGGCGCAACCATCACCGCCCACCAGCCGGGCGCAACCAGGGTCGCCCGCCAGCCGGGCGCAGTCAGGGTCGCCCACCAGACCTTCGGCGCGGCCAGGTGCGCCACCTAAGAGGGCGACGCCGAGGGTGGAGCAGAGGCCACGTCCCGCACCTGAGACGCCGCCGTAAGAAGGCCCACCCGGACCCTCCCCTTCAGTGTCAGGTTTTGCGGCCGGAGTCCGCACCTTGGGGGGGTACTGTAACGCCCTGGCCATAGAGAGGGGTTTTTTGTTCTTTATTTTGGTTAGGCCAGGGTGTTACATTGGGTGGGCGTTCTGTGTTTGTTTTCTAAGTTTTTTGTATTTCTTTGTTTTGGGCCGTGTGTGTTTCTCAATCAGACACCGCTGAAGTTCGTTGTTGCTGATTGGGAGTCACACATAAGGAGCATGTTTTTCCTTTGGGTTTTGTGGGTAATTGTATTCTGTTAGTGTGTTTTCCTGACAGGACTGTTTCTGGTCGTTTTTGTTTCATTTTTGTAAAATGTTCTCTTTTTTAATTAAAATTCTAATGATGAACACATCCTCCGCTGCACCTTGGTCTAATTCTGACGACGGCCGTTACAAGAGATCAGATTTGTCATCATGGGAATGTGTCTTTACTTATTCTTAAACCATGTGAAGGGATGGCGTGATTAATGGGGAACCAATGACTTGTCTCCACAATGTCTGTGAGCAAGTCACTCCCTCCTTTTCTTTATTGTGGGGAGGTTTATGGCAGTAACTGGACCTTTGTATGTCCTCTCTTAGATCTCACACTTATCCTGTGATAATATATGGCCTAGAGGCTCACTCCCCAGTGAGCCTGTCCAGGAGTAGGGTCAAGAGGGGGTTTGCTTGAGATGGGAGTATCTAGAGTTGACAATTGATATATGCCATTGGATGAAATGGTGTTTTCGTTCTATACCGTACCAGGGAGGGACGGTTCTAAGGTTGACATAGCAGTTACTGTCTGCTGTGTTTTATGGATATCTGTCATACAAAACGTAACCTTTGTGAACTGTTACTAAGTATCTGTGGTTTGTCAATGTACGTTGAAGGGGGTGTATCTTTGCTATAAAATATCTATGTAGCCATTGTGTAATTACCTCATTCAATGGTTCATTCGAGAGAGTGCATTATTGGGGGTCAAGTACTTTTGCAAAAGTATCTTAACTATTAAAGACGTAGTTTAACTCGGACTGGTGTGTTTGTAACTCTCCTCGTTTGATAATGCAGAAATTAGCCACCACAAGAGAGAGAAAAGAGGGACCAGTTTAATGTTTTAAGTGGGATGCTGCAGTTTTGCACATTGTTATTTATTTTTCTTTGATATGGTGCAATATTCTATTATTATGCTGTTCAGATTGTATTCCTTTTGAATTGTTAGATTTATATGCACTTTGTTTATATACATTAAAAAGTTATACTTTAAATGCAAATGTTTAATAGCATTACAAATCAATGCATTTTTAAAATCATTGTGGTTAAGGTAGAGTATGATTTAATTTAATAATTTATTTTGAATTGTTTTAACATCAATCATAGTCAAACTGTCGCAAACTGTTTGACCTGAAAAAAATCAAAACATTTTTTTTTTTAAAGAGCCGTTTGGGAGCCAAAAGAACCGGATTGCCCATCATTATTGGCACCACACCGTACGTGGACACGGACAGTTCCAGAACGCGGAAATGGGCAGTGCAACACAATCAACTAAACCCAGTCTTTACAGTGGGTTACATTAGTAATATTCATTTTTTTATGATTATGTTAAACAAATATTATACGTTTTTTATAAACAATATTTTGAGATCTGGGCCCATATCCACAAAGCGTCTCAGAGTAGAGAATTGGTCATATAAGTGCTGAGAATAAAGACATTTTACACTTATGGGTATAAATTAAAGCTATGCATGAAGTCTCTAGTCTCTAGTCCCACCTAGTCGGCAGATATTTAGGACACCTCGTGAGCTGTCCTAAGTAGTTAAGAGTTAACAGCAGGTGTCTTGATAATACTATAGAATAATGCAGCGAGTCAGTAGTTCCTGCTCCACATGTAAATGCTTTGTAGTAGTTAAAAATAATGTTTTGATATTTGATATGATAAATCCATAAATAATATATGTCTTGTGCTTTTGGCAATGATTTTTGTATAATATTTATGTATAACAAGTGATACCATGTATGTCTGCATAGCATTTTGTCTTCATTTTGGTAGATTAACTCATGCTTATTTCTGAAGATTAACTCAGGTTTTCGCAGAGCGGCTATGATAGTTTTTGGTAGCATATGGTGAAATAAAAATGTAATGAAATGGAATTATTAAAAACTTTAAAGGAACCTATAATAATACCTGTATAGCATGAGACAAGCACATATATAAAAGAAGTAGACACCTGGATAGGAAGTGTTATAATTAATAGAATGAATGCAAATATGAATATAACCTGGTGAATGCTGATACACTTAAAGTACTTAGGACTTTTGCCAAGCAGGGGACCCTATTATTATTTAAACATACTGTCAAGGTTG
Organism: Salmo salar; assembly: GCF_965601325.2. Taxonomy (NCBI): domain Eukaryota; kingdom Metazoa; phylum Chordata; class Actinopteri; order Salmoniformes; family Salmonidae; genus Salmo; species Salmo salar. The sequence goes on along the minus strand of NC_138296.1, from coordinate 2,934,642 downwards.
CGCTAAATTGGTTTAGTGATTTGTAGAGTTTTCTAAACTGTTAAGATTTGGTGATTTGTAGATTTTTCCAAACTTTTAAGATTGCACCACCAATATAATTAGCCCAGTGATTTGTAGAGTGTTTTTTTTATCAGGAGGGGCATGAGAAAGCCACCCAGAGTGTTTAATGATACGTACGGGTGTAAGGAAGTGCGTCCTGGAGAAAGAACTTAGTGTGTAAGATAATAGTGGTGTAAAGCCAACAAGAGTAATGATTCATTTAAAGGAAAAATCTATGAGAAGTGTGTGTGTGCTTGAAACTGTATAAAGGGAGGGTGCTCAGACTTTGAAAAACAGTTATTTCATTAACAACTTCTTTGGCCTAGGGGGCAGTATTTTGACGTCCGGATGACAAGCGTGCCCATAGTAAACTGCCTGCTACTCAGTCCCAGAATCTAAGATATGCATATTATTAGTCGATTTGGATAGAAAACACTCTGAAGTTTCTAAAACTGTTTGAATAACGTCTGTGAGTATAACAGAACTTATTTGGCAAGCAAAACCCCAAGGACAAACCATTCAGAATTTATTTTTTGAGGTCACTCTCTTTTCAATGTGATTTCATTGGGATTCCAGATTTCTAAGCGACTTGATTGCAGTTCCTATCACTTCCACTGGATGTCAACAGTCTTTAGAAATTGGTTGAGGTTTTTCCTTTGAGAAATGAAGAAGTAACCCTGTTCAGAATGAGAGAAGTGTACTCTTTGATAGAGGCGCGCAACCAGAACACTCGCTCCACTTTGTTTTCCTCCGGTATTGAACGTCAAGGCGGTGACCCTTGCTAACATCAAGGCGGTGACCCGATCCTGTAGGTTCATGCTCTACAACATTCGCAGAGTACGACCCTGCCTTACACAGGAAGCGGCGCAGGTCCTAATCCAGACACTTGTCATCTCCCGTCTGGATTACTGTAACTTGCTGTTGGCGTGGCTCCCTGCCTGTGCCATTAAACCCCTACAACTCATTTAGAATGCCGCAGCCCGTCTGGTGTTCAACCTTCCCAAGTTCTTTCACGTCACCCCGCTCCTCCGCACACTCCACTGGCTTCCAGTTGAAGCTCGCATCTGCTACAAGACCATGGTGCTTGCCTACGGAGCTGTGAGGGGAACGGCACCTCCGTACCTTCAGGCTCTGATCAGGCCCTACACCCAAACAAGGGCACTGCGTTCATCCACCTCTGGCCTGCTGGCCCCCCTATCTCTGCGGAAGCACAGTTCCCGCTCAGCCCAGTCAAAACTGTTCGCTGCTCTGGCACCCCAATGGTGGAACAAGCTCCCTCACGACGCCAGGACAGCAGAGTCAATCACCACCTTCCGTAGACACCTGAAACCCCACCTCTTTAAGGAATACCTGGGATAGGATAAAGTAATCCTTCTTACCCCCCCCCCCAAAAAACGAAAAAGATAGAGATGTACTATTGTAAAGTGGTTGTTCCACTGGATATCATAAGGTGAATGCACCAATGTGTAAGTCGCTCTGGATAAGAATGTAAAAATGTTATAGTAATTTATTTGAATTTGGTGCTCTGCATTTTCACTGGACGTTGGCCAGGTGAGACGTTACCGTCCCACATATCCCAGAGAGGGTTTAACAAACTCGGCCCTTGTTACATTGTAGTAAAGGTCTATTGAATTTACAAGCTCCAGTATTTGCAAAATATTATTGACAGAATATTTCCACGACACGGCTAAAAGGTTGAAGCTGTGGCAGGAGTTGGACCTGTGGCTGAAAGGTGGCTGGTTCGAATCCCAGGCCGGGCGTTAGAAAAAAAAGGGTGGACTTGTTCTGACCACTGGAGGGCTGCTGGATTCACATCTTCAAAACATTAACCTTTTGTTGATCAGAACTCTAGAGGTTCTTCTTCACTGAACCCCAAAATATATATAACTTTTAGGGATTCCATATATTAACGAAGTGATAGAAGCCTTTTTGGTTCGATAAGAACCTTCTTTTTTAAGAGTGTATAATAAACACGTTTTCCTTTTGATTATTTAATTATCTACATCATGTTATTTCAAGTTCTCCCTTTGGAGCGCAACATCACTTTGTTAAAAAACAATCTTAAATTGGGCATTGCTATAAATTAGGCAAATTCAAGGCATCTAGGGCGTAATATGTGTTTGATGAAAATGAACATTGTATGCAACGTTGTAGGCAACATTATTTGCAAGGGACTTGATGCCTACTATGCCAAAGCTATTTAGAGTTGTTAAACGGGTGTGAAGAGTGTGTTGATATAACGGTAATATTGTCAACATTCTGCTTGTAACAACGATCAGAATTCGTAAAGAAAATATGCATTCCATTATATTAGGCAATAATTAAGAGTAGGCAAAGTGGTTGTGTCATGTGAAAATTCTATCAAATGTCTTACATTGTAACGAGTACAGTCAGGGTGACGCGGAACCCCTGCAGTACCTCCATAGAACCCGGATTGAGAACCCCTGATTTAGCAGATGCTCTTATCAAGAGAGATTTACAAGAAGTGCATTCATCTTAAGATAGCTAGCTGAGACAACCACATATCACAGTCAAATAAACAATATAAGAACATTGACTATTGTCATCTCACCTCTTAGCTTTGGTGTCATGTTCCCCAATGAGACTCATTTTAGAGGCAGGGCCCCCCTCCTCTCTCTCCCCAGAGAGACTCATTTTAGAGCACTGACCCCTAAACAGAGATCCAACATGTGGTTAACACAGTAATTCTTGAATGTGAATTGTTATCATTTATTCATTATCTCTTATGAAACATTTACGAACAGACATATCAAAACAATTAATGCATCACATGAAAATGTAGTTGTGAAATTTAATCTCCATGGCAATTGTCACACACTGACCATAGAGAGCGATTGTTTCTCTATGGTGAAGTGGGTCAGGGCGTGACTGGGGGTGATCTAGTTTATTTAGTTCTATGTGGTGTTCTTGTTTATTTTCTATGTTGGTGATTTGTATGATTCCCAATTAGAGGCAGCTGGTAACCGTTGTCTCTAATTGGGGATCATATTTAAGTAGCTGTTTTTCCCACCTGTGTTTATGGGATATTGTGTTTTGAGTTAGTGCACGTAGCATCTCTGTAGTCACAGTTCGTTGTTAGTTTATTGTTTATTTGTATTTGTCTTTGCTAAGTTTCACTTTATTTTATTAAATTATGTGGAACTCAACATCCGCTGCACCTTGGTCCGACATTTATTCCAGCGAACGTGACAGAATATCCCATCAAACCAGGACCAAGCAGCGTGTTCACCAGGTGAAGGATTTCTGGACATCGGAAAGAGATAATGGAGGACAGCGACAACGACAGGGTTCGCGGCTACAGAAAGCCCAAGGACAACCCCAAGTTTATTTTTTTGGGGGGGGCACATGGAGCTGGCGACTGAGCAGAGGGAAGAGCCAGAGACTGTAAGGGAGGCAATGGTGAAGTTGGGAGAGAGTGAGATGAGAGAGATTTTGGGCAAGTGTGTTCTGCTCAACATCCGACCAAAGGATCCGGTTAGCAGTCTGGTGCAACCTGTGCTGGTTCCACACTTCTGGCCTCAAGTGCACCTCTCCCGTCCGGTACGTTATGTGTCTCCTCCTCGCACTCTCCCTGAAGTGCGTGTCCCCAGTCCGGTACGTCCTGTGCCTGCTCCTCGCACTCTCCCTCAAGTGCGCCTTCCCAGTCCAGTACGTCTGTGCCTGCTCCTCGCACTCTCTCTGAAGTGCGTGTCCCCAGTCCGGTAAGTCCTGTGCCTGCTCCCCGCACTCGCCCTGAAGTGCGTATCACCAGTCTGGCACCACCTGTCCCGGCTCCACGCACTAGGCCTCCAGTGCGCCTTCCCAGTCCGGTGTGTCCTGTGCCTGCTCCTCCCGCTTGCCCTGAGGTGCGTGTCACCAGTCCGGTACCACCAGTGCCGGCCCCACGCACCAGGCTTCCTGCGATGATCCCCAGTCCAGAGCTTCCGGTGATGGTTCCCAGTCCAGAGCTTCCTGCGACGGTTCCCAGTCCAGAGCTTCCGGCGACGGTTCCCAGTCCAGAGCTTCCGGCGACGGTTCCCAGTCCAGAACCTCCAACAACGTTTCACGGTCCGGAACCTCCTGAGACGGCCCACGGTCCGGAACCTCCTGAGACGGCCCACGGTCCGGAACCTCCTGAGACGGTCCACGGTCCGGAACCTCCTGAGACGGTCCACGGTCCGGAACCTCCTGAGACGGTCCACGGTCCGGAACCTCCTGAGACGGTCCACGGTCCAGAACCTCCAACAACGGCCCACGGTCCGGAACCTCCTGAGACGGTCCACGGTCCGGAACCTCCTGAGACGGTCCACGGTTCGAAACCTCCTGAGACGGTCCACGGTCTGGAACCTCCTGAGAGGTCCACATATTTAAGTAGCTGTTTTTCCCACCTGTGTTTATGTGATATTGTGTTTTAAGTTAGTGCACGTAGCATCTCTGTAGTCACAGTTCGTTGTTAGTTTATTGTTTATTTGTTTTTGTCTTTGCTAAGTTTCACTTAATTTTATTAAAATATGTGGAACTCAACATCCGCTGCGCCTTGGTCCGACATTTTTTCCAGAAAACGTGACAGCAATTGTCAGTAATAATAATAAGTTACTGTTTGTTAGTTCTAGACTGTACAACAACACAAGGCCATGTCTCACAATTATTTTTAGTAATTAAAAGTAGGCAATTTATTGTCTTTCAATATGTTATTTTCTAAATGTTCCTGAGAATGTAGACAGAAGTGCTAAAACGGACATGATTGATCTGATTTTATATTATGTAAAGTAGGCTAGGTTATAATGTATAGTAGTGGTTTGTTAGTGATATGCAGATCAAGATCTATACCTCAGCTATGGCCTACATACAGCGAGGGGGAAAAATGATTTAATCCCATGCTGATTTTGTACGTTTGCCCACTGACAAAGAAATTATCAGTCTATAATTTTAATGGTAAGTTTATTTGAACAGTGAGAGACAGAATAACAACAAAAAAATCCAGAAAAATGCATGTTGAAATGTTATAAAATGATTTGCATTTTAATGAGGGAAATAAGTATTTAACAATAATCCCTGGCAGGATTCTCACCTTGTAGCCTGAATTCACAACCAGAACATGTCAAGTCATTGAGATATTTTCTGTTCTGCTGAGAGAGCAGCTTCCTGATGACCAGCACTCTGTATATTCTGATGGATGAGGCCTGAGCTGGAATGTGAAGCTAACTGAAGCTGGCTAGCTTTAGAAAACCAGTATATCTAGCTTGCATCATAGTATACCGCTCAGGCTACGTTCAGGTTTCAGCATCAGGCAGGTATCAACAGCCGAGTCGTAGGCTACAAACTGGGTTGTATTCATTAGTTTACACCACAGCCAACAGTTTTGCAACGTTGCATAAAAAGTTTACTCCAAATGCTGTACAACGTGAACCTAAACGTTTTCTGTTACCAAACGTTTTGTTGTGGTCGGCACTAATGAATACACACAATCTGTTTTGAGCAAGTGTAAGTTGTTGTTAGTCTCTCCACAATATTTAGTTGTCTCTCTTTCACACAACATACCTTCCTGAGGGAAAAGCAATAACAGTAGATTAGAAAGAAAAAAACATTGTTTGTTGCTTGTTGTGTTTTAAGCCTGTTTTAAGAAGACAAGTCTATAGACCTATGATCCAGTATAATTTTTTTTTTAAAAAGGGTTCCAAACGGGTCCTCTGGCTGTCCCCATAGGAGAACGCTTTTGGGTTCCAGGTAGAACCCTTCTGGCTTCCATGTAGGACCCTCTGTGGAAAGGGTTCTGCATGGAACCCAAAAGGGTTCTACCTAGTACCAAAAAGGGTTCTACAAAGGGCTATCCTATGGGGACAGCCAAAGAAACCTTTTAGATTCTAGATAGTGTAGGAGCGATCACCCTGGAGCACACAGATGGGCACAGAACGAATTCACCCCACGCATCTAATTTATATCAAAAACATTTTAAGGAGAGTAGGACTATTATAACTCTGTCCACCAAAAATATCATCAAATATATGAATACACATAATATCATCAACTATATGAATACACATAACAATACCATCAACTATATGAATACACATAACAATCGCCGTCTTACCTTTAATCTCTCTCTCCATAGAAACAGAGTCTGAATGATCATTCGGTCGTCGAAGTTACTTTCCTTTGCTCTGCTCATTTACATATCAGGTTCTGCCTGTTCTCGCTAAGACTCCTTCTCTTCATAGCTCTTACAATGTGCCTTGGCATACATTCTACAACTGTCTGGAACTCTATTGGAGGGATGTGACACCATTCTTCCACAAGAAATTCGATAATTTGGTGTTTTATTGATGGTGGTGTACAATTGTGTTGAGACCTGGTGACTGAGACGGCCATGGCATATTGTGAAACATCAGCAAGTTCAGCAGTCTTCATCACTGAAGCTCCTGACAAAACGAGCCCCAACAATCACCAATCGTTAAGCTCTTATAGAGCAGGGTCGCAGTCTCTCCTGATAGCAACTCCTCTCTCTCCCCAGGGGTAGCAGCTCCTCTCTCCCCAGGGGTAGCAGCTCCTCTCTCCCCAGGGGTAGCACCTCCACTCTCTCCCTAGGGGCAGCAGCTCCTCTCTCACCAGGGGTAGCATCTCCTCTCTCCCCAGGGGTAGCAGCTCCTCTCTCCCTAGGGGTAGCAGCTCCTCTCTCCCCAGGGGTAGCACCTCCTCTCTCCCCTAGTATTTGAAGACATTGGTGGCTTAGCCCATAGCCAGTAGGGGTGTCCAGGACAGAATTTCAACAGCTAAATCCTTGAATACATCTAAAGTGTATTGCCAAAAAACACTCCACAACTTCAAACATAGACTCCGACCTGTCCAATGAGCCACACTGATTAAAGAATCCTACAACACCTAAACTCTCTCTCTCACACACACACACAATGCAGTAATTAGAATCCCTATAGTAGCTTACTGATACAGTCTGCTGTGTGCTCTCCCCTCCTCTGCCTCTCTCCATCACTTTCTCTGTGTCGTCTGTTGCTGTCTCCGTGTCTTGTCTGGTGTCTCTCTCCCTCACTTTCTCTGTGTCATCTGTTAATGTCTCTGTGTCTTGTCTGGTGTCTCTCCCCATCATATCCTATTTTTCTGTTGCTGTCTCTGTGTCTTGTCTGGTGTCTCTCGCAATCATAATCTATTCTTCTGTTGCTGTCTCTGTGTCTTGTTTGGTGTCTCTCTCCGTCACTGGAAAAATTGGTGAGGGTTAGGCCTACTGCAATACAACATTCACAACATGACAACACAACTACATAGCACCATTAAATACAGTTGGTTACTACAATACAACATTCACAACATGACAACACAACTACATAACACCATTAAATATAGTTGGTTACTACAATACAACATTCACAACATGACAACACAACTACATAACACCATTAAATACAGTTGAGAGTTACTACAATACAACATTCACAACATGACAACACAACTACATAACACCATTAAATACAGTTGGCTACTACAATACAACATTCACAACATGACAACACAACTACATAACACCATTAAATACAGTTGGCTACTACAATACAACATTCACAACATGACAACACAACTACATAACACCATTAAATACAGTTGGTTACTACAATACAACATTCACAACATGACAACACAACTACATAACACCATTAAATACAGTTGGTTACTACAATACAACATTCACAACATGACAACACAACTACATAACACCATTATATACAGTTGAGGGTTACTACAATACAACATTCACAACATGACAACACAACTACATAACACCATTAAATACAGTTGGAATGTAGTTAGAACTCTCAAACTGTTTCCATCAAACAGAAAAACAACAAGAAAGCTGGATCAACACATTTAGATTTCTACATGCTGCACTTTGCTGTTTCATTACCCAGACAGCTGTTTAAGGTAATACCAAGGCAGAGTGTAGTATCAGTATTTTAGGGGTCATAGGTCAGATCATTGGACATAGCTGATATGCATGGATAGAAAACAAACTTTAAGGCCATTTTTTTCAGATTCACTGTTTGTGTTGACTGCTGTTTATCTTTGTAGGGCAGTAGTTCAGGTGGCTACCCTTGCCCTTGGTCTGCCTCCTCTCTCCTATCGCCATAGGTACACCTTCCTGAAAACAATGACTCCATACTTTGCTGAAACCTGTTCTGCCAGTTTATGTCCTTAAAGATGTTCCATTGTGGTTACCCAAAAAGATGACAAGATAATTCACACATTCATCATCCAGCTCAGGTATTTGAACCAGTGTCCTTTTGGTTACTGGCACAACACTCTAATCGCAAGCAATCTGAACAGTTTAATCACTGAAATGTGATACAAAATGATGTAACGGTATGCTTTAGGACCATGTGGACACTTCCTAGTGGTGGGGTTGTTAGGAGTGTTTTTCAGACCATGTGGACACCTCCTAGTGGTGGGGTTGTTAGGACTGTTTATCAGACCATGTGGACACCTCCTAGTGGTGGGGTTGTTAGGAGTGTTTATCAGACCATGTGGACACATCCTAATGGTGGGGTTGTTAGAAGTGTTTATCAGACCATGTGGACACCTCCTAGTGGTGGGGTTGTTAGGAGTGTTTATCAGACCATGTGGATACCTCCTAGTGGTGGGGTTGTTAGGAGTGTTTATCAGACCATGTGGACACCTCCTAGTGGTCTGGTTGTTAGGAGTGTTTATCAGACCATGTCGACACTGCTGCATGTTGATACAGGTGATAATGTAGATAGACAAACCCCATGCTTCAGCCTATGTATTTATAGCCACTATGCTGCATCAGTTGATACAGGAGATAATGTAGATAGACAAACCCCATGCTTCAGCCTATGTATTTATAGCCACTATGCTGCATCCGTTGGGTTGCAGGTGATACTGCGTATTGCTAATAGCTGATAATATACCATCCATACAGGTTTTTTGGTCCAATGTGTTAAAATCATTTAACATTTTTACCAATATCTTATTAGGCTCATTTCTAGAGGTGGAAATTATATTTTAGATGGTGTCAGCATCATTTTATTTTGATACATTCTGGAGTAGAATGTACTTTTATTTGGTCACCAGAACTGAGTATCTCAGAACAGAGCTTCTCAAAAAGTATCCCCAGGAAGAAGGGGACTGGAATTGGTCAAATGCACAGTTTAATACATTTACAAAGTGATCCTGTCACGTCCTGACCATAGTAAGTTGTCATTTTCTATGGTAGAGTAGGTCAGGGCGTGACAGGGGGTATTTTTGGTTTTGTTCTATGTTTCTATTTCTATGTTTATTCTAGTTTTCTATTTGGGTTGACCTCCTATTAGAGGAAGCTGGTTGTTGTTGTCTCTAATTGGAGGCCATATTTAGTTGATGTTTGTTTCACTTGTGTTTGGTGGGTGATTATCTTTTGAGTAGTGTGTTTACCTCTCTGCGTCACGGTTTGTTGTTTTTTGAATATTTAGTTTATTTATGTATTGCCTTCAGTTTCACAGTTATAATAAATATGTGGAAAACAAACGCTGCATCTTGGTCCTCTTCTTCAGACAGCCGTGACAGATCCTTTATCCCTATCACAGTTTAATACATTTACAAAGTAGTCCTCTATCCCTATCACAGTTTAATACATTTACAGAGTGAACCTCTATCACAGTTTAATACATTTTTCAGAGTGAACCTCTATCCCAGTTTAATACATTTACAGAGTGAACCTCTATCACAGTTTAATACATTTACAGAGTGATCCTCTATCACTATCACAGTTTAATACATTTACAGAGTGAACCTCTATCACAGTTTAATACATTTACAATGGGATCCTCTATCACTATCACAGTTTAATACATTTACAGAGTGATCCTCTATCACAGATTAATACATTTACAGAGTGAACCTCTATCCCAGTTTAATACATTTACAGAGTGATCCTTTATCACAGTTTAATACATTTACATAGTGACCCACTATCACAGTTTAATACATATACAGAGTGAACCTCTATCACAGTTTAATGCATTTACAGAGTGATCCTCTATCACTATCACAGTTTAATACATTTACAGAGTGAACCTTTATAACAGATTAATACATTTACAAAGTGATCCTCTATCACAGTTTAATACATTTACAGAGTGAACCTCTATCACAGTTTAATACATTTACAGAGTGATCCTCTATCACTATCACAGTTTAATACATTTACAGAGTGAACCTCTATCACAGTTTAATACATTTACAATGGGATCCTCTATCACTATCACAGTTTAATACATTTACAGAGTGATCCTCTATCACAGATTAATACATTTACAGAGTGAACCTCTATCCCAGTTTAATACATTTACAGAGTGATCCTTTATCACAGTTTAATACATTTACATAGTGACCCACTATCACAGTTTAATACATATACAGAGTGAACCTCTATCACAGTTTAATGCATTTACAGAGTGATCCTCTATCACTATCACAGTTTAATACATTTACAGAGTGAACCTTTATAACAGATTAATACATTTACAAAGTGATCCTCTATCACAGTTTAATACATTTACAGAGTGAACCTCTATCACAGTTTAATACATTTACAGAGTGATCCTCTATCACAGCTTAATACATGTACAGAGTGATCCTCTATCACAGTTTAATACATTTACAAAGTGATCCTCTATCACAGTTTAATACATTTACAGAGTGATCCTCTATCACAGTTTAATACATTTACAGAGTGATCCTCAATCCCAGTTTAATACATGTACAGAGTGATCCTTGTCGTGTCTTTGGCTATGCCGGATTAAGTGATAAGACATGCTAACCTATAAAATTCTCTCTGTAATTAATATTACCTGATTAAGCTAATCATGTAAATGTAATTAACTAGAAAGTCGGGGCACCACGGAAGAACGTTTATAGAGCCGTTATCTTCCGAATAAACTCTTAAAATACTTGGTAATATTTTACTTCGATGGCAGTCAATATTAAACTGTAGATGTATGGATTTTTTTATGTAGCCTTTTGTTTTCTATTTATACAACCTGCCATCTACCCACCTGGGGACTGAGGGTTATGAGAGAACCCCCACATCACTAGCTTCTCTTTAAACAACCTGCCATCTACCCACCTGGGGACTGAGGGTTATGAGAGAACCCCCACATCACTAGCTTCTCTTTATACAACCTGCCATCTACCCACCTGGGGACTGAGGGTTATGAGAGAACCCCCACATCACTAGCTTCTCTTTATACAACCTGCCATCTACCCACCTGGGGACTGAGGGTTATGAGAGAACCCCCACATCGCTAGCTTGCATGTTCTGCAGCCTTGTAAAGATAAGGAGGGGATGACTAGGAGGCAGGTTGGCATTTATTGTCATGAATGTTGCCCTGGAGGCAGTTCAGCAAAGTGGTCACTAGCTGGAACAGACAGAAAGTAATAAAATCAGATTTTAATCCTAACCTCACTGCTCATTCTTCCCTTAAGTGGTGCACACACACACACACACACACACACACACACACACACACACACACACACACACACACACACACACACACACACACACACACACACACACACACACACACACACACACACACACACACACACACACACACACACACACACACACACACACACACACACACACACACACACACACACACACACACACACACACACACACACACACACACACACAGGGCTCCTGAGTGGTGCAGCGGTCTAAGGCACTGCATCTCAGTGCAAGAGGTATGACTATAGTCCCTGGTTCGAATCCAGGCTGTATCACATCTGGCCTTGATTGGGATTTCCATAGGGCAGCGCACATTTGGCCCAGCGTTGTCTTGGTTTGGCCGGGGTAGGCCGTCATTGTAAATAATTATTTGTTCTTAACTGACTTGCCTAGTTAAATAGACATTACACTTACATTTTAGTTTTTTGTGATGAAAGAAACAGAAGCTGAAATAAATTATTCTCTCTACTATTATTCTGACATTTCACATTCTTAAAACAAAGTGGTGATCCTAACTGACCTAAGACAGGGAATTTTTACTTTACTAGGATTAAATGTGAGGACTTGTGAAAAACTGAGTTTAAATGTATTTGGCTGAAGGTGTATGTAAACCTCTAACTTCAACTGTATATCTTTCACATTTGAATTATTTCTTGGGGGCCCGGCCGGGTTTAAATGCTTTTTTCAGTTTCATTCATTTGTATTTATACATCTGTATTTATTTATTGTAGTTTTTGCTGCTAAAAGGTTTTTGTTGTTGCCTAGACAACCTTATTTTCATGTTGATTCTTCGTATTCGGTGGGAGGAGCTTCAGCTCAATATTAGGAAGGTGTTCTTAATGTTTTGTACACACCAGAAACTGTTGAGCGTGAAAACCCAGCAGCGTTGCAGTTCTTGACACAAACAGGTGCATCTGGCACCTACTATCATACCCCGTTCAAAGGCACATTAATCTATTGTCTTCAACCTCTGAATGGCACACACACAATCCATCTCTCAGTTGTCTCAAGGCTCCAAAATAAATTTTTAACCTGTCTCCTCCCCTTTATCTACACTGATTAAAGTGGATTCATCTGGTCAGTCTAGGTCATGGAAAGAGCAGGTGACCTTAATCTTTTGTACACTCAGTGTATATTTGCCACAAGGATTATGATACCTGCCCCAATAGGATGTGGAATCAGTGTCAACGTGTTTTTTTTGGTACATTGGAATCAGTGTAAACATATTTTTGGTACTTCATCCTTGTGGCTTGGTGAGCTACACGTATAAAAGTGTTCCTCTTTCTCAAGCTGAACAGAACCTACAGACTACCACCTGTGATTCCTTCTCTGACAGGAAAAGATTACCATGGAGAAGTTGGCCATCCTTTTGCTTCTGAGTGCTGCCATTGCACTGGGCGATGCCAACCTGACCCAGCTCCTTGGTTTAGAACCCTTACTGAAGACTGAGGTGGAACAGACTCCTCCTGTTGAGGCTCAGGTAGCAGCAGTGCAGGAGGGGACAAAGGAAAGTTCATGTCCCTCAGACTGGCACCCATATGGATCACGCTGTTTAAAGTTTGTCAGCATTCAGCAGTCATGGGCAGATTCGGAGCAAAACTGTTTGGCACTTGGTGGAAACCTAGCATCCGTGCATAACCTTTTAGAGTACCGTTTCATGCAAGCACTGACAAAGGACACCAATGGCCACCTACCTGACACCTGGGTTGGAGGTTTTGATGCCGTCAAGGAGGGCTTATGGATGTGGTCAGATGGGACCAGATTTGATTACACTAACTGGAACACTGGTGAGCCCAATAACGCTGGAGAAGGAGAGGACTGTCTGCAGATGAACGCTGCAAGTGAGAAGCTCTGGTTTGATGTGCCCTGTGAGTGGAAGTTTGCATCGCTCTGTGCCAGAAGAATGTTTGCTAGGAAATGCCACAGCCACTTCACCTCCAGGGGTCAACTTTCTACACTTCAATACTCAAACCAAGATCCGTCACTCACTGCAGCTCACCAACATGACAAATAAAACATGTATTCACAAAAAAGCTATCCACCTATCTAATGATTAGCTAACGAGCCATATCTAACAGTTAAAAACAATGACAGAGGAATTTACAAGAGACAGCAAACAGCAAACATGTGGCTACCGAAAAAACTGCCTTTGAAGTTCAGTGCAGACTTTTATACTAAGTCATGATCTGCTGTTAGCTGGCTACTGTTTAGGTAGGCTAACCTTTCAGGTTAACTAACATTAGGCAAACTTGTGATGAAACTGTATGATGTTGCTGATCCTGCTTTTGAAATTAAAGATAAATGACAAACTATTCAGAGTGTTTTCTTCATTTGCTATTGCTTAACAAGTTGTCATGGCATCAGTTAGTCAATGGTAAGTTATTTTTAAACTAGAATAAAGACAATCTCTCAATGACATGAACCTGCATCACTAAAAATAATTGATACATTATCATAATGTTAATTATGAATGAGTAACTCTCTTCCTAACAGACCATTTGTTTCTGAATGGTTTAGATGCAGGAAATTAAAGTTATATAACTATTAACTAACATGAATTATCAGCTTTTTAAAATAATGTATTAATGCATTTATGGCTTAGTAAACACGCACACAATGAATAAATACTTAGTAGATATTAAATGAATTATTTATTTATTCAGGTTAACTAATGTACCCTTCTTGTAAAGTGTTGCCATTCCCTGTCTTTCATATCTGAGGCTAAATCCATGAGGCTGAGAAATGTGACAGGGAATGTGTCCAGAGAGAGAGTGAGAGAGTGAGAGAGAGAGAGAGAGAGCTATTCTATTTCTCCCCTGAATGAAGGACTGAAGATGCTCTGAGATTAAAAAGCAGAAAATAATGAAAAGGCGGAGTCACAGGGACAGAGAGTCCCTCACACATCAACGTGACAGCCAGTAGGGCTTTAGGAGGAGGGAGATATGAGGAGGAAGCTACTTCTATTGGGCAATTGTCGGAGGAAATTTGTTTGTGACACCAGGTTATATTAAAATTATACTTCACTTTATTTGCACCTACTACGCTTAAGGCGAGGTTAGCGTATACTGTAGGCTCACTGGTCAACAAGAGCAGGAAAGGACAGGGGACAGCAGAGAAGTACACGTTGAAGAAAGTGCAGTGTCAGAGACACAAATTAAATACAAACATCTGCTTTTCTCCATTAGAAGCATCAGAACTCATAAGGCGTTTGGATATGAAGCTTACATCATGCTTCTGTAACGTTCGTCGTGAGGAATGGACCAAGGCGCAGCGGGTTGAGTGCTCATAATTCAACTTTTAATGTGAACACTTAAACAAACAAACGATGAACGATGATAAGTCTTGAAGGCAACACACAGCAATACAAGAACAATCTCCCACAAATTACTAAAACAAACACATACCTATTTATAGAACCCTCTGATTTATAGAACCCCAACGAGAAAACACCTGCCTCCACTTGAGGGTCCAACCCCCAATTAACTAAACATAGAAATACAAATGACCCCTATTACTGGTCAGGACGTGACAGTACCTCCCCCCCCCCCCCCCCCAAAAGGTGCAGACCCCGGATGCACCTCACATAAATAAACAAAATCACCCCAAAAACAAAAATAAATCCCCTAAACTAAAGGGAGAGAAGGGAGGGTGGCAGCCGTCACTGACGGCTCCTGTGCTACACCCCCCCTTCCCAAACCTCCTATAGTGGAGGTGGCTCAGGCCTTAATCCCCTACCTGACCCAACCACCCCCACTGCATACCTCTGCCTGAGGCCAGTCACTAAAGACCTTGGACTGTACTCTATGAGCTCTGGACTGTAGGACGACTCTATGAGCTCTGGACTGTAGGCAGACTCACTCGGTTCCGAGCTGTAGGCAGACTCACTCGGTTCCGAGCTGTAGGCAGACTCACTCGGTTCCGAGCTGTAGGCAGACTCACTCGGTTCCGAGCTGTAGGCAGACTCACTCGGTTCCGAGCTGTAGGCAGACTCACTCGGTTCCGGACTGTAGGCAGACTCACTCGGTTCCGAGCTGTAGGCAGACTCACTCGGTTCCGAGCTGTAGGCAGACTCACTCGGTTCCGGACTGTAGGCAGACTCACTCGGTTCCGGACTGTAGGCAGACTCACTCGGTTCCGAGCTGTAGGCAGACTCACTCGGTTCCGAGCTGTAGGCAGACTCACTCGGTTCCGAGCTGTAGGCAGACTCACTCGGTTCCGAGCTGTAGGCAGACTCACTCGGTTCTGAACTATAGGCCCTCTCACTTGGTTCCGGACTGTAGGCCGTTTTACTCGGTTCCGGACTGTAGACCCTCTCTCTTGGTTCCGAACAGTGGGCCGTCTCTTTTGGTCCCGAACAGTGGGCCGTCTCTCTTGGTGCCGGACACTCTGGACGAGGCACTGTTGCCGGACACTCTGGACGAGGCACTGTTGCCGGACACTCTGGACGAGGCACTGTTGCCGGACACTCTGGACGAGGCACTGTTGCCGGACACTCTGGACGAGGCACTGTTGCCGGACACTCTGGACGAGGTACTGTCGTCAGAATCTCGGGCGTGGGCTGACGCACTGGAAGCCTGATGCGTGGGGCTGGTAGTGGAGGTACCAGACTGGGGACACGCACTTTAATGCTAGTGTGAGGAGCGGGAACATGACATAGTGGACTGGGCTGATGCACTGGAAGCCTAGTGCGTGGTGCTGGTACTGGAGGTATCAGACTGGAGACATGCACTTTAAGGCTAGTGTGAGGAGCAGGAACAGGATATACTGGGCCATGGGTAAGTACTGGAGGTCTGGAGCGCACCTCTTGCACAACCCGTCCTGGCTGAATAGAAATAGCAGCCCTGCACAAGCGGACTGCTGGTACAGGGCGAACTGGGCTGTGCAGAGGCCTGATGGTTGCCGTGCGTAGAGCAGGTGTAGGGTAGCCTGGGCCTAGGAGGCGCACTGGTGGCCAGATGCGCTCTGCAGGCATCCTCCTTCCAGGTTGGATGCCCACTCTAGCACGGCACTTGCGAGGAGCTGGGATCACTCGCACCGGACTGTGCGTGCGCATGGGCAAAATCGTGCGCACTTCCGCATACTCCGGCGCTCTCTTCTCCACCTGCTTCCCATAATAAGCACAGGGAGCTGGTATAGGTCTACTGCCTGGCCTAGCCAAACTACCCGTGTGCCCCCCCCAAAAAAATTATTGGGGGTGCCTCTCATGCTTTATCGGCGCGTATATTGCCTCATACCGACCCCTCTCCGCCTTGGCTGCCTCTATTTCCTCCAGAGGGAGACGGTAGTCCCCAGCCTGATGCCAAGGTCCATCCCAATCCAAAATCTTCTCCCAAGTCCAATTTCCATTATAGTCCATATCATTTTCCCGTTGCTCCTTCCTCCGCTGCTTGGTCCGTGGTTGATGGGAGATTCTGTCACGGTTGTCGTAGGTTGAAGACCAAAACACAGCGGGAAAATGTATACTCATCTTCTTTTACTAATGGACAAAGAAGGAAAACCAAAACAAAAACGTATACCAAAAACACAAACGAACTTGACAGTCTTGTCAGGCGCACGCACACACAGCTAAACAAGAACAATCTCCCACAAATTGCTAAAACAAACACATACCTATTTATAGAACCCTCAATCAGAGGCAATGAGAAAACACCTGCCTCCAATTGAGGGTCCAACCCCCAATTAACTAAACATAGAAATACAAATGACTAGACTGAACATAGAAATACATTAACATAGAACAGTGCCCAAAACCCGGAATAATAAATCAAACACTCCTCTAAACACACAACCACCCCGAACCACATAAAACAAATACCCCCTGCCACGTCCTGACCAAACTACAATAACAAATAACCCCTATTACTGGTCAGGACGTGACAGGTTCAGATTGATAGTGAAGTCAGCCTTGAGTGGGTCCTCTCTCACTTTGTATGTGAGCCTCGAACATCAGACCACTGTCTATTAGAATTTGCAGTTAGAACTGAATAAAAGTATTATTACTTTCCCTAGACCACTAGGTATGTTGATGATGTAATGAAATAAACAGACAAGACTCTCCTTTATCTAACCACACTGTCAGATTTCAAAAAGGCTTTACAGCGAAAGCAAAACATTAGATTATGTCAGCAGAGTACCCAGCCAGAAATAATCAGACACCCATTTTTCAAGCTAGCATATAATGTCACAAAAAACAAAACCACAGTGTCACAGGTATCGTCGGTGAAGGAGGACCAAAACGCAGCAGGCATGCGGTTGTTCATTTTGAACATTTATTAACTCCAAAATGAACACAAAAATAACAAAAGAGAACGACCGATAAACTGACAGTCCTGTAATGTTGACACATACTAAACACGGAACAATCTCCCACAAATGACAAACACAAACACACCCTAATATATGGGACTCTCAATCAAAGGCAAATAGACAACACCTGCCTTCAACTGAGAGTCCCAACCCCAATTAACCAAACATAGAAACAGACACACTAGACTCAACATAGAATACATGAAAACCAAACAGTGCCCAAAAACCCCGGAATACTTAAATCAAATGCCCCTTCAACAAACACACCACCCCGAACCACATAAAACGAATACCCTCTGCCACGTCCTGACCAAACTACAATACCAATTAACCTTATACTGGCCAGGACGTGACACACAGCTAAATGCAGCACTAACCTTTGATGATCTTCATCAGATGACACGCCTAGGACATTATGTTATACAATACATGCATGTTTTGTTCAATCAAATTCATATTTATATCAAAAACCAGCTTTTCACCGAACACTTCCGGTGAATTTACTAAATTACTCACGATAAACGTTCACAAAAAACATAACAATTATTTTAAGAATTATAGATACAGAACTCCTCTATGCACTCGCTATGTCCGATTTTAAAATAGCTTTTCGGTGAAAGCACATTTTGCAATATTCTAAGTAGATAGCCCGGCATCACAGGGCTAGCCATTTAGACACCCACCAAGTTTAGCCCTCACCAAAGTCAGATTTACTATAAGAAAAATGTTATTACCTTTGCTGTTCTTCGTCAGAATGCACTCCCAGGACTTCTACTTCAAGACACTATCCAAGGGTGACGAAGGGTTACGCGCACGACGCGTTTCGTGACAAAAAAATTCTAAATATTACATTACTGTACTTCGAAGCATGTCAACCGCTGTTTAAAATCAATTTTATGCAATTTTTCTCGTAAAAAAGCAATAATATTCTGACCGGGAATCTGTGTTTTAGTTCAAAGAGAGAGAAAGTAAAAACATGAGGTCGCCCTGTGCACGCACCTCAGTCTGATGGTCCCCTTATAGAGCACTTACCAAAGGCGCTAATGTTTTTCAGCCAGCGGCTGGAATTACATCATTCAGCTTTTTCCCGGGTTCTGAGAGCCTATGGGAGCCGTAGGAAGTGTCACGTTACAGCAAAGTTCCTAAGTTTTCAATAAACAGAGCCAAGAAGCTCAAGGTATGGTCAAAGAGGGCACTTCCTGAACAGAATCTTCTCAGGTTTTTGCCTGCCATATGAGTTCTGTTATACTCACAGACACCATTCAAACAGTTTTAGAAACTTTAGGGTGTTTTCTATCCAAAGCCAATAATTATATGCATATTCTAGTTTCTGGGCAGGAGTAATAATCAGATTAAATCGGGTACATTTTTTATCCGGCCGTGAAAATACTGCCCCCTAGCCATAACAGGTTAAAGGAAGACAGATGGAGACAGGGATTAAAGGATGATAGATGGAGACGAGGGTTAAAGGACGACAGATGGAGACGAGGGTTAAAGGAAGACAGATGAGACTAGGGTTAAAGGATGACAGATGGAAACGAGGGTTAAAGGATGACAGATGGAGACTAGGGTTAAAGGATGATAGATGGAGGCGAGGGTTAAAGGACAACAGATGGAGATGAGGTTTAAAGGATGACAGATGGAGACGAGGGTTAACCTGTTAGGGCTAGGGGGCAGTATTGACACGGCTGGATAAAAAACGTACCCTATTTAATCTGGTTACTACTCCTGCCCAGTAACTAGAATATGCATATAATTATTGGCTTTGGATAGAAAACACCCTAAAGTTTCTAAAACTGTTTGAATGGTGTCTGTGAGTATAACAGAACTCATATGGCAGGCCAAAACCTGAGAAGATTCCATGCAGGAAGTGGCCTGTCTGACAATTTCTTCCCCTTCTTGATTATCTCTATCCATTACAGAGGATCTCTGCTGTTACGTGACACTTCCTACGGCTCCCATGGGCTCTCAGAAGGCGGCAAAAAGCTGAATCGTGGCTTTGCAGGCTCTGACTGAAAAAAAGTAGCGCGTTTCGATAGTGGCTGGTTAGAGTACTGTGAGACTCAGGCACGTGCCCGCGTCGACCGAATGCTTTGTTTTCTTTCCTCTGTTTACCTAAACGCAGATTCCCGGTCGGAATATTATCGCTTTTTTACGAGAAAAATTGCATAAAAATGGATTTTAAACAGCGGTTGACATGCTTCGAAGTACGGTAATGGAATATTTAGAAATTTTTTGTCACGAATTGCGCCATGCTCGTGACCCTTATTTACACTTCGGATACTGTCTTGAACGCACGAACAAAACGCCGCTATTTGGATATAACGATGGATTATTTTGGACCAAACCAACATTTGTTATTGAAGTAGCAGTCCTGGGAGTGCATTCTGACGAAGAACATCAAAGGTAATCAAACTTTTGTAATAGTAAATCGGAGTTTGGTCAGGGCTAAACTTGGTCGGTGTCTAAATGGCTAGCCGTGATGGCTGGGCTATCTACTCAGAATATTGCAAAATGTGTTTTCACCGAAAAGCTATTTTAAAATCGGACACCTCGATTGCACAAAGGAGTTCTGTATCTATAATTCTTAAAATAATTGTTATGTTTTTTTGTGAACGTTTATCGTGAGTAATTTTGTAAATTCACCGGAGGTTTGCTTGGGGTATGCTAGTTCTGAACGTCACATGCTAATGTAAAAAGCTGTTTTTTTAATATAAATATGAACTTGACTGAACAAAACATGCATGTATTGTATAACATAATGTCCTAGGTGTGTCATCTGATGAAGATCATCAAAAGTTAGTGCTGCATTTAGCTGTCTTCTGTGTTTTTGTGACATTATATGCTAGCTTGAAAAATGGGTGTCTGATTATTTCTGGCTGGGTACTCTGCTGACATAATCTAATGTTTTGCTTTCGTTGTAAAGCCTTTTTGAAATCGGACAGTGTGGTTAGATTAACCTGTTATGGCTAGGGGGCAGTATTTTCACGGCTGGATAAAAAACGTGCCCGATTTAATCTGGTTACCACTCCTACCCAGCAACTAGAATATGCATATACTTATTACATATGGATAGAAAACACCCTAAAGTTTCTAAAACTGTTTGAATGGTGTCTGTGAGTATAACAGAACTCATTTGGCAGGCAAAAACCTGACAAGGTTTCAGGCAGGAAGTGGCCTGTCTGACAAGGTGTCGTTCTTCTTGTCTCTGTTTATTGAAGAGTGAGGATCTTAGCTGTCCCGTGACACTTCCTACGGCTGCCATAGGGTCTCAGAAGGCGGTAAAAAGCTGAATCGTGGCTTTGCAGGCTCTGGCTGAAAAAAAGTAGCGCGTTTGGGTAGTGGCTGGTTACAGTACTGTGAGACTCAGGCGCGTGCCCGCGTCGACCGAATGCTTTGTTTTCTTTCCTCTGTTTAGCTAAAAGGAGATTCCCGGTCGGAATATTATCGCTTTTTTACGAGAAAAATGGCATAAAAATTGATTTTAAACAGCGGTTGACATGCTTCGAAGTACGGTAATGGAATATTTAGATTTTTTTTGTCACGAATTGCGCCATGCGCGCTACCCTGATTTACCATTTCAGATAGTGTCTGGGACGCACGAACAAAACGCCGCTATTCGGATATAACGATGGATTATTTTGGACCAAACCAACATTTGTTATTGAAGTAGCAGTCCTGGGAGTGCATTCTGACGAAGACAACAAAAGGTAATCAAACTTTTTTAATAGTAAACCTGATATTGGTGAGTGCTAAACTTGCCGGGTGTCCGTGATGCCTGGGCTATGTACTTAGAATATTGCAAAATGTGCTTTCACCAAAAAGCTATTTTAAAATCGGACATATCGAGTGCATAGAGGAGTTCTGTATCTATAATTCTTAATAATTGTTATGCTTTTTGTGAACGTTTATCGTGAGTAATTTAGTAAATTCTTAGTGAATTCGCCGGAAGTTTGCGGGGGGTATGCTAGTTCTGAACGTCACATGCTAATGTAAAAAGCTGTTTTTTGATATAAATATGAACTTGATTGAACAAAACATGCATGTATTGTATAACATAATGTCCTAGGGTTGTCATCTGATGAAGATCATAAAAGGTTTTGTCACGTCCTGACCAATATTTAGGTATTATTTCTATTATATTTGGTCAGGACGTGGCAGAGGTATATTTGTTTTGTATTATGGGGTTTTGTGTGTGGTGTAGTGGGGTGTATTAGTTTGGTATAGGTTCTAGGTTTGTTTTTCTATGTGTAGTTTTGGGTGCTGGACTCTCAATTGGAGGCAGGTGTTTCTAGTTGCCTCTGATTGGGAGTCCCATAAGTAGGTGTGTGTTTGTTTGGTTTTCGTGGGTAGTTGTTTTTGCACTGCGTGTTGTGTGCCTGCAAAACTGTTCCTGTCGTGTATATTGTTTTCCAGTGGATGCGTTACTCCTTTCTTGAATTAAAACATGAGCATCCATATTCCCGCTGCAGTTTGGTCTATTCAACACGGCTCTTTTTGTGACAGAACTACCCACCACCAAAGGACCAAGCAGCAGAGAAGAGGACAGAGGCAAGTGAGGGAGGAATGTTGGAGGCAGCCCCAATAATTTTTTAGGGGGGGGCACAAGGGCTATTTGGCGGGGCGAGATTACAGCCCCAGGCCAGCTCCCCGTACCCTTGTAGGGCAGACTGGAAAGGTCCCGTGCTTTGGGGTTGGGGCTGTGGTGAGGCCTGGGATTTTCAGGCCGGTAGGCAAGGTACCAGCGCCCCGCATGTGCCAGGGCGAAGTAGGCATCGAGCCGGAAGGGGTGATGCCAACCCTGCGCTCAAGACCGCCATGTGCGCCCTTTCGGTCCGGTGTTTCCCGCCAGACGCACTAGCATGGAGGTGCGTGTCTCCAGGCTGGCACGTCCTATACCAGCCCCACGCATCAGGAGTCTAGTGTGTCAACCCAGCCTCGCCAGTCAACAGTCACCAGAGCTGCCCGCCAGTCAACAGTCGTCAGTGCTGCCCGCCAGTCAACAGTCGTCAGAGCTGCCCGCCAGTCAACAGTCGTCAGAGCTGCCCGCCAGTCAACAGTCGTCAGAGCTGCCCGCCAGTCAACAGTCGTCAGAGCTGCCCGCCAGTCAACAGTCGTCAGAGCTGCCCGCCAGTCAACAGTCGTCAGAGCTGCCCGCCAGTCAACAGTCGTCAGAGCTGCCCGCCAGTCAACAGTCGCCAGAGAGGTCAAACTGCCCTGAACTGCCGGAGTGACCAGACTGCCCTGAACTGCCGGAGTGGCCAGACTGCCCTGAACTGCCGGAGTGGCCAGACTGCCCTGAACTGCCGGAGTGGCCAGACTGCCCTGAACTGCCGGAGTGGCCAGACTGCCCTGAACTGCCGGAGTGGCCAGACTGCCCTGAACTGCCAGAGTGGCCAGACTGCCCTGAACTGCCAGAGTGGCCAGACTGCCCTGAACTGCCAGGGTGACCAGACTGCCCTGAACTGCCAGGGTGGTCAGACTGCCCTGAACTGCCAGGGTGGCCAGACTGCCCTGAACTGCCAGGGTGGCCAGACTGCCCTGAACTGCCAGGGTGGCCAGACTGCCCTGAACTGCCAGGGTGGCCAGACTGCCCTGAACTGCCAGGGTGGCCAGACTGCCCTGAACTGCCAGGGTGGCCAGACTGCCCTGAACTGCCAGGGTGGCCAGACTGCCCGGTTCTGCCAGAGGTGCCCGCCTGCCCTGATCTGCCAGGGTGCCCGGCCTGTCAGGATCAGCCCGAGTGGTCCTCCTGCCCTCCGGTCCAGCCCGAGTGGTCCTCCTGCCCTCCGGTCCAGCCCGAGTGGTCCTCCTGCCCTCCGGTCCAGCCCGAGTGGTCCTCCTGCCTTCCGGCCCAGCCCGAGGGGCCCTCCTGCTCTCCGGCCCAGCCCGAGGGGCCCTCCTGCTCTCCGGCCCAGCCCGAGGGGCCCTCCTGTCCCCCGGCCCAGCCCGAGGGGCCCTCCTGTCCCCCGGGCCAGCCCGAGGGGCCCTCCTGTCCCCCGGCCCAGCCCGAGGGGCCCTCCTGTCCTCCGGCCCGGCCCGAGTGGTCCGCCTGCCCTGATCTGCCAGGGTGCCCGGCCTGTCAGAATCAGCCCGAGGGGCCCTCCTGCTCTCCGGCCCAGCCCGAGGGGCCCTCCTGCTCTCCGGCCCAGCCCGAGGGGCCCTCCTGCTCTCCGGCCCAGCCCGAGGGGCCCTCCTGCTCTCCGGCCCAGCCCGAGGGGCCCTCCTGCTCTCCGGCCCAGCCCGAGGGGCCCTCCTGTCCCCCGGGCCAGCCCGAGGGGCCCTCCTGTCCCCCGGGCCAGCCCGAGGGGCCCTCCTGTCCCCCGGGCCAGCCCGAGGGGCCCTCCTGTCCCCCGGGCCAGCCCGAGGGGCCCTCCTGTCCCCCGGCCCAGCCCGAGGGGCCCTCCTGTCCCCCGGCCCAGCCCGAGGGGCCCTCCTGTCCTCCGGCCCGGCCCGAGGGGTCCGTCTGCCTGGCGCAGCTATCGGATCCACCGAAGTGGGCGACGCCGAGGGTGGAGCAGGGTCCACGTCCTGCACCGGAGCCACCTCCAGGATAGGTGGGTTGGGGAGGGAGGGTGTAGCACAGTGCCGTCGTTGACGGCAGCCACCCTCCCTTCCCTCCCTTATTGTTTAGGGGGTATTGCTTTTTGGTTTTGTTGGGGTAATGGGGATTTTTTGTGTTTTCTTTTAAGGTGCATTCCGGGGTCTGCACCTTAAGGGGGGGGGGGGGTAATGTCACGTCCTGACCAATATTTAGGTATTATTTGTATTATATTTGGTCAGGACGGGGCAGAGGTATATTTGTTTTGTATTATGGGGTTTTGTGTGTGGTGTAGTGGGGTGTATTAGTTTGGTATAGGTTCTAGGTTTGTTTTTCTATGTGTAGTTTTGGGTGCTGGACTCTCAATTGGAGGCAGGTGTTTCTAGTTGCCTCTGATTGGGAGTCCCATAAGTAGGTGTGTGTTTGTTTGGTTTTCGTGGGTAGTTGTTTTTGCACTGCGTGTTGTGTGCCTGCAAAACTGTTCCTGTCGTGTATATTGTTTTCCAGTGGATGCGTTACTCCTTTTTTGAATTAAAACATGAGCATCCATATTCCCGCTGCAGTTTGGTCTATTCAACACGGCTCTTTTTGTGACAGGTTTGTGCTGCATTTAGCTGTCTTCTGGGTTTTTGTGACATTATATGCTAGCTTGAAAAATGGGTGTCTGATTATTTCTGGCTTGGTACTCTGCTGACATAATCTAATGTGTTGCTGTCGTTGTAAAGCCTTTTTGAAATCGGACAGTGTGGTTAGATAAAGGAGAGTCTTATCTTTAAAATGCTGTGAAATAGTCATATGTTTGAAAAATTGAAGTTTTTGTATTTTTGAGGAGTTTGTATTTCGCGCCACGCCCATCATTGGATGTTGGAGCAGGTGTTCCGCTAGCGGAACGTCTAGATGTAAGAGGTTATTAACGAGAGTCTTGTCTTTAAAATGGTGTAAAATAGTCATATGTTTGAGAAATTGAAGTAATAGCATTTCTAAGGTATTTGAAAATCGCGCCACGGGATTACACTGGCTGTTGCGTAGGTGGGACGATTCCGTGCCGCCTAGCCCAGAGAGGTTAAAGGACGACAGATGGAGGCGAGGGTTAAAGGACGACAGATGGAGGCAAGGGTTAAAGGACGGGGGTTAAAGGAAGACAGATGGAGACGAGGGTTAAAGGACGGGGGTTAAAGGACAACAGATGGAGACGAGGGTTAAAAGACGACAGATGGAGACATGGATTAAAGGATGATAGATGGAGGCGAGGGTTAAAGGACGACAGATGGAGACTAAGGTTAAAGGACAACATATGGAGACAGGGGTTAAAGGATGACAGATGGAGACGAGGGTTAAAGGATGACAGATGGAGGCGAGGGTTAAAGGACAACAGATGGAGACAGGGGTTAAAGGATGACAGATGGAGACAGGGGTTAAAGGATGACAGATGGAGACGAGGGTTAAAGGATGACAGATGGAGGCGAGGGTTAAAGGACAACAGATGGAGACGAGGGTTAAAGGATGACAGATGGAGACGAGGGTTAAAGGACAGATGGAGACAGGGATTAAAGGACGGGGGTTAAAGGAAGACAGATGGAGACGAGGGTTAAAGGACGACAGATGGAGATGAGGGTTAAAGGACGGGGGTTAAAGGAAGACAGATGGCAACGAGGGTTAAAGGAAGACAGATGGAGATGAGGGTTAAAGGATGACAGATGGAGACAGGGGTTAAAGGACGGGGGTTAAAGGACGACAGATGGAGACGAGGGTTAAAGGATGACAGATGGAGACAGGGGTTAAAGGATGGGGGTTAAAGGACGACAGATGGAGACAGGGGTTAAAGGACTACAGATGGAGACGAGGGTTAAAGGACGACAGATGGAGACGAGGGTTAAAGGAGGACAGATGGAGACGAGGGTTAAAGGAGGACAGATGGAGACGAGGGTTAAAGGAGGACAGATGGAAACGAGGGTTAAAGGACAACAGATGGAGACGAGGGTTAAAGGACGACAGATGGAGACGAGGGTTAAAGAACAACAGATGGAGACGGGGGTTAAAGGATGACAGATGGAGACAGGGGTTAAAGGACGACAGATGGAGACGAGGGTTAAAGAACAACAGATGGGGACGAGGGCTAAGACCCTGTAATCAAGGCGTATGCTCACGTCAAATGTTTAAAGAATGTCACAAATGTTAAATTGTATCATTTAAAAAAATAAAATTTATTGAATTGAATCAAAAGTCATTCAAAAGTAATTCAAAAGTCTAACCACCCTGAGAGATCAGGATTAGGAAAAGGTCCGGAGGTGTTCAGGGGTGAGGACTCGTCCATAAATGAGTTATTATCAGCTCTTTCAAAAGGGGCAGGGGCTCCAATAACATCTTTAGGAGTGCTGTAGCTCTTTGAAGGGTTTTGTTTTAAAGTTTGAATCTGGTGGTGAAGCTTATAGTTTGGTAGACCTGAGAGTGGAATATTGAGGACTGCCAGGGCTTTAAGAAACTGACTCCACCCAGGAGGTCTTCTATCATCAACAATTTGGTGGGATGGAGTGATACTTCTAAACAAGTCCATCATATGAGAACCCCTGACAACATCCCCCTGAAAGATAAGCTCTCCTTTGTCATTCCAAGTAGCAGCCCCCTTTGAGTCTTTTAATTAATTCATAATGTATAATATCTATCATTGTTCCTGTTACGTGCTGGAACATGTCAAAATGTCATGCACAGCATTATCTTCAACATGTATTTGATTTTCAACCTGTAATGGCCTCTGGTCCAGACATTACAGGAGCAGGTCTCTCGCTCTCTCTGGTCTTCACCCTGTAAGGTCTCTGGTCCAGACATTACAGGGGCAGGGCTCTCTCTCTGATCTTCAACCTGTAAGGTCTCTGGTCCAGACATTACAGGGGGCAGATCTCTCTCTGATCTTCAACCTGTAAGGTCTCTGGTCCAGACATTACAGGGGCAGGTCTCTCTCTCTCTGATCTTCAACCTGTAAAGTCTCTGGTCCAGACATTACAGGAGCAGGTCTCTCTCTGATCTTCAACCTGTAAGGTCTCTGGTCCAGACATTACAGGGGCAGGGCTCTCTCTGATCTTCAACCTGTAAGGTCTCTGGTCCAGGCCTTACAGGGACAGGTCTCTCTCTCTCTGATCTTCAACCTGTAAGGTCTCTGGTCCAGGCCTTACAGGGACAGGTCTCTCTCTCTGATCTTCAACCTGTAAGGTCTCTGGTCCAGACATTACAGGGGGCAGATCTCTCTCTGATCTTCAACCTGTAAGGTCTCTGGTCCAGACATTACAGGGACAGGTCTCTCTCTCTGATCTTCAACCTGTAAGGTCTCTGGTCCAGACATTACAGGGGCAGGTCTCTCTCTGATCTTCAACCTGTAAGGTCTCTGGTCCAGACAATACAGGGACAGGTCTCTCTCTGATCTTCAACCTGTAAGGTCTCTGGTCCAGACATTACAGGGGGCAGATCTCTCTCTGATCTTCATCCTGTAAGGTCTCTGGTCCAGACATTACAGGGGCAGGTCTCTCTCTCTCTGATCTTCAACCTGTAAGGTCTCTGGTCCAGACATTACAGGAGCAGGTCTCTCTCTCTCTGATCTTCAACCTGTAAGGTCTCTGGTCCAGACATTACAGGAGCAGGTCTCTCTCTCTGATCTTCATCCTTTATGGGTTCCGGTAGGGAAAGTGATAAATGGTTTTTCTCTCTCTCGCCTTGTTTTAACAAAGGCCAAATACCTTTGCAAGAGGTTTGTGTATTTTTGTACCTCATATGGATTCAATCCTTTTCTGTTAAAAATATCCTTCATGGCCATATCCAAATCATTTTCCGCTGTTTGTCTGATATTTTCAGGACCCTGTAATTGTTTTTTAATTCTATCCAACTTTTGATGAGGCACTAAGTACATTTTATTGGCCATCACACTCTGTGTTCAACCCCCACGCCTGGCAGCAATAAGTCTGGTGATGAAGGACACGGCTATACTGAGTAAAGGTAGAAGAGAACCCCCACGTCTGGCAGCAATAAGGCTGGTGATGAAGGACACGGCTATACTGAGTAAAGGTAGAAGATAACCCCCACGTCTGGCAGCAATAAGGCTGGTGATGAAGGACACGGCTATACTGAGTAAAGGTAGAAAATAACCCCCACGTCTGTCAGCAATAAGGCTGGTGATGAAGGACTGAGTAAAGGTAGAAAACCCCCACGTCTGTTTTATGGTAAGACTTTTCTTTTGAAGACTGGCCCTTTTATTGGCAAAGAGTTTGATCACTGCCTTTTGTCTCTTTAATGTTTTTAATTGAGTCGGGGAGTGGAATGCGTCCTTTGAGAAGATTCAAAGCAATCTCACATAGGGATAATATGAGATCTGAAGAACAATGACCCAAGATGACCTTACATTCTTTATGGGTAGCCCCAACTAGGGATTTCAAGAGTGGTAGGTTTCTTTTTAAACGCAGAGACATTTTTTTTTTTTTTTTTAACTGTCGGCCACTCCCACGGAAACAATCCTGTTCTGAGCCTCAGGTGTTCTGGAGTGTTCCATTTAAAATACACGATTAAACAAGAAAATGGTGCTTTGGTAGCGTCCTCATAGCTCTCCATAAAGCAGGATTTCCATCCAGGGTACATCTGCTGAGCTAGAGTGTTTATTTGTAGTTTGTCTCTAGGGTTTTTGAACAAAACCATGTAATTGGCGTTCAAACTAATGGTACGGCTGTTTTTACCTTGGTGAAACACATTTTGTACCAAGTAAAGCACGGACAGGTTTCCATGATGAGTATATTGAGTAAAAGCTCGAGTTATTTCAGGTTGTTCACTATCGGCAAAAATCATATCATCCAAAACCAGCAGATTGTTTTTATGCGGAGGTAAAAGTTCATCATCAGACA
Source organism: Salmo salar (assembly GCF_965601325.2). Classification (NCBI taxonomy): domain Eukaryota; kingdom Metazoa; phylum Chordata; class Actinopteri; order Salmoniformes; family Salmonidae; genus Salmo; species Salmo salar. The sequence goes on along the minus strand of NC_138296.1, from coordinate 2,905,358 downwards.
GGGATTCAGGTATTCCTTCAACAAACTTGATTTTTATTTTCTTCAACAACTCATCATACAAAGGTTGATAGCATGAATAACAGCACACAATATTGTCAGGTTTCTGAGATAATACACGTTCAGAATTCTCTAAAATACTTTTTACAAAACAAGTTTTACGGCTTTTGGACGTTCCTGCGATTTAGGCTGAAAATGGTAGTGCAACCTAGGATCAAAACCTTCTACAGCATCCATTATATCTTAAGGGTTAAGACACATGTGGCTTGTAAGATAAAGTCAGTAACCAAAGGGTAAGGTGGTCCCATCAGGTAAAAGTAATCTCCCGTCATAGACTACCTGGAATCTTTTAGTAAGTGGGGCATTACGTAGATGGAGCCCTTTTAATCCCCAACAATCTTTTTGTAGGAGTTAAACATTTCTAAAACACTATTTTGGACGCTAATAAAACCCTCGACTAAGTGAGTGATTGATTCCAAGATTACACGCGGTGTGTTTTCATATTTTTTTGTCACGCCTTTGGCTTTCAACACCACGTGATTGTTTTTAGTCCTAAAAGCATAGCTTTTTGGTCCACAGGATGACCACTCTATGATATGGTCACCATCTTCCAGTTCACTGGTTAAACCCCCCAGATAGTTGTTAAGAGGGGGGTTCCACAGGATGACCACTCTATGATATGGTCACCATCTTCCAGTTCACTGATTAAACCCCCCAGATAGTTGTTAAGAGGGGGGTTCCACAGGATGACCACTCTATGATATGGTCACCATCTTCCAGTTCACTGGTTAAACCACCCAGATAGTTCTTAAGAGGGGGGTTCCACAGGACGACCACTCTATGATATGGTCACCATCTTCCAGTTCACTGGTTAACCTCTTACATCTAGACGTTCCGCTAGCGGAACACCTGCTCCAATATCCAATGATAGGCGTGGCGCGAATTACAAATTCCTCAAAAATACAAAAACTTCAATTTTTCAAACATATGACTATTTCACAGCATTTTAAAGACAAGGCTCTCCTTTATCTAACCACACTGTCCGATTTCAAAAAGGCTTTACAGCAAAAGCAAAACATTAAATAATGTCAGCAGAGTACCAACCAGAAATAATCAGACACCCATTTTTCAAGCTAGCATATAATGTCACAAAAACCCAGAAGACAGCTAAATGCAGCACTAACCTTTGATGATCTTCATCAGATGACACACCTAGGACATTATGTTATACAATACATGCATGTTTTGTTCAATCAAGTTCATATTTATATCAAAAAACAGCTTTTTACATTAGCATGTGACGTTCATAACTAGCATACCCCCCGCAAACTTCCGGGGAATTTGCTAACAATTTACTAAATTACTCACGATAAACGTTCACAAAAAGCATAACAATTATTTTTAGAATTATAGATACAGAACTCCTCTATGCGCTCGATATGTCCGATTTTAAAATAGCTTAGCACTCACCAATATCAGATTTACTATTATAAAAGTTTGATTACCTTTTGTTGTCTTCGTCAGAATGCACTCCCAGGACTGCTACTTCAATAACAAATGTTGGTTTGGTCCAAAATAATCCATCGATATCCAAATAGCGGCGTTTTGTTCGTGCGTCCCAGACACTATCCGAAATGGTAAATCAGGGTCGCGCGCATGGCGCAATTCGTGACAAAAAAAATTCTAAATATTCCATTACCGTACTTCGAAGCATGTCAACCGCTGTTTAAAATCAATTTTTATGCAATTTCTCTCGTAAAAAAGCGATAATATTCCGACCGGGAATCTCCTTTTCGGCAAACAGAGGAAAAATCACAAAGACGGGGGCGGCCAGGGCACGCGCCTAAGCCCACAGTCCCTTGATCGGCCACTTGAGAAAGGCGATAATGTGTTTCAGCCTGGGGCTGGGATGACGACATTCAGGTTTTTCCCGGGCTCTGAGCGCCCATGGAAGACGTAGGAAGTGTCACGTTAGAGCAGAGATCCTTTGTAAAAGATAGAGATGGCAAAGAAGTTCAAGAAATGGTCAGACAGGCCACTTCCTGTAAAGGAATCTCTCAGGTTTTGACCTGCCATTTGAGTTCTGTTATACTCAAAGACACCATTCAAACAGTTTCAGAAACTTGAGTGTTTTCTATCCAAAGCCAATAATTAAATGCATATTCTAGTTACTGGGCAGGAGTAGTAACCAGATTAAATCGGGTACGTTTTTTATCCAGCCGTGAAAATACTGCCCCCTAGCCATAACAGGTTAAGAAATAATGTATAGCGCAAAGCCTTATTTTTATATTGCCAAACAGCTTAAAACAGATTTACATCAACTTCTGCAGATGTCAGTGGGGAAATGGTTTCTGTCTCTCATGGTTCTGAACTCTATGCTGGAGTCACCACTCTAATGAATAATTTCAATGGAAGTATTTTGCACTCAGACTGGGACCCTTTGGTCACTTTCTGTGACTTGTCATCAACTGTAACAACATCATTCTTACCAACATTTACTGGTTCAATAACAAACTTGAAAATGATCAGTGACTTGACTCTTTGGAAAAGCGTATTCTCCATTGGCTAACCAAGTTCCCTAATGCTTTACTTATAGTAGGTGGGGATTTTATTTCTTTGAGGCAGTTTGTGGAAAGGTTTGATATTATAGATATTTGGATAGTAAAGTTTCCTAATGACTAGTCTTTCACTTGGAGTAATAAGACCCGGTCCAGACAATCACCACAGATCTTTGGTTGGTGTCTAAATGTTTTGATAAACAGGCTATTTCTGTTAACCTGTTGGGGCTCGGGGGCAGTATTGAGACATTTTGAAAAAAATATGTGCCCATTTTTAACTGCCTCCTACACCAACTCAGAAGCTAGGATATGCATATTATTAACACATTCGGATAGAAAACTCTGAATTTTCTAAAACAGTTTGAATGGTGTCTAAGTATAACAAAACTCATATTGCAGGCAAAAACCTGTGAAAAATAGATAAAAAAATGTGAATTTTGTGACTGTACTATTTAGTGTCATTGTTTTATAGATACCATAGTGAGAAAGGATTCATTTCGCAACACCTACGGCTTCCACTAGATGTCAACGATCTTTATAAAGTTGTTTGAAGTGTCTATGATAAACAGAGAGCAAATTAGAATCCAAGGAAGTTGACATGTCATCACTTCATTTTTTTGCGCCTGCGCATAAATCTGAGAAACGTGAGTTTGTCATCATTTTTTATCTAGACATAGGATAGGTTGTGTGAAAATATTACTGATGTTTAACGTTAAAAATGGACCAAAAGATTAATGCTAAACAACATTTGACATGTTTGAACGAACATAAATAGATTATTTACTAGGTTTTTTTAGCTTTTCGGCGTGATTTTACAAGCCCCCCAACCACGTTTTGTGGGAGCATAATGAACGCTAAGTACTTGGTGTTATTTGGACATAAATTATGAACTTTGTCAAAAGAAACCACATTTGTTCCGGACCTGGAATGCCTTCCGGACCTGGGATCCTGCCTTCTGATGGAGATAATCAAAGGTAAGGGGGTATTTACAATGTTATTATCGATTTTAGATGATGCTAACTGTATAGCATAGCCTGTTGTTCTTAGCATAGCACCCCGTTTATTGCAAAATGTGATTTCCCAGTAAAGTTATTTTGAGATCTGGCCATTCGGTAGCAATTACGAGATGATAATATATTATTCTTTGAATGACAATATTATAATTTACCAATGTTTTCGAATAGTAATTTTGTTATGTTCACCGGAAGCATTTCAGAGAAGAAAAAAATCTGAATTTCACGCTACTGTAAAATGCTGTTTTTGGATATAAATATGAACTTGATGGAACAAAAAATGCATGTATTGTATAACATAATGTCCTAGGAGTGTCATCTGATGGAGATTGACAAAAGTTAGTGCATAATTCAAGCTGGTTTCTGCTTTTGGTGACACCTGACCTTGAATTGAAAATGGATGTTTGTACTTTTGTGGCTATGTACTGTCCTAACATAATCTAACTTTATGCTTTTGCCGTAAAGCCTCTTTGAAAATCGAACAATGTGGTTAGATTAAGGAGATGTTTATCTTTTAAAGTGTAAAATAGTTGATGGTTTGAGAAATTGAAATTATTAGATTTTTGATGTTTTGAATTTCCAGCCTTGTTAGCAATCCCGACTCGGGGTTCATTGCTAACCTGTAGCCCCAACAGGTTAACATCCTGGTCACTGCCCTTACTGATCATAGAGCTATTTATATTGACATTACACTGTTTCTCTGATAATGGCCCTTACTGATCATAGAGCTGTTGTTACGAATCCCTTTGGCCCTGCAGTCTAGGGGGGATGGCAACGAGACCGTAACATCATGCAACTTATAATAGTGATAAGAAACAGTGAGAACCAATAACCACAGACAACTACAATCTACCGTCAAACTCTAATGGTTTATTTATAAACACATGGTAATGGGGTGTGAGAAAAGGGGCTGAGCTGGACCCAAGCAAAGAAACAATAATCCAAAAACACCCCTAAGCTAGACTAGCCTACCTCAATAACAGCTAGCTAACTATCCAAAAATACAGTGGGTGGTCCGCCCAGTTCTAACTAGGGTACTTAGACAAAGTATTCCTACGGGTAATGTATGCCCATGGGCGACTTGTCTTGGTACCCCCTTTTCTCACCAACAAACAAACAGTCAACACTTTAACAAAAACAATACTCACAGGTGGGATGGACAAAGTGACATGTAGTTGCAAACCAAAAGAGAGATCAATACAGAAAGCGAGCTGGGAACATAGAGCAAGATTGAGAGAGAATGAGCACAAAGATTGATCTTGAGCTGGGGAGAAAACAACTGACTGGGTTTTTAAACCAAGGGAAAGGGGCTGTGATAGGTTGAGGGAAAAGGAACAGGTGTCTTCTGATTGGGGACTGATTGATGACTGATTGGGGAGTGATGATTGTCACCTGTGAGGGGAGAAGGAGAGAAAAGAAATACACAGGATACACACTTGTATCCGTAACAGCTGTTTATATTGACATTACACTGTTTATCTCTGATAATGGCCCTTACTGATCATAGAGCTGTTTATATTGACATTACACTGTTTATCTCTGATAATGGCCCTTACTGATCATAGAGCTGTTTATATTGACATTACACTGTTTATCTCTGATAATGGCCCTTACTGACCATAGAGCTGTTTATATTGACATAACACTGTTTATCTCTGATAATGGCCCTTACTGACCATAGAGCTGTTTATATTGACATTACACTGTTTATCTCTGATAATGGCCCTTACTGACCACAGAGCTGTTTATATTGACATTACACAGTTTATCTCTGATAATGGCCCTTACTGACCATAGAGTTGTTTATATTGACATTACACTGTTTATCTATGATAATGGCCCTGGCAGAGCATCCTATTGGAAGCTTAATAGCTCTATTAAAACATGAGTTGGTCCAGATGGAGATAAACAATGTAATTACACACTTCTGGAACAATGCTATGAATAACAATTCATACAGTAATAACAGAGCTTTTTAAGGTTGGAAAATATGCAAGAAAACATGGGAGTATTGTTGCCAAGACCAGGAGAGCTGAAGAAGAAAGTGTTATTACAAAGATCACCTGTCTTGTTCAAAAGCCTGTTGAATGTCTATCAGATGTTAAATGACTTTAACATATTGGACCAAAAAACCTGTATGGATGGTATATTATCAGCTATTAGCAATAAGCATTATCACCTGCAACCCAACTGATGCAGCATAGTGGCTATAAATACATAGGCTGAAGCATGGGGTTTGTCTATCTACATTATCACCTGTATCAACTGATGCAGCATAGTGACTATAAATACATAGGCTGAAGCATGGGGTTTGTCTATCTACATTATCACCTGTATCAACTGATGCAGCATAGTGACTATAAATACATAGGCTGAAGCATGGGGTTTGTCTATCTACATTATCACCTGTATCAACTGATGCAGCATAGTGACTATAAATACATAGGCTGAAGCATGGGGTTTGTCTATCTACACAATCACCTATATCAACTGATGCAGCATAGTGGCTATAAATACATAGGCTGAAGCATGGGGTTTGTCTATCTACACTATCACCTGTATCAACTGATGCAGCAGTGTCCACATGGTCTGATAAACACTCCTAACAACCAGACCACTAGGAGGTGTCCACATGTTCTGATAAACACTCCTAACAACCAGACCACTAGGAGGTGTTCACATGGTCTGATAAACACTCCTAACAACCCCACCACTAGGAGGTGTCCACTGGTCTGATAAACACTCCTAACAACCAGACCACTAGGAGGTGTCCACATGGTCTGATAAACACTCCTAACAACCAGACCACTAGGAGGTGTCCACTTGGTCTGATAAACACTCCTAACAACCCCACCACTAGGAGGTGTCCACATGGTCTGATAAACACTCCTAACAACCCCACCACTAGGAGGTGTCCACATGGTCTGATAAACACTCCTAACAACCCCACCACTAGGAGGTGTCCACATGGTCCTAAAGCAGACTGTTGCATCATTTTGTATCACATTTCAGTGATTAAACTGGTCAGATTGCTTGCGATTAGAGTGTTGTGCCACTAACCGAAAGGACACTGGTTCAAATACCTGAGCTGGATGATGAATGTGTGAATTATCTTGTCATCTTTTTGGGTAACCACAATGGAACATCTTTAAGGACATAAACTGGCAGAACAGGTTTCAGCAAAGTATGGAGTCATTGTTTTCAGGAAGGTGTACCTACGGCCACCTGAACTACTGCCCTTCAAAGACAAACAGCAGTCTACACAAACAGTGATTCTGAGAAAAATGGCCTGAAAGTTTGTTTTCTAGTCCATGCATATCAACCCTGACTACTGATCTGACCTATGACCCCTAAAATACTGATACAGCACTCTGCCTTGGTATGACCTTAAACAGCTGTATGGGTAATGAAAAAGCAAAGTGCACTATGTAGAAATCTAAATGTGTTGATCCAGCTTTCTTGTTGTTTTTCTGTTTGATGGAAACAGTTTGAGAGTTCTAACTACATTCCAACTGTATTTAATGGTGTTATGTAGTTGTGTTGTCATGTTGTGAATGTTGTATTGTAGTAACCAACTGTATTTAATGGTGTTATATAGTTGTGTTATCATGTTGTGAATGTTGTATTGTAGTAGCCAACTGTATTTAATGGTGTTATGTAGTTGTGTTGTCATGTTGTGAATGTTGTATTGTAGTAACCAACTGTATTTAATGGTGTTATGTAGTTGTGTTGTCATGTTGTGAATGTTGTATTGTAGTAACCCTCAACTGTATTTAATGGTGTTATGTAGTTGTGTTGTCATGTTGTGAATGTTGTATTGTACTAATCCTCAACTGTATTTAATGGTGTTATGTAGTTGTGTTGTCATGTTGTGAATGTTGTATTGTAGTAATCCTCAACTGTATTTAATAGTGTTATGTAGTTGTGTTATCATGTTGTGAATGTTGTATTGTAGTAACCAACTGTATTTAATGGTGTTATGTAGTTGTGTTGTCATGTTGTGAATGTTGTATTGTAGTAACCAACTGTATTTAATGGTGTTATGTTGTTGTGTTGTCATGTTGTGAATGTTGTATTGTAGTAACCCTCAACTGTATTTAATGGTGTTATGTAGTTGTGTTGTCATGTTGTGAATGTTGTATTGTAGAAACCCTCAACTGTATTTAATGGTGTTATCTAGTTGTGTTGTCATGTTTTGAATGTTGTATTGTATTAGGCCTAACCCTCACCAATTTTTCCAGTGACGGAGAGAGCCACCAAACAAGACACAGAGACAGCAACAGAAGAATAGGATATGATGGAGAGAGACACCAGACAAAACATAGAGAGAGCAACAGATGACACAGAGAAAGTGAGGGAGAGAGACACCAGACAAGACACAGAGAAAGTGATGGAGAGAGACACCAGACAAGACACGGAAACAGCAACAGACGACACAGAGAAAGTGATGGAGAGAGGCAGAGGAGGGGAGAGCAAACAGCAGACTGTATAAGTAAGCTACTATAGGGATTCTAATTACTGCATTGTGTGTGTGTGTGAGAGAGAGAGTTTAGGTGTTGTAGGATTATTTAATCAGTGTGGCTCATTGGAGAGGTCAGAGTCTATGTTTGAAGTTGTGGAGTGGTTTTTGGCAATACACTTTAGATGTATTCAAGGATTTAGCTGTTGAAATTCTGTCCTGGACCCCCCTACTGGCTATGGGCTAAGCCACCAATGTCTTCAAATCCTAGGGGAGAGAGGAGTTGCTACCCCTGGGGAGAGAGAGGAGTTGCTACCCCTGGGGAGAGAGAGGAGCTGCTACCCCTGGGGAGAGAGGAGCTGCTACCCCTGGGGAGAGAGGAGCTGCAACCAGGAGAGACTGTGACCCTGCTCGGGAAGAGCTTAGCGATTGGTGATTGTTGAGGCATGTTTGGCAGGAGCTTCAGTGATGAAGACTGCTGAACTTGCTGATGTTTCACAATATGCCACGGTCGTCTCAGTCACCAGGTCTCAACCGAGTTGAACACAACCATCAATAAAACACCAAATGATGGAATTTATCTTTCAACGACCGAATGGTCATCCAGACTGTTTCTATTGAGAGATAAAAGGTAAGACGATGATTGTTATGTGTATTAATATAGTTGATGATATTATGTGTATTAATATAGTTGATGATATTGTTATGTGTATTAATATAGGTGATGATATTGTTATGTGTATTAATATAGTTGATATTGTCATGTGTATTAATATAGTTGATGATATTGTTATGTGTATTAATATAGTTGATGATATTGTTATGTGTATTAATATAGTTGATGATATTGTTATGTGTATTCATATAGTTGATGATATTGTTATGTGTATTCATATAGTTGATGATATTGTAATGTGTATTCATATAGTTGATGATATTGTTGTGTGTATTAATATAGTTGATGATATTGTTATGTGTATTCATATAGTTGATGATATTATTATGTGTATTCATATAGTTGATGATATAGTTATGTGTATTAATATATTTGATGATATTATGTGTATTCATATAGTTGATGATATTGTTATGTGTATTCATATAGTTGATGATATTGTTATGTGTATTAATATAGTTGATGATATGTGTATTCATATAGTTGATGATATTGTTATGTGTATTCATATAGTTGATGATATTGTTATGTGTATTCATATAGTTGATGATATTGTTATGTGTATTAATATAGTTGATGATATTGTTATGTGTATTAATATAGTTGATGATATTGTTATGTGTATTCATATAGTTGATGATATTGTTATGTGTATTCATATAGTTGATGATATTGTTGTGTGTATTCATATAGTTGATAATATTGTTATGTGTATTAATATAGTTGATGATATTGTTATGTGTATTAATATAGTTGATGATATTGTTATGTGTATTCATATAGTTGATGATATTGTTATGTGTATTCATATAGTTGATGATATTGTTGTGTGTATTCATATAGTTGATAATATTGTTATGTGTATTCATATAGTTGATGGTATTGTTGTGTGTATTCATATAGTTGATGATATTTTTGGTGGACAGTGTTATAGTCCTACTCTCCTTAAAATGTTTTTGATATAAATTAGATATGTGGGGTGAATTCGTTCTGTGCGCATCTGTGTGCCCCAGGGTGATCCTACACTATCTACAATCTAAAAGGGTTCTTTGTGTCATAAAATAAGTCGTACTCATCGTTGAAAATGTCATACATGCGAGAGACGGACCAAGGCGCAGCGGAAGTGTGGACACTCATGTTTCTTTAATCAACAAAACAAGTAAAGTATCCACTGGAAAACCAAAAACAAAACCATGAACAGTACTTACACCGGTGACAGTGTGGCAGGCTCAAACCAACGCAGTGCACACAACAATTCCCCACAAATGACAACCACAAACACACCCTAATATATGGGACTCTCAATCAAAGGCAAATAGATAACACCTGCCTTCAACTGAGAGTCCCAACCCCAATTAACCAAAACATAGAAACAAACACACTAGACTAAACATAGAATACATGAAAACCAAACAGTGCCCAAAAACCCCGGAATGTTTAAATCAAATGCCCCTTCAACAAACACACCACCCCGAACCACATAAAACGAATACCCTCTGCCACGTCCTGACCAAACTACAATACTAATTAACCTTATACTGGCCAGGACGTGACACTTTGGCTGTCCCCATAGGAGAACCCTTTGTAGAACCCTTTTTGGTACTAGGTAGAACCCTTTTGGGTTCCATTAAGAACCATTTCCACAGAGGGTTCTACATGGAAGCCAGAAGGGTTCTACCTGGAACCCAAAATAATCTCCTATGGGGACAGCCGGAGGACCCGTTTGGAACCCTTTATTCTAAGTATGTACTGTATCATAGGTCTATAGACTTGTCTTCTCAAAACACAACAAGCAACAAACAAACATGTTCTCTTTATAATCTACTGTTAACTCTTTTCACTCAGGAAGGTATGTTGTGTGAAAGAGAGACAAATAAATATTGTTCGAGAGACTAACAACAACTTACACTTCCTCAAAACAGGTTGTGTGTATTCATTAGTGCCCACCGTAGCAAAACATTTGGCAACAGAAACCGTTTAGGTAACGTTGTACAGCGTTTAGAGTAAACTGTTTATGTTTTATTTAACATTTTAAAACTGTTGGCTGTGGAGTAAACTAATGAATACAACCCAGGTTGTTGCCTACGACTCGGCATGTTGATACCTGCCTCTTGCTGTAACCTGAACGTACCCTGGGGCGTATACTATGATACAGGCTTGATATACTGGTTTTCTAAAGTTAGCCAGCTTCAGTTAGCTTCACATTCCAGCTCAGGCGTCATCCATCAGAATATACAGAGCGCTAGTCATCAGGAAGCTGCTCTCTCAGCAGAACAGAAAATATCTCAATGACTTGACATGTTCTGGTTGTGAATTCAGGCTACAAGGTAAGACTCTTCCCAGGGATTATTGTAAAGTGTGTAGAGAAATTAAATGTATGGTGTAATGTTAGTATAGTGAATGACAGTAAAACACCCCTAACAGTCTACTACTACTGAGACAGGTTGGTGTAATGTTATGTCACAGTTGTCTTCGTCTTCTGACGATAATGCGAAATCGTCATCAGAAAATGTGGACCAAAACGCAGCAGGTACGTGAATGCTCATCTTGATTTTTAATTAATCTCAAAAATGAACATACAAAATAACAAAACACAAAAAACGAACACTCGACAAATAAACAGTCTGGTAAGGCACAAGGCTATACACAGAATAATTACCCACAAATCACACACACACCCCCTAATATATGGGACTCTCAATCAAAGGCAGATAGACAACACCTGCCTTCAACTGAGAGTCCCAACCCCAATTAACCAAACATAGAAACACACACACCAGACTAACCATAGAATACAACCACATAGACCATCAACCAAAAACCCAGAAATACTAAATCAAACACCCTTTACACAAACACAACACCCCGAACCACATAAAACAAATACCCTCTGCCACGTCCTGACCAAACTACAAAAACAATTAACCTTATACGGGCCAGGACGTGACAGTACCCCCCCTTTAAAGGTGCTACCCCAGAAGCACCTTAAAAAATAACCCCAAGCAACACCAACAAAAAAAAGTCCCCTTTTCTAAAGGGAGGGAAGGGAGGGTGGCTGCCGTCAACGACGGCACTGTGCTACACCCCCCCCTCCCCAACCCACCTATTTCTGGAGGTGGCTCTGGTTCCGGCCGTTCCAGGCTGTCGGGCCACTCTGGCATCGCCGAGGGGCAGTCGGGCCAGTCTGGCATCGCCGGGGGGCAGTCGGGGCAGTCTGGCAATTCGGGACAGTCTGGGCAGTCTGGCAACTCGGGACAGTCTGGGCAGTCTGGCAACTCGGGACAGTCTGGGCAGTCTGGCAACTCGGGACAGTCTGGGCAGTCTGGCAACTCGGGACAGTCTGGGCAGTCTGGCAACTCGGGACAGTCTGGGCAGTCTGGCAATTCGGGACAGTCTGGGCAGTCTGGCAATTCGGGACAGTCTGGGCAGTCTGGCAATTCGGGACAGTCTGGGCAGTCTGGCCACTCCGGCAGGTCAGGGCAGTCTGGCCACTCCGGCAGGTCAGGGCAGTCTGGCCACTCCGGCAGGTCAGGGCAGTCTGGCCACTCCGGCAGGTCAGGGCAGTCTGGCCACTCCGGCAGGTCAGGGCAGTCTGGCCACTCCGGCAGGTCAGGGCAGTCTGGCCACTCCGGCAGGTCAGCGCAGTCTGGCCACTCCGGCAGTTCAGCGCAGTCTGGCCACTCCGGCAGTTCAGCGCAGTCTGGCCACTCCGGCAGTTCAGCGCAGTCTGGCCACTCCGGCAGTTCAGCGCAGTCTGGCCACTCCGGCAGTTCAGCGCAGTCTGACCACTCCGGCAGTTCAGCGCAGTCTGACCACTCCGGCAGTTCAGCGCAGTCTGACCACTCCGGCAGTTCAGCGCAGTCTGACCTCTCTGGCGACTGTTGACTGGCGGGCAGCTCTGACGACTGTTGACTGGCGGGCAGCTCTGACGAGCTGTTGACTGGCGGGCAGCTCTGACGATGACTGTTGACTGGCGGGCAGCTCTGACGATGACTGTTGACTGGCGGGCAGCTCTGACGATGACTGTTGACTGGCGGGCAGCTCTGACGATGACTGTTGACTGGCGGGCAGCTCTGACGATGACTGTTGACTGGCGGGCAGCTCTGACGATGACTGTTGACTGGCGGGCAGATCTGACGATGACTGTTGACTGGCGGGCAGATCTGACGATGACTGTTGACTGGCGGGCAGCTCTGATGATGACTGTTGACTGGCGAGGCTGGGTTGACGCACTTGTAGCCTGGTGCGTGGTGCTGGTACTGGGCTTACCAGATTATGTACACGCACCTCCAGGCTAGTGCGGGGAGCGGGAACAGGACGAGTTGGACTGGGTTGACGCACTTCCGGGTCCGCACGAGAGACAGGAGCTGGAAACCCAGGGCTATGGAGGCGCACAGCCGGTCTAGATCTTACCTCCTGCACAACCCGCCTTGGCTGGATGGAACTAGTAGCCCTGTACGAGCGGGGTGCTCGTACAGGGCAGACTGGGCTGTGCAGGGGCCTGATGGTAGCCGTGCGTAGAGCGGGAGTTGGGTAGCCTGGTCCTCGGAGGCGTACCGGCGACCAGATGCGCTGCGCAGGCATCCTCCTACCAGGCTGGATGCCCGCTCTAGCACGGCACCTGCGAGGGGCTGGAATAACGCGCACCGGACTGTGCGTGCGTATGGGTGAGATAGTGCGCTCCTCAGCGAAACATAGCGCTCTCCACCCCATACGCTCCTCCATATAACCACGAGTAGCTGGCTTCCGGCTCTTCTTACGCCTAGCCAAACTACCCGTGTGCCCCCCCCCAAAATGTTCTTGGGGGTGCCTCTCGTGCTTCTCCTTCAGCGCGTACTTGGCCTCGTACCACCGCCTCTCTGCCTTGGCTGCCTCAATTTCCCACTGCGGGCGTCGATAATCCCCAGCCTGATGCCAGGGTCCGGCCCCGTCCAGAACTTCCTCCCAAGTCCACTTCTCCCGCCAGTCCAACTCGAACTCCGTCTGCTCCTTCCTCTGCTGCTTGGTCCTTTGGTGGTGGGTGATTCTGTCACAGTTGTCTTCGTCTTCTGACGATAATGCGAAATCGTCATCAGAAAATGTGGACCAAAACGCAGCAGGTACGTGAATGCTCATCTTGATTTTTAATTAATCTCAAAAATGAACATACAAAATAACAAAACACAAAAAACGAACACTCGACAAATAAACAGTCTGGTAAGGCACAAGGCTATACACAGAATAATCACCCACAAATCACACACACAAACACACCCTAATATATGGGACTCTCAATCAAAGGCAGATAGACAACACCTGCCTTCAACTGAGAGTCCCAACCCCAATTAACCAAACATAGAAACACACACACCAGACTAACCATAGAATACAACCACATAGACCATCAACCAAAAACCCAGAAATACTAAATCAAACACCCTTTACACAAACACAACACCCCGAACCACATAAAACAAATACCCTCTGCCACGTCCTGACCAAACTACAAAAACAATTAACCTTATACTGGCCAGGATGTGACATGTTAGTATAGTGAATGACAGTAAAACACTCCTAACAGTCTACTACTACTGAGACAGGTTGGTGTAATGTTAGTATAGTGAATGACAGTAAAACACTCCTAACAGTCTACTACTACTGAGACAGGTTGGTGTAATGTTAGTATAGTGAATGACAGTAAAACACTCCTAACAGTCTACTACTACTGAGACAGGTTGGTGTAATGTTAGTATAGTGAATGACAGTAAAACACTCCTAACAGTCTACTACTACTGAGACAGGTTGGTGTAATGTTAGTATAGTGAATGACAGTAAAACACTCCTAACAGTCTACTACTACTGAGACAGGTTGGTGTAATATTAGTATAGTGAATGACAGTAAAACACTCCTAACAGTCTACTACTACTGAGACAGGTTGGTGTAATGTTAGTATAGTGAATGACAGTAAAACACTCCTAACAGTCTACTACTACTGAGACAGGTTGGTGTAATGTTAGTATAGTGAATGACAGTAAAACACTCCTAACAGTCTACTACTACTGAGACAGGTTGGTGTAATGTTAGTATAGTGAATGACAGTAAAACACTCCTAACAGTCTACTACTACTGAGACATGTTGGTGTAATGTTAGTATAGTGAATGACAGTAAAACACCCCTAACAGTCTACTACTACTGAGACAGGTTGGTGTCAGTTTAATCATACAACATGGAGCTGACTGGATGTGGTCAAGTCAAATTCAATACATCAATATTCATATATTATAGTTCTACATTTAACATTTCATATGATAATGTAATTGTATCATAGTTCCACTATAGTGTAGTGATCCTCTACATTTCATATGATAATGTAATTATATCATAGTTCTACTATAGTGTAGTGAACCTCTACATTTCATATGATAATGTAATTGTATCATAGTTCCACTATAGTGTAGTGATCCTCTACATTTCATATGATAATGTAATTGTATCATAGTTCCTCTATAGTGTAGTGATCCTCTACATTTCATATGATAATGTAATTGTATCATAGGTCCTCTATAGTGTAGTGATCCTCTACATTTCATATGATAATGTAATTGTATCATAGTTCTACTATAGTGTAGTGATCCTCTACATTTCATATGATAATGTAATTGTATCATAGTTCCTCTATAGTGTAGTGATCCTCTACATTTCATATGATAATGTAATTGTATCATAGTTCTACTATAGTGTAGTGATCCTCTACATTTCATATGATAATGTAATTGTATCATAGTTCCTCTATAGTGTAGTGATCCTCTACATTTCATATGATAATGTAATTGTATCATAGGTCCTCTATAGTGTAGTGATCCTCTACATTTCATATGATAATGTAATTGTATCATAGTTCTACTATAGTGTAGTGATCCTCTACATTTCATATGATAATGTAATTGTATCATAGTTCCTCTATAGTGTAGTGATCCTCTACATTTCATATGATGCGTAGGTTGTTTGCCTTTTACATGTGCATCCTGAGTTTGATTCCCTGCCCCGCTGATCACTACATTGGTGTCAGAAATGGTGTCTGAGACTTGCTTTTTTTTAAAAATTGCATTTGGGACAGTGTGAGCCATGTAACAATTCCCACCATGTGGGTTAAGCCTATTCACTTCCCTGCCCGCTGTTTGCCTACAATATTAATAGCATAGGCTACCCGACATTCGTTGAACAAAGAGACACAATAAAATGAGTGAAAGGATTTTAGGATAATATCAGTAAGTGTTGATTTAGAGTTGTCTTCTGTGTTTAGACTTCTAGTTGCCTTTATCAACAGGGTGAAATGTAATAAATGACATCTCCTCAGAGTTGGGAAGATCCTACATCTGTACACATTATTTAACATGGTGACATGGTGCTGCTAGTGATAGAAAACATTAAGAGACAGAATACAGGCAGTGGAGTTTGCACAAAGTTTACATACAACAATATATTGAACTAGGTAGACTGAGCATAGAGCTAAAAGCTATAAGCACGGGGAAGAAACTGTTCAGATGGGGGTCTATAACATCCAATCACGTAGGTTTACAGCAGCTGACAGTTACAACTTCATTGCTAACAACTCAAACTGCCTTATTTAACAAAAGACATCATCTCTGTACAGATGTAGGATCTGAATTTGATCACCCTGTTGCAGGAAAACTAAAACTTGTAGTGTATTTGATGTTTTAAAAGTCTTCTGAAGTTTGTCATTTCCACATTCCACTTTAAAATGTTAATTATAATCCACATACTTTTCCTGCTGTAGTAAACTGTCTCAAATTAAGATCCTACATCTGTAGCAAAATACCTGTCTCCATGTATTCTCCTTTGACCATTGTTATTTGACATCTTGTATTTACTGTTGTTTAGGCTGGTAGAATGAGTTGCCAGTGAAAGCTACTTCATCTGCAAGAAAACAGACGGCTGCACCAGTGACTGTCAGAAGTTTTGTGATTTCCTCATATGAACGTGAAAGTAAGTGTGTAGTCTACGCAGTTACAAAACGGCTGTTGAAACTGTGGAACATATTTCTCGGTAACATTAGAAGTTGGATAAATGTGTTGATATGTAGGAAAGATGGGCAAACTCTCATTGGTCTTGGCTTTCTACAAACTGTTATAAGGTTAGTCTATGTCAGACATTCAATTATCAGAGTAGGTTTGAGCTATGATCTCTGTGAACTGATCTGAACAGGTTTAGACTGGTCATCTATGATATGTAGGTTATATACAGTACATTCTCTGTCCTGCTACTGGTAGGACTAGAACATTATGTTGATCTGAACAGGTTTAGACTGGTCATCTATGATATGTAGGTTATATACATTACATTCTCTGTCCTGCTACTGGTAGGACTATAACATTATGTTGATCTGAACAGGTTTAGACTGGTCATCTATGATATGTAGGTTATATACAGTACATTCTCTGTCCTGCTACTGGTAGGACTATAACATTATGTGAACTGATCTGAACAGGTTTAGACAGGTCATCTATGATATGTAGGTTATATACAGTACATTCTCTGTCCTGCTACTGGTAGGACTATAACATTATGTTGATCTGAACAGATTTAGACTGGTCATCTATGATATATTTGACTAGGCAAGTCAGTTAAGAACAAATTCTTATTCACAAAGACCGCCTAGCCCGGCCAAACATGGACGACACTGTTCCAATTGTGAGCTGCCCTATGGGACTCCCAACCACAGCCAGATGTGATGCTGCCTGGATTCAATCCAGGGACTACAGTGACATCTCTTGCACTGAGATGCAGTGTCTTAGACCACTGTGCCACTCGGGAGCCAGAGTCGAGGTTTAGACCTCTAAACATTTAGATCACTATACATTATAACCTAGTCTACTTTATATTATATAACATCTACATATCACTAACAACCACTACTATACATTATAACCTAGTCTACTTTACATAATATAACACCTACATATCACTAACAACCCACTACTTTACATAATATAAAATATCTTACTTGATGCAAATAAACTTTCTGAATGGATCAATGATTTCCCCCTCAGATCAATCAGATCAATCATGTCCGTTTTAGCCCTTCTGTCTATATTCTCAGATAGTTTAGAAAAGAACAGATTGAAAGACAATAAATAGCCTACTTTTAATGAATAAAAATAAGTGTGAGACATGGCCTTGTGTTGCTGTACTGTCTAGAACTACCTTAACAGTGACTTATTATTATTATTGACAGTTACCATGGAGATGAAATGTCAGAACTACATGTTCATGTGATGCATTAAATCACCTGACTGTTTCTATGTCTGTTAGTAAATGTTTTATTTCTCAAAGAGATAATGAATAAATGAGAACAATAATTAGTTGTCACTGTGTTAACCACAACCAACATGCTGGATCTCTGTTTAGGGGACAGTGCTCTAAAAATGAGTCTCTCTGGGGAGAGAGAGGAGGGGGGACCTGCCTCTAAAATGAGTCTCTCTGGGGAGAAAGAGGAGGGGGTCCCTGTCTATAAAATGCATCTCTCTGGGGGACATGACACCAAAGCTAAGAGGTGAGATAACAATTTTAGGAATAATTTATTAAGTTTATTTCCAAAATAAATAGCTATCTTAAGATGAATGCAGTTACTGTAAATCTCTCTGGATAAGAGCATCTGCTAAATCAGGGGTTCTCAATCCGGGGTCTGTGGAGGTACTGCAGGGGTTCCACGGCACCCTGACTGTACTCGTTGCAATGTAAGACATTTGATAGAATTTCCACATGACACGACCACTTTGTCTACTCTTAATTATTGCCTAATATAATGGAATGCATATTTTCTTTACCAATTCTGATCGTTGTTACAATAAGAATTTTGACAATTTTACCATTATATCAACACACTCTTCACACCCGTTTAACAACTCTAAATAGCTTTGGCATAGTGGGCATCAAGTCCCTTGCCAATAATGTTGCCTACAACGTTGCATACAATGTTCATTTTCATCGAACACAGATTACGCCCGAGATGCCTTCAATTTGCCTAATTTATAGCCATGCCCAATTTAGGATTGTTTTTTAACAACGTGATGTTGCTCTCCAAAGGGAGAACTTGAAATAACATGATGTAGATAATTAAATAATCAAAAGAAAAACGTGTTAATTTTACACTCTTAGAAAAGAAGGTTCCTTATAGAACCAAAAAAGCTTCTATCACTTATATGGAACCACTAAAAAGTTATATATATTTTTGGGTTCAGTGAAGAAGAACTTCTCGAGTTCTGATCAACAAAAGGTTAATGTTTTGATGATGTGAACCCTCCAGTGGTCAGATCAATTCTGCCTGTTTTTTCCAGCGCCCGGCCCAGGATTTGAACCTGCCGCCTTTCGGCCACAGGTCCAACTCCTGCCGCACTCCAACTCCTTAGCCGCTGGGTGAAAACCTGAGTTAATCTTCAGAAATAAACATGAGTTAATCTGCCAAAATGAAGACAAAATAATCACTTGTTATACATAATTATTATACATAAATCATTGCCAAAAGCACAAGACATATATTATTTATGGATTGATCATATAGAAATATAAAACATTATTTTTAACTACTACAAAGCATTTACATGTGGAGCAGGAACCACTGACTCGCTGCATTATTCTATAGTATTATCAAGACACCTGCTGTTAAAGCTTAACTACTTAGGACAGCTCACGAGGTGTCCTAAATATCTGCCCACTAGGTGGGACTAGAGACTTCATGCATAGCTTTAATTTATACCCATAAGTGTCAAATATATTTTTTCTCAGCACTTATACGACCAATTTTCTACTCTGAGACGCTTTGTGGATATGGGCCCAGATCTCAAAATATTGTTATAAAAAAAGTTGAATGTTTGTTTAACATAATAATAAAAAATGAATATTACTAATGTAACCCACTGTAAAGACTGGGTTTAGTTGATTGTGTTGCACTGCTCATGTCCGCGTTCTGGAACTGTCCGCGTCCCCGTACAGAACGTCCGCATCCACGTCCGGTGTGGCGCCAAGCATATTGTCCGGTTATGTGCAAAGTGTGCTGAGGTGACCTTGGGGAATAATGACTGAGTTTGTTACAGTGTTGAAACGCCGAAGTTTATTGTTCAATTTGCTTTTTGGTCAGGGACAGTATGAGTGTAGCCAGATCCTTTTCACTCTCTATCCTTGTTTCATTTTGTGGTTCACCTGATTCGTCATCATCATTGAGACAGATGAACGACCTGCTAGTTATCCAAGCTAGTCGGTACAGCTAGGTAAGCTAGCTAGCTACTCTACCAGCAGCATCCTAGTTATCCTAGCTAGTCGGTACAGCTAGGTAAGCTAGCTAGCTACTCTACCAGCAGCATCCTAGTTATCCTAGCTAGTTGGTACAGCTAGGTAAGCTAGCTAGCTACTCTACCAGCAGCATCCAAGTTGTCCTTGCTAGTCGGTACAGCTCGGTAAGCTAGCTAGCTACTCTACCAGCAGCATCCTAGTTATCCTAGCTAGCTACTCTACCAGCAGCATCCTAGTTATCCTAGTTAGTCAGTACAGCTAGGTAAGCTAGCTACTCTACCAGCAGTACCCTAGTTATCCAAGCTAGTCGGTACAGCTAGGTAAGCTAGCTAGCTACTCTACCAACAGCATCCTAGTTATCCAAGCTAGTCGGTACAGCTAGGTAAGCTAGCTAGCTACTCTACCAGCAGCATCCTAGTTATCCTAGCTAGTCGGTACAGCTAGGTAAGCTAGCTAGCTAGCTACTCTACCAGCAGCATCCTTGTTATCCTAGCTAGTCGGTACAGCTAGGTAAGCTAGCTAGCTACTCTACCAACAGCATCCTAGTTATCCAAGCTAGTCGGTACAGCTAGGTAAGCTAGCTAGCTACTCTACCAGCAGCATCCTAGTTATCCTAGCTAGTCGGTACAGCTAGGTAAGCTAGCTAGCTAGCTACTCTACCAGCAGCATCCTAGTTATCCTAGCTAGTCGGTACAGCTAGGTAAGCTAGATAGCTACTCTACCAGCAGCATCCTAGTTATCCTAGCTAGTCGGTACAGCTAGGTAAGCTAGCTAGCTACTCTACCAGCAGCATCCTAGTTATCCTAGCTAGTCAGTACAGCTAGGTAAGCTAGCTAGCTACTCTACCAGCAGCATCCTAGTTATCCTAGCTACCACTACATCATCACCGGCTGCTGCATTTCTTGTGGACCGATGGAGCTCCCCGGTTGTTTCTTCCACCTGTTAAATCCCGTGGAGGGCTTCTCCCTCTCTCGTTGACGGATGCTGGCTACCTCTGTCCGGTTCTCCTCTCTTCATTAGATGGACGGTAACTTTAATGTTTAACCCCTCTGTGTCCAATGACCAATCTTTTGGCTATTATTTTTGGGGCGTCTCAAGTAGGCTGGACACATTCCATTTTTTTTTATTCTCAGCTGCCTCACCAATGTCTGTAAGTAAAGTAATAACTTTTAATTGCTAAATATTTTCAATAGATGGCAGCATAAGACCACGAAACATCAGTTATATGCTAACGTTACATGCAGCAATATGATTGACATAAAATAGCATGCAACCACAGACTATATGTCCCATGATTTTCTAAAATGGTCACTCATTACTTTAGTTAGCTATATATCTCGTATTAGGCCTGTGTTGCTTTTGGGAGAGCAACATAATAGTGACTATAGCAGGTATTGAACCCCGGGTAAATTATCACTAGTCAGAACCTCAACCTTAGTATACATGCATTATAAAAAAATCATCTTAATATCTGATATTGGGAGTAAACAACCTCGGAACAGAAAAGACGAGTGCGTCTTCCAGCCCACCAATAAATGACATAATTCAACCCTCCCGGTTAGTAAATTTACCTCAACATTTTACCTTTAAATTAAATTTACCTCAACATGCCCCTGGCTTGCGCGAGAAGGCAGAGCAGGTCGATGCTGGTTGATGAATTAGAGAATAAATGTACTGGGAAAATACGTTTTTCTAGACCAGAGGTGACTGAATTAAGGTTCAGGCTTAATGATAATCGTTATATTAATGAAGTGTAAAACATGAGCATAAAAACAGGTAATAATAAACATGAATCATCGCTTTTTCAGTCCTTCCTCTTGCATCAGCAGTGTAGAGAGGGACAGAAAGAAGCGCGGGGAGAGGTGGTGTATCCACGGAGAACTAAACTAATATTATGAAATATCATTTGTGGTCTTATGCTGCCATCTATTGGAATTATTTAGCAACTGCAGTACAACTGAATAATTTGAAAATTCCTTACTAAAGTTTGGCTGGATAATAGAACGAGTCAAAATTCCCCCAAGGCTGAAAAACAGCTTTAGAACGTTGGCTAAGCTGGAACACTAATGCGAGCCCATAGCTAATGAATGGAATGGAACACTAGTACGAGCCCATAGCTAATGAATGGAATGGAACACTAGTGCCAGCCCATAGCTAATGAATGGAATGGAACACTAGTGCGAGCCCATAGCTAATGAATGGAATGGAACACTTGTGAGAGCCCATAGCTAATGAATGGAATGGAACACTAGTGCGAGCCCATAGCTAATGAATGGAATGGAACACTAGTGCGAGCCCATAGCTAATGAATGGAATGGAACACTGAATGGTATGTCCTGTGTTGGTTGTTGCTGAGAGAGAGAGCTGATTGGTATGTCCTGTGTTGGTTGTTGCTGAGAGAGAGCTGATTGGTACGTCCTGTGTTGGTTGTTGCTGAGAGAGAGAGCTGATTGGTATGTCCTGTGTTGGTTGTTGCTGAGAGAGCTGATTGGTATGTCCTGTGTTGGTTGTTGCTGAGAGAGAGAGCTGATTGGTATGTCCTGTGTTGGTTGTTGCTGAGAGAGAGAGAGCTGATTGGTATGTCCTGTGTTGGTTGTTGCTGAGAGAGAGAGCTGATTGGTATGTCCTGTGTTGGTTGTTGCAGAGAGAGAGAGCTGATTAGTATGTCTTGTGTTGGTTGTTGCTGAGAGAGAGAGCTGATTGGTACGTCCTGTGTTGGTTGTTGCTGAGAGAGAGAGCTGATTGGTATGTCCTGTGTTGGTTGTTGCTGAGAGAGAGATCTGATTGGTATGTCCTGTGTTGGTTGTTGCTGAGAGAGAGAGCTGATTGGTATGTCCTGTGTTGGTTGTTGCTGAGAGAGAGAGCTGATTGGTATGTCCTGTGTTGGTTGTTGCTGAGAGAGAGAGCTGATTAGTATGTCCTGTATTGGTTGTTGCTGAGAGAGAGAGAGCTGATTGGTACGTCCTGTGTTGGTTGTTGCTGAGAGAGAGAGAGAGAGAGAGAGAGAGAGAGAGAGAGCTGATTGGTATGTCCTGTGTTGGTTGTTGCTGAGAGAGAGAGCTGGTTGGTATGTCCTGTGTTGGTTGTTGCTGAGAGAGAGAGAGCTGATTGGTACGTCCTGTGTGTGTCAATAGGACACAGTTTATTTTAATTATTGACATTGTTTGTAGTATTCTGTTTTTGTTCTCAGGGGGGAAGGGGAAGGCACCTAGGGAGTGCTTAGGCAAGAGACCTGCGGGCATACATAACCCATACTATTTACTGTCTATGCACACTAGGTAAGACCTGGGCGGACCATCCCCTGTATTTTGGTTAGCGCACCAGGTGGTGCTAAGTTAGGTAAGTAGTGGGTAGGTCACCAGGTGGTGCTAAGTTAGGTAAGTAGTGGGTAGGTCACCAGGTGGTGCCAAGTTAGGTCAGTAGTGGGTAGGTCACCAGGTGGTGCTAAGTTAGGTCAGTAGTGGGGAGGCAGGTAAAATAGGAGAGAGGGCTACATTTACTTTCTTTGCTTTGGTTCTGTCCAGCCCCTTTTCCCCAAATTTACCGTGTGAAGGAATAAATTCCCAGTAAATGGTAAATTCTCTGCCTTTTGTCATCCTTACTCGCACCTACAATCCCATACCTCTTTCACTCCACCTACAGTCCCATACCTCTTTCACTCCAGCTACAGTCCCATACCTCTTTCACTCCAGCTACAGTCCCATACCTCTTTCACTCCACCTACAGTCCCATACCTCTTTACCTCCACCTACAGTCCCATACCTCTTTCACTCCACCTACAGTCCCATACCTCTTTACCTCCACCTACAGTCCCATACCTCTTTACCTCCACCTACAGTCCCATACCTCTTTCACTCCACCTACAGTCCCATACCTCTTTCACTCCACCTACAGTCCCATACCTCTTTACCTCCACCTACAGTCCCATACCTCTTTACCTCCACCTACAGTCCCATACCTCTTTACCTCCACCTACAGTCCCATACCTCTTTACCTCCACCTACAGTCCCAAACCTCTTTACCTCCACCTACAGTCCCATACCTCTTTCACTCCACCTACAGTCCCATACCTCTTTCACTCCACCTACAGTCCCATACCTCTTTCACTCCACCTACAGTCCCATACCTCTTTCACTCCTACAGTCCCAAACCTCTTTACCTCCACCTACAGTCCCATACCTCTTTACCTCCACCTACAGTCCCATACCTCTTTACCTCCACCTACAGTCCCATACCTCTATACCTCCACCTACAGTCCCATACCTCTTTACCTCCACGGGGAGTTGAGTTGTAGCAGGGTGTTGCGTTCCCTCTTCATAGAGGCGTGCGTAACAGCAGCATAAGACCACGAAGCATCAGTTATATGCTACAAGCAGCAATATGATTGACATAAAATAGCATGCAACCACAGACTATATGTCCCATGATTTTCTAAAATTGTAACTCTAGTTAGCTATATATCTGGTATTGGGGCTGTGTTGCTTCAGGGAGAGCAACAAAATAGTGACTATAGCGGGTATTGAACCCCGGGTAAATTATCACTAGTCAGAACCTCAACCTCAGTATACATGCATTATAAAAAATCATCTTAATATCTGATATTGGGAGTAAACAACCTCGGAACAGAAAAGACAAGAGTGCGTCTTCCAGCCCACCAATAAATTACATCATTCAACCCTCCCGGTTAGTAAATTTACCTCAACATGCCCTTCTTCTTCACATAAAAACAGGTAATAATTAACATGAATCATCATTATATTACTTTACAGTAATCTGTTAAATGCTTTTTCAGTCCTTCCTCTTGTGTTAGCAGTATGGAAAGGGACAGAAAGAAGCTCACACAGGAGTTTTCCTGTGAGGGGGAGTGGTGGTGTATCCAGGGAGAAAACTAATCTTCTGAAATGTCATTTGTGGTCCTATGCTGCCATCTATTGGAATTATGTAGCAACTGCAGTAGTACTGAATGATGTTTAATTCCTTACTAAAGTAGTAATTACTCAGAATTGCAAAATATACAATCTTCTAGTTAATTTTATCACTTACGTCTGTCTGTCTGTCTCACTGTCTGTCTGTGTCTGTCTCACTGTCTGTCTGTCTGTGTCTGTCTCACTGTCTGTCTGTCTGTGTCTGTCTCACTGTCTGTCTGTCTGTGTCTGTCTCACTGTCTGTCTGTCTGTGTCTGTCTCACTGTCTGTCTGTCTGTGTCTGTCTCACTGTCTGTCTGTCTGTCTCACTGTCTGTCTGTCTGTGTCTGTCTCACTGTCTGTCTGTCTGTGTCTGTCTCACTGTCTGTCTGTCTGTCTGTCTGTCTGTCTGTCTGTCTGTCTGTCTGTCTGTCTGTCTGTCTGTCTGTCTGTCTGTCTGTCTGTCTGTCTGTCTGTCTGTCTGTCTGTCTGTCTGTCTGTCTGTCTGTCTGTCTCTGTGTGTCTCACTGTCTCTGTGTCTGTCTCACTGTCTCTGTGTCTGTCTCACTGTCTCTGTGTGTCTCTCTGTCTCTCTGTGTGTCTGTCTGTGTCTCTGTCTCACTGTCTCTGTGTCTGTGTCTGTGTCTGTCTGTGTCTGTCTCACTGTGTCTGTGTCTGTCTCACTGTGTCTGTGTCTGTCTCGTCTGTCTGTCTGTCTGTCTGTCTGTCTGTCTGTCTGTCTGTCTGTCTGTCTGTCTGTCTGTCTGTCTGTCTGTCTGTCTGTCTGTCTGTCTGTCTGTCTGTCTGTCTGTCTGTCTGTCTGTCTGTCTGTCTGTCTGTCTGTCTGATCCCGAGCTCTTCTTATGTATCCCCATCTGAGATCAGAGTAGATGAGAGATGTAATGTTTGTCTCTGTTGTGTTGAAGACCAATAGAGCAGGAGAGACCAGCCTCCCCTGTTCCCAGCTGTGTGTCTATGAAGAGTGACCAGTCTATGGACCGTCCTATATGTTTTAGAGAGGGAGACTTTTCTACTGAACAAAGGTAAGAAGAACTCATGGGTCATGGTCAGTGAGTTAAACAACACTGTCTCTAGTCATTTCTCCTCTCACATTTTACCATTTATTTTCGTTGTTTTCATAATCCATAGGCTAATCCTTTTGTCCATTTCATAGTCCTAAAACAATATTAAACAAACACAACATTCCCTTCCTGTGTGTGTGTGTGTGTGTGTGTGTGTGTGTGTGTGTGTGTGTGTGTGTGTGTGTGTGTGTGTGTGTGTGTGTGTGTGTGTGTGTGTGTACTCCCTGGATGAGGAGATGTAATCTCATGTTTTGTCCACAGAAACCAACAGGAGAGATCAGAGTCAGAGATTCTCAGTGGTCAGTCTGCCCAGAGTCATCAAACAGACCTGGCCTCCATATTCAGAGTATGTGGTCCTGTTATGTACATTTGTTTTTGTTAAGCTTAAGTAAAGTTAATCTGTCAATCATTTATTAATGTGTTTATGAGAAAGCATTTCTTCTCTTGCTTAACTTATTTACTTAATTTTTTTCAGTTGCTTGAAGAGAATATTATGACATTTGTGAAGAACGAGCTGAAGATGTTCAAGAGGATTCTTAGTCCAGAACTCCCAGAAGGCTTTGAGAGTCAGAAGCAGGATAAGGAAGTGGTGGATGCTGAAGATGAGAAGCAGGAGAGCAGTGCCAGAGAGGGGGCTCTGAAGATCACACTGCACGTCCTGAGGAAAATGAACCAGAAGAAGCTTGCTGACACACTAGAGAAAAGTAAGAGCTGTCTGCCTCATGTTGAATGCTGTTTTATAACATTTAAAAGCTGTAGCTAAAGTACAGCTAAAGTAGCTGTGTAACTCAATGATATTGTAGCAGCCTCAACACAACACCTAGTGACCTCATCAAGTAGCAGCAGGGATGTGTTGTGGTGATTCAATTAGAGAGAGAGAGAGAGAGAGAGAGAGAGAGAGAGAGAGAGACAACATTAATAATACCATCAATAACACCAATAATAATATAATCAGTCACACCAGTCTGTAATACATTATGAGAACATTTACACATTTACATAGACAGTTAAGATAATAAATTATTATAATTTAAACTTTACAACAGTCCTCCAATACTGTAGGCATTAAAACAAACATAATATTAATATCCTCTGTGTTATTTCTTCATTCAGATGAGCTTGCTGTGATTTGCCAACGTGAACTCAAATCTAATCTTAAGAAGAAGTTTCAATGTGTATTTGAGGAGATCGCTAAACAAGGAAACCCAACACTTCTCAATAAGATCTACACAGAGCTCTACATCACAGAGGGTGGAACAGGAGAGGTCAATAATGAAAATGAGCTGAGACAGATTGAGACCACAACCAGGAAACAAGCAAGACCAGAGACTGCAATCAAATGTAACGACATCTTCAAACCCCTGGACAAGACAAACTTATCAGAACTGTGCTGACAAAGGGAGTCGCTGGCATTGGAAAAACAGTCTCTGTGCAGAAGTTCATTCTGGACTGGGCTGAAGGAAAAGCAAATCAGGATGTCCAATTTGTATTTTCATTCCCTTTTCGGGAGCTCAATTTGATGAAAGAGGACAAACACACTTTCATTGAACTTCTCAATCACTTCTCAATGGAAACCAAAGAATCAAAAATCTCCAACTACAACAAGTACAAAGTTCTGTTCATCTTTGATGGTCTGGATGAGTGCCGACTGCCCCTAGACTTCCAGAAGAACAAGATCTGTTGTGACGTCACAGAGTCAACCTCAGTGGATGTTCTGCTGACAAATCTCATCAAGGGAAATCTGCTTCACTCTGCTCTCCTCTGGATAACTACCCGACCTGCAGCAGCCAATAAGATCCCTTCAGGGTGTGTTGACCAGGTGACAGAGGTACGAGAGTTCAATGACCCACAGAAGGAGGAGTACTTCAGGAAGAGATTCAGTGATGAGGACCTGGCCAGCAGAATCATCTCACACATAAAGACATCAAGGAGCCTCCACATCATGTGCCACATTCCAGTCTTCTGTTGGATTTCTGCAACAGTCCTTGAACACATGTTGGAATATAAGAGAGAAGAGATGCCCAAGACTCTGACTGAGATGTACACACACCTTGTGGTGTTTCATACCAAACAGAAGAATGAAAGTATCTTTGGAGAAGGATTCTCCCTGATCTTCTCCTTGATGTACTTGACTGTTTCTTCATGGCTCTGTGAGCTTCTTCTTGTCTTTGTCAGTAGACCTCGTTAAGTGCTTCTGATTGGACTCCAGTGAGAGGCCCAGAAGGAAGCGGAGGAACAGGTCCAGGTTTCCTGTCTCACTTTGTAAGGCTTTATCCACAGCACTCTTGTAGACGGTAACTTTACGCCTTTGTCTGATCCTCACAGAAAGGTTCCTGGACGTTGTTTGCAGTTTGTCCATTAGATTCCCATCACTCTTGTAGAAAGTTACTTCAGGCTCATCTTTTGTTTTCAGATTGTTCATTACATTCTCATTGTTGTTGATAAATGAGAGAAACACATATAGAGCAGCCAGAAACTCCTGAATGCTCAGATGAACAAAGCAGTACACCTTGTCCTGGTACAGCCCACATTCCTCTTTAAAGAGCTGTGTGCACAATCCTGAGAACACTGAGGCTTCATTGACATCAATGCCAGCCTCTTTCAGGTCTTCTTCATAGAAAATCAGAATGCCATTCACAAGCTGTTGAAAAGCCAGTTTTCCCAGTGACAGAATGATCTCTTTATTCCAGTGTGGACCTGTCTCTTCCTTCCCAGAAAGGAGCATCAATCTGTTCCACTGTCTGAATGAACTGAATGACCATTTTCTAGTGGAGGAGATCCAAAGCTACCTGAGATCAGGAAGTCTCTCAAAACCCAACCTGTCACCTGCAGTGGTCAGCTCTGGTCTTTGTGTTGCTGACTTCAGAAAAGGAGCTCGATGTGTTTGACCTGAAGAAATACTCCAGATCAGAGGAAGGTCTTCTGAGGCTGCTGCCAGTGGTCAAAGCCTCCAGAGCTGTTCTGTGATTAAATAAAATACATGTAAGAACTAATCATCAGGAAGAAATATGAAGTTTAGAGAAAAATATGTATATAATGTTATATTGAAAAATGTATTGAATAAATGCATTGTTTTGCATGTATATAATATTATATTGAAAACCATTTTGAATCGGTGTATTGGTGTTCACATTAGTATGACGATATAACCATACAATTATATTAGAAGGAAGATGAATCTATATGTTGTTGGAGAGAATAAACCAAATGCATCTGCCATTGTCCTTCTACACTACTTGTTAAATTAACAGTGTGTTTGTGAATTCATGAGGATCTCTTTGTCAGGCTGTCAGGCTGTCAAGTCACAGAGGAAAGCTGTGCTTCTCTGGCCTCAGCTCTGAGGTCAAACCCCTCACACCTGAGAGAGCTGGACCTGAGCTACAATCACCCAGGAGACTCAGGAGTCAGACTGCTCTCTGCTGGACTGGAGGATCAACACTGCAGACTGGAGAAACTCAAGTATGGAGAGGGTTTATGTCAATGTTCATATCAGACATGTTTGACTTATCAGGCTAGTTAACCTCTATGGGCTAGGCGGGACGAATTCGTCCCACCTACGTAACAGCCAGTTGAAGCCTGTGGCGCGATTTTCAAATACCTTAAAAATCCTATTACTTCAATTTCTCAAACATATGACTATTTTACAGCTATTTAACCTGTTAGGGCTAGGGGGCAGCATTTGCACGTCTGGATAAAAAAAATGTACCCGATTTAATCTGGTTACTAATCCTACCCAGTAACTAGAATATGCATATACTTATTATATATGGATAGAAAACACTCTAAAGTTTCTAAAACTGTTTGAATGGTGTCTGTGAGTATAACAGAACTCATTTGGCAGGCAAAACCCTGAGACATTTTCTGACAGGAAGTGGATACCTGATGTGTTGTATTGACTTTAAACCTATCCCATTGAAAAACACAGGGGCTGAGGAATATTTTGGCACTTCCTATTGCTTCCACTAGATGTCACCAGCCTTTACAAAGTGTTTTGAGTCTTCTGGAGGGAGATCTGACCGAACAAGAGCCATGGAACGATGATGTCCCATTAGACACCTGGCGCGCGAGTTCATGTTGGGTACCCTCGTTCCAATACGTTATAAAAGAGTATGCATTCGTCCACCTTGAATATTATTCATGTTCTGGTTAAAAAAGGCCCTAATGATTTATGCTATACAACGTTTGACATGTTTGAACGAACGGAAATATATTTTTTCCCCTCGTTCATGACGAGAAGTCCGGCTGGCTTAGATCATGTGCTAACAAGACGGAGATTTTTGGACATAAATGATGAGCTTTTTTGAACAAAACTACATTCGTTATGGACCTGTGATACCTGGAAGTGACATCTGATGAAGAGAATCAAAGGTAATGGATTATTTACATAGTATTTTCGATTTTAGATCTCCCCAACATGACGTCTAGTCTGTATCGCAACGCGTATTTTTCTGGGCGCAGTGCTCAGATTATTGCAAAGTGTGATTTCCCAGTAAGGTTATTTTTAAATCTGGCAAGTTGATTGCGTTCAAGAGATGTAAATCTATAATTCTTTAAATGACAATATAATATTTTACCAATGTTTTCTAATTTTAATTATTTAATTTGTGACGCTGACTTGACTGCCGGTTATTGGAGGGAAACGATTTCCTCAACATCAATGCCATAGTAAAACGCTGTTTTTGGATATAAATATGAACTTGATAGAACTAAAAATGCATGCATTGTCTAACATAATGTCCTAGGAGTGTCATCTGATGGAGATTGTAAAAGGTTAGTGCATCATTTTAGCTGGTTTTATGGTTTTGGTGACCCTGTCTTTGACTTGCCATAAACATTACACACAACTCTTGTAAATGTACTGTCCTAACATACTCTAAATTTATGCTTTCGCCGTAAAACCTTTTTGAAATCGTAAAACGTGGTTAGATTAAGGAGATGTTTATCTTTCAAAGGGTGTAAAATAGTTGTATGTTTGAAAAATTTGAATTTGACATTTATTTGGATTCAAATTTGCCGCTCTTGAAATGCACCTGCTGTTGATGGAGTGCACCACGGGTGGCACGCTAGCGTCCCACCTAGCCCATAGAGGTTAAAGACAAGACTCTCGTTAATTGAACCACACTTTCCGATTTCAAAAAGGCTTTACAACGAAAGCAAAACATTAGATTATGTCAGCAGAGTACCAAGCCAGAAATAATCAGACACCCATTTTTCAAGCTAGCATATAATGTCACAAAAACCCAGAAGACAGCTAAATGCAGCACTAACCTTTGATGATCTTCATCAGATGACACACCTAGGACATTATGTTATACAATACATGCATGTTTTGTTCAATCAAGTTCATATTTATATCAAAAAACAGCTTTTTACATTAGCATGTGAAGTTCAGAACTAGCATACCCCCCGCAAACTTCCGGCGAATTTACTAACAATTTACTAAATTACTCACGATAAACGTTCACAAAAAGCATAACAATTATTTTAAGAATTATAGATACATTACTCCTCTATGCACTTGATATGTCCGATTTTAAAATAGCTTTTCGGTGAAAGCACATTTTGCAATATTCTAAGTACATAGCCCGGCATCACAGGGCTAGCTATTTAGACACCCAGCAGGTTTAGCACTCACCAATATCAGATTTACTGTAAGAAAAATGGACTTACCTTTCCTGTTCTTCATCAGAATGCACTCCCAGGACTTCTACTTCAATAACAAATGTAGGTTTGGTCCAAAATAATCCATAGTTATGTTCCAACAGCGACGTTTTGTTCGTGCGTCCCAGACACTATCCCAATGGTAAATAACGGTCGCGCGCACGGCGCATTTCGTGACAAAAGATTTCTAAATATTTCATTACCGTACTTCGAAGCATGTCAACCGCTGTTTAAAATCAATTTTTATGCCATTTTTCTCGTAAAAAAGCGATAATATTCCGACCGGGAATCTGCAATTAGATAAACAGCCGAAGGAAAATATATCACTGGGTCGAATCGGGCACGCGCCTAATTCCATTGTCCTCTGATGGGCCACTTGGCAAAGGCGATAATGTGTTTCAGCCTGAGGCTGCCTCGTCATCGTTCAGGTTTTTCCCGGGCTCTGAGAGCCTATTGGAGCCCTAGGAAATGTCACGTTACAGCTAAGATCCTGACTCTTCAATAAACAGAAGCAAGAACAACAACACATTGTCAGACAGGCCACTTCCTGAATGAAACCTTCTCAGGTTTTTGCCTGCCAAATGAGTTCTGTTATACTCACAGACACCATTCAAACAGTTTTAGAAACTTTAGGGTGTTTTCTATCCATATGTAATAAGTATATGCATATTCTAGTTACTGGGTAGGAGGGGTAACCAGATTAAATCGGGTACGTTTTTTATCCGGACGTGAAAATACTGCCCCCTATCCCAAACAGGTTAAAAACCTCTTACATCTAGACGTTCCGCTAGCGGAACACCTGCTCCAATATCCAATGATGGGCATGGCGCGAAATACAATTTCCTCTAAAATCCGAAAACTTCCATTTTTCAAACATATGACTATTTCACAGCATTTTAAAGACAAGACTCTCGTTAATCTAACCACACTGTCCGATTTCAAAAAGGCTTTACAGCGAAAGCAAAACATTAGATTATGTCAGCAGAGTACCCAGCCAGAAATAATCAGACACCCATTTTTCAAGCTAGCATATAATGTCACAAAAACCCAGAAGACAGCTAAATGCAGCACTAACCTTTGATGATCTTCATCAGATGACAATCCTAGGACATTATGTTATAACAATACATGCATGTTTTGTTCAATCAAGTTCATATTTATATCAAAAAACAGCTTTTTACATTAGCATGTGACGTTCAGAACTAGCATACCCCCCGCAAACATCCGGTGAATTTACTAAATTACTCACGATAAACGTTCACAAAAAACATAATTATTTTAAGAATTATAGATACAGAACTCCTCTATGCACTCGATATGTCCGATTTTAAAATAGATTTTCGGTGAAAGCACATTTTGCAATGTTCTGAGTAGATAGCCCAGCCATCACGGCTAGCCATTTAGACACTGACCAAGTTTAGCCCTGATCAAACTCCGATTTACTATTACAAAAGTTTCATTACCTTTGTTGTCTTCGTCAGAATGCACTCCCAGGACTGCTACTTCAATAACAAATGTTGGTTTGGTACAAAATAATCCATCGTTATATCCGAATAGCGGCGTTTTGTTCGTGCGTTCCAGACACTATCCGAAATGGTAAAGAAGGGTCGCGCGCATGGCGCAATTCGTGACAAAAAAATTCTAAATATTCCATTACCGTACTTCGAAGCATGTCAACCGCTGTTTAAAATCAATTTTTATGCCATTTTTCTCGTAGAGAAGCGATAATATTCCGACCGGGAATCTCCTTTTTGGCAAACAGAGGAAAAAATCACAAAGACGGGGGCGGCCAGGTCACGCGCCTAAGCCCACAGTCCCTTGATCGGCCACTTGAGAAAGGCGATAATGTGTTTCAGCCTGGGGCTGGGATGACGACATTCAGGTTTTTCCCGGGCTCTGAGCGCCTATGGACGACGTAGGAAGTGTCACGTTAGAGCAGAGATCCTTAGTAAAATATAGAGATGGCAAAGAAGTTCCAGAAATGGTCAGACAGGCCACTTCCTGTAAAGGAATCTCTCAGGTTTTGACCTGCCATTTGAGTTCTGTTATACTCACAGACACCATTCAAACAGTTTTAGAAACTTTAGGGTGTTTTCTATCCATATATAAGTATATGCATATTCTAGTTACTGGGTAGGATTAGTAACCAGATTAAATCGGGTACGTTTTTTAATCAGCCGTGAAAATACTGCCCCCTAGCCATAAGAGGTTAGACACCGACCAAGTTTAGCCCTGACCAAAGTCAGATTTACTATTACAAAAGTTTGATTACCTTTGTTGTCTTCGTCAGAATGCACTCCCAGGACTGCTACAATAACAAATGTTGGTTTGGTCCAAAATAATCCATCGTTATATCCAAATAGCGGAGTTTTGTTCGTGCGTTCCAGACACTATCCGAAATGGTAAATCAGGGTCACGAGCATGGCGCAATTCGTGACAAAAAAATTCTAAATATTCCATTACCGTACTTCGAAGCATGTCAACCGCTGTTTAAAATCCATTTTTATGCCATTTTTCTCGTAAAAAAGCGATACTATTCCGACCGGGAATCTCCGTTTAGGTAAACAGAGGAAAGAAAACAATGCTTTCGGTCGACGCGGGCACGAGCCTGAGTCTCACAGTACTGTAACCAGCCACTACCCAAACGCGCTACTTTTTTTCAGCCAGAGCCTGCAAAGCCACGATTCAGCTTTTTGCCGCCTTCTGAGAGCCTATGGCAGCCGTAGGAAGTGTCACGTAACAGCAGAGATCCTTTGTAATGGATAGAGATGGCAAAGAAGGCCAAGAAATGGTCAGACAGGGTACTTCCTGTACAGAATCTTCTCAGGTTTTGACCTGCCGTTTGAGTTCTGTTATACTCACAGACACCATTCAAACAGTTTTAGAAACTTTGGAGTGTTTTCTATCCAAAGCCAATAATTATATGCATATTCTAGTTACTGGGCAGGAGTAGTAACCAGATTAAATCGGGTACGTTTTTTATCCAGCCGTGTCAATACTGCCCCCTAGCCCTAACAGGTTAACAGAACTGTTTCTCACCAGTTAGTCCCTTTTCTGTTGGAGGTCTCCTGGGACTGATGGTGTATCTGCTGAGTTTAACAGAACTGTTTCTGTTGGAGGTCTCCTGGGACTGATGGTGTATCTGCTGAGTTTAACAGAACTGTTTCTCACCAGTTGGTCCGTTTTCTGTTGGAGGTCTGTTGGGACTGATGGTGTATCTGCTGAGTTTAACAGAACTGTTTCTGTTGCAGGTCTCCTGGGACTGAAGGTGTATCTGCTGAGTTAAACAGAACTGTGTCTCACCAGTTGGTCCCTTTTCTGTTGGAGGACTCCTGGGACTGATGGTGTATCTGCTGAGTTTAACAGAACTGTTTCTGTTGGAGGTCTCCTGGGACTGATGGTGTATCTGCTGAGTTTAACAGAACTGTTTCTGTTGGAGGTCTCGTGGGGACTGATGGTGTATCTGCTGAGTTTAACAGAACTGTTTCTGTTGGAGGTCTCGTGGGGACTGATGGTGTATCTGCTGAGTTTAACAGAACTGTTTCTGTTGGAGGTCTCCTGGGACTGATGGTGTATCTGCTGAGTTTAACAGAACTGTTTCTCACCAGTTAGTCCCTTTTCTGTTGGAGGACTCCTGGGACTGATGGTGTATCTGCCGAGTTTAACCTCTATGGGCTAGGTGGGACGCTAGCGTGCCACCCGTGGTGCACTCCATCAACAGCAGGTGCATTTCAAGAGCGGCAAATTTGAATCCAAATAAATGTCAAAATTCAAATTTTTCAAACATACAACTATTTTACACCCTTTGAAAGATAAACATCTCCTTAATCTAACCACGTTTTACGATTTCAAAAAGGTTTTACGGCGAAAGCATAAATTTAGAGTATGTTAGGACAGTACATTTACAAGAGTTGTGTGTAATGTTTATGGCAAGTCAAAGACAGGGTCACCAAAACCATAAAACCAGCTAAAATGATGCACTAACCTTTTACAATCTCCATCAGATGACACTCCTAGGACATTATGTTAGACAATGCATGCATTTTTAGTTCTATCAAGTTCATATTTATATCCAAAAACAGCGTTTTACTATGGCATTGATGTTGAGGAAATCGTTTCCCTCCAATAACCGGCAGTCAAGTCAGCGTCACAAATTAAATAATTAAAATTAGAAAACATTGGTAAAATATTATATTGTCATTTAAAGAATTATAGATTTACATCTCTTGAACGCAATCAACTTGCCAGATTTAAAAATAACCTTACTGGGAAATCACACTTTGCAATAATCTGAGCACTGCGCCCAGAAAAATACGCGTTGCGATACAGACTAGACGTCATGTTGGGGAGATCTAAAATCGAAAATACTATGTAAATAATCCATTACCTTTGATTCTCTTCATCAGATGTCACTTCCAGGTATCACAGGTCCATAATGAATGTAGTTTTGTTCAAAAAAGCTCATCATTTATGTCCAAAAATCTCCGTCTTGTTAGCACATGATCTAAGCCAGCCGGACTTCTTGTCATGAACGAGGGGAAAAAATATATTTCCGTTCGTTCAAACATGTCAAACGTTGTATAGCATAAATCATTAGGGCCTTTTTTAACCAGAACATGAATAATATTCAAGGTGGACGAATGCATACTCTTTTATAACGTATTGGAACGAGGGTACCCAACATGAACTCGCGCGCCAGGTGTCTAATGGGACATCATCGTTCCATGGCTCTTGTTCGGTCAGATCTCCCTCCAGAAGACTCAAAACACTTTGTAAAGGTTGGTGACATCTAGTGGAAGCAATAGGAAGTGCCAAAATATTCCTCAGCCCCTGTGTTTTTCAATGGGATAGGTTTAAAGTCAATACAACACATCAGGTATCCACTTCCTGTCAGAAAATGTCTCAGGGTTTTGCCTGCCAAATGAGTTCTGTTATACTCACAGACACCATTCAAACAGTTTTAGAAACTTTAGAGTGTTTTCTATCCATATATAATAAGTATATGCATATTCTAGTTACTGGGTAGGATTAGTAACCAGATTAAATCGGGTACATTCTTTTTATCCAGACGTGCAAATGCTGCCCCCTCGCACTAACAGGTTAACAGAACTGTTTCTCACCAGTTAGTCCCTTTTCTGTTGGAGGTCTCCTGGGACTGATGGTGTATCTGCTGAGTTTAACAGAACTGATTCTGTTGGAGGACTCCTGGGACTGATGGTGTATCTTCTGAGTTTAACAGAACTGTTTCTATTGGAGGTCTCCTGGGACTGATGGTGTATCTGCCGAGTTTAACAGAACTGTTTCTCACCAGGTAGTCCGTTTTCTGTTGGAGGACTCCTGGGACTGATGGTGTATCTGCTGAGTTTAACAGAACTGTTTCTGTTGGAGGTCTCCTGGGACTGATGGTGTATCTGCTGAGTTTAACAGAACTATTTCTGTTGGAGGTCTCCTGGGACCGATGGTGTATCTGCTGAGTTTAACAGAAATGTTTCTGTTGGAGGTCTCCTGGGACTGATGGTGTATCTGCTGAGTTTAACAGAACTGTTTCTCACCAGTTGGTCCCTTTTCTGTTTGAGGTCTCCTGGGGAATGATGGTGTATCTGCTGAGTTTAACATAACTGTTTCTGTTGGAGGTCTCCTTAGGACTGATGGTGTATCTTCTGAGTTTAACATAACTGTTTCTGTTGGAGGTCTCCTGGGACTGATGGTGTATCTGCCGAGTTTAACAGAACTGTTTCTCACCAGTTAGTCCCTTTTCTGTTGGAGGACTCCTGGGACTGATGGTGTATCTGCTGAGTTTAACAGAACTGTTTCTGATTGGAGGACTCCTGGGACTGATGGTGTATCTGCTGAGTTTAATAGAACTGTTTCTGTTGGAGGTCTCCTGGGACTGATAGTGTATCTGCTGAGTTTAACATAACTGTTTCTCACCAGTTGGTCCCTTTTCTGTTGGAGGTCTCCTGGGACTGATGGTGTATCTGCTGAGTTTAACATAACTGTTTCTCACCAGTTAGTCCCTTTTCTGTTGGAGGTCTCCTGGGACTGATGGTGTATCTGCTGAGTTTAACAGAACTGTTTCTGTTGTAGGACTCCTGGGACTGATGGTGTGTCTGCTGAGTTTAATAGAACTGTTTCTGTTGGAGGTCTCCTGGGACTGATGGTGTATCTGCTGAGTTTAACATAACAGTTTCTCACCAATTGGTCCCTTTTCTGTTGGAGGTCTCCTGGGACTGATGGTGTATCTGCTGAGTTTAACATAACTGTTTCTCACCAGTTAGTCCCTTTTCTGTTGGAGGTCTCCTGGGACTGATGGTGTATCTGCTGAGTTTAACAGAACTGTTTCTGTTGGAGGTCTCCTGGGGACTGATGGTGTATCTGCTGAGTTTAACATAACTGTTTCTGTTGGAGGTCTCCTGGGACTGATGGTGTATCTGCTGAGTTTAACACAACTGTTTCTGTTGGAGGTCTCCTGGGGACTGATGGTGTATCTGCTGAGTTTAACATAACAGTTTCTCACCAATTGGTCCCTTTTCTGTTGGAGGTCTCCTGGGACTGATGGTGTATCTGCTGAGTTTAACATAACTGTTTCTCACCAGTTAGTCCCTTTTCTGTTGGAGGTCTCCTGGGACTGATGGTGTATCTGCTGAGTTTAACAGAACTGTTTCTGTTGGAGGTCTCCTGGGACTGATGGTGTATCTGCTGAGTTTAACAGAACTGTTTCTGTTGGGGGTCTACCGGGACTGATGGTGTATCTGCTGAGTTTAACAGAACTGTTTCTGTTGGAGTTCTCCTGGGACTGATGGTGTATCTGCTGAGTTAAACAGAACTGTTTCTGTTGGAGGTCTCCTGGGACTGATGGTGTATCTGCTGAGTTTAACAGAACTGTTTCTCACCAGTTAGTCCCTTTTCTGTTGGAGGACTCTTGGGACTGATGGTGTATCTGCCGAGTTTAACAGAACTGTTTCTCACCAGTTAGTCCCTTTTCTGTTGGAGGTCTCCTGGGACTGATGGTGTATCTGCTGAGTTTAACAGAACTGTTTCTGTTGGAGGTCTCCTGGGACTGATGGTGTATCTGCTGAGTTTAACAGAACTGTTTCTGTTGGAGGACTCCTGGGGACTGATGGTGTATCTGCTGAGTTTAACAGAACTGTTTCTGTTGGAGGTCTCCTGGGACTGATGGTGTATCTGCCGAGTTCAACAGAACTGTTTCTCACGCGTTAGTCCCTTTTCTGTTGGAGGACTCCTGGGACTGATGGTGTATCTGCTGAGTTAAGCAGAACTGTTTCTGATTGGAGGACTCCTGGGACTGATGGTGTATCTGCTGAGTTTAACAGAACTGTTTCTGTTGGAGGTCTCCTGGGGACTGATGGTGTATCTGCTGAGTTTAACAGAACTGTTTCTGTTTGAGGTCTCCTGGGACTGATGGTGTATCGGCTGAGTTTAACAGAACTGTTTCTCACCAGTTGGTCCCTTTTCTGTTGGAGGTCTCCTGGAACTGATGGTGTATCTGCTGAGTTTAACATAACTGTTTCTCACCAGTTAGTCCCTTTTCTGTTGGAAGTCTCCTGGGACTGATGGTGTATCTGCTGAGTTTAACAGAGCTGTTTCTGTTGGAGGACTCCTGGGACTGATGTTGTATCTTCTGAGTTTAATAGAACTGTTTCTGTTGGAGGTCTCCTGGGACTGATGGTGTATCTTCTGAGTTTAATAGAACTGTTTCTGTTGGAGGTCTCCTGGGACTGATGGTGTATCTGCTGAGTTTAACAGAACTGTTTCTCACCAGTTGGTCCCATTTCTGTTGGAGGTCTCCTGGTACTGATGGTGTATCTGCTGAGTTTAACAGAACTGTTTCTCACCAGTTAGTCCCTTTTCTGTTGGAGGTCTCCTGGGACTGATGGTGTATCTGCTGAGTTTAACAGAACTGTTTCTGTTGGAGGTCTCCTGGGGATTGATGGTGTATCTGCTGAGTTTAACAGAACTGTTTCTGTTGGAGGTCTCCCGGGACTGATGGTGTATCTGCTGAGTTTAACAGAACTGTTTCTGTTGGAGGTCTCCTGGGACTGATGGTGTATCTGCTGAGTTTAACAGAACTGTTTCTCACCAGTTAGTCCCTTTTCTGTTGGAGGACTCCTGGGACTGATGGTGTATCTGCCGAGTTTAACAGAACTGTTTCTCACCAGTTAGTCCCTTTTCTGTTGGAGGACTCCTGGGACTGATGGTGTATCTGCCGAGTTTAACAGAACTGTTTCTCACCAGTTAGTCCCTTTTCTGTTGGAGGTCTCCTGGGACTGATGGTGTATCTGCTGAGTTTAACAGAACTGTTTCTGTTTTAGGTCTCCTGGGACTGATGGTGTATCTGCTGAGTTAAGCAGAACTGTTTCTGATTGGAGGACTCCTGGGACTGATGGTGTATCTGCTGAGTTTAACAGAACTGTTTCTGTTGGAGGTCTCCTGGGGACTGATGGTGTATCTGCTGAGTTTAACAGAACTGTTTCTGTTTGAGGTCTCCTGGGACTGATGGTGTATCTGCTGAGTTTAACAGAACTGTTTCTCACCAGTTGGTCCCTTTTCTGTTGGAGGTCTCCTGGAACTGATGGTGTATCTGCTGAGTTTAACATAACTGTTTCTCACCAGTTAGTCCCTTTTCTGTTGGAAGTCTCCTGGGACTGATGGTGTATCTGCTGAGTTTAACATAACTTTTTCTGTTGGAGGTCTCCTGGGGACTGATGGTGTATCTGCTGAGTTTAACAGAACTGTTTCTGTTGGAGGACTCCTGGGACTGATGGTGTATCTGCTTATTTTAACAGAACTGTTTCTGTTGGAGGTCTCCTGGGACTGATGGTGTATCTGCAGAGTTTAACAGAACTGTTTCTGTTGGAGGTCTCCTGGGACTGATGGTGTATCTGCTGAGTTTAACAGAACTGTTTCTGTTGGAGGTCTCCTGGGACTGATGGTGTATGTGCTGAGTTTAACAGAACTGTTTCTCACCAGTTAGTCCCTTTTCTGTTGGAGGTCTCCTGGGACTGATGGTGTATCTGCTGAGTTTAACAGAACTGTTTCTGTTGGAGGTCTCCTGGGACTGATGGTGTATCTGCTGAGTTTAACAGAACTGTTTCTCACCAGTTGGTCCCTTTTCTGTTGGAGGACTTCTGGGACTGATGGTGTATCTGCTGAGTTTAACAGAACTGTTTCTGTTGGAGGTCTCCTGGGACTGATGGTGTATCTGCTGAGTTTAACAGAACTGTTTCTGTTGGAGGTCTTCTGGGACTGATGGTGTATCTGCTGAGTTTAACAGAACTGTTTCTCACCTGTTGGTCCCTTTTCTGTTGGAGGTCTCCTGGGACTGATGGTGTATCTGCTGAGTTTAACCTCTCTGGTCTAGGCGGGACGAATTCGTCCCACCTACGCAACAGCCAGTTGAATCCCGTGGCGCGATTTTCAAATACCTTAGAAATGCTATTACTTCAATTTCTCAAACATATGACTCTTTTACACCATTTTAAAGACAAGACTCTCGTTAATCTAACCACACTGTCCGATTTCAAAAAGGCTTTAGAACGAAAGCAAAACATTAGATTATGTCAGCAGAGTACCCAGCCAGAAATAATCAGAAACCCATTTTTCAAGCTAGCCTATAATGTCACAAAAACCCAGAAGACAGCTAAATGCAGCACTAACCATTGATGATCTTCATCAGATGACACACCTAGGACATTATGTTTTACAATACATGCATGTTTTGTTC
Source organism: Salmo salar (assembly GCF_965601325.2). Taxonomy (NCBI): domain Eukaryota; kingdom Metazoa; phylum Chordata; class Actinopteri; order Salmoniformes; family Salmonidae; genus Salmo; species Salmo salar. The sequence goes on along the minus strand of NC_138296.1, from coordinate 2,863,972 downwards.
AATCAAGTTCATATTTATATCAAAAAACAGCTTTTTACATTAGCATGTGACGTTCAGAACTAGCATACCCCCCGCAAACCTCCGGTGAATTTACTAAATTACTCACGATAAACGTTCACAAAAAACATAACAATTATTTTAAGAATTATAGATACAGAACTCCTTTGTGCAATCGAGGTGTCCGATTTTAAAATAGCTTTTCGGTGAAAGCACATTTTGCAATATTCTGAGTAGATAGCCCAGCCATCACGGCTAGCTATTTAGACACCCACCAAGTTTAGCCCTGACCAAAGTCAGATTTACTATTACAAAAGTTTGATTACCTTTGATGTTCTTCGTCAGAATGCACTCCCAGGACTGCTACTTCAATAACAAATGTTGGTTTGTTCCAAAATAATCCATCGTTATATCCAAATAGCGGTGTTTTGTTCGTGCGTTCAGGACACTATCCGAAGTGTAAATAAGGGTCACGAGCATGGCGCAATTCGTGACAAAAAAAATCTAAATATTCCATTACCGTACTTCGAAGCATGTCAACCGCTTTTTAAAATCCATTTTTATGCAATTTTTCTCGTAAAAAAGCGATAATATTCCGACCGGGAATCTGCGTTTAGGTAAACAGAGGAAAGAAAACAAAGCATTCGGTCGACGCGGGCACGCGCCTGAGTCTCACAGTACTGTAACCAGCCACTACCCAAACACGCTACATTTTTCTGCCAGAGCCTGCAAAGCCACGATTCAGCTTTTTGCCGCCTTCTGAGAGCCTATGGGAGCCGTAGGAAGTGTCACGTTATAGCAGAGATCCTCAGTCTTCAATAAACAGAGGCAAGAAGAACGACACCTTGTCAGACAGGCCACTTCCTGCATGAAATCTTCTCAGGTTTTTGCCTGCCATATGAGTTCTGTTATACTCACAGACACCATTCAAACAGTTTTAGAAACTTTAGGGTGTGTTCTATCCAAAGCCAATAATTATATGCATATTCTAGTTACTGGGCAGGAGTAGTAACCAGATTAAATCGGGTACGTTTTTTATCCAGCCGTGTCAATACTGCCCCCTAGCCCTAACAGGTTAAACTGGGATAGAGGATCACTCTGTAAATGTATTAAACTGTGATAGAGGATCAATCTGTAAATTTATTAAACTGTGATAGTGATAGAGTATCACTTTGTAAATGTATTAAACTGGGATAGAGGATCACTCTGTAAATGTATTAAACTGTGATAGGGATAGAGGTTCACTATGTAAATGTATTAAACTGTGATAGAGGATCACTCTGTAAATGTATTAAACTGTGATAGAGGTTCACTCTGTAAATGTATTAAACTGTGATAGAGGATCACTCTGTAAATGTATTAAACTGTGATAGAGGATCACTCTGTAAATGTATTAAACTGTGATAGAGGTTCACTCTGTAAATGTATTTATTAGAAACATAATTTGACATGTTTCGACGAACTTTACCGGTACTATTAGGATGTATTCGTCTGCATGGTTTGACCACCTTGGAGCCAGTGGATTACTGAACACAATGCGCCAACAAAACTGAGATTTTGGGATATAAAGAGGGACTTTATCGAACAAAACAAACATTTATTGTGTAGCTGGGACTCTTGTGACTGCAACCATATGAAGATCTTCAAAGGTAAGTGATTACTTTTATCGGTCTTTCTGACTTTTGTAATTCCTTTACTTGGTTGTAAAATGATTGTATGCTTTTGAAAACGGGGCGCTGTCCTCAGATAATCACATTGTATGCTTTCGCCGTAAAGTCTTTTTGAAATCTGACGAAGCAGCTGGATTAACAACAAGTTCATCTCTAAGCCGATGTATAAAACTTGTATTGTTATGAATGTTTATTATGACTATTTCTGTATTTTGAATTTGGCGCTCTGCAATTTCACCGGATGTTGTCGAGGTGGGTCGCTAGCGGAACGCCGGCGCCAGAGAGGTTAAGCAAGGCACTTACACCTAATTTGCTCTAGGGGTGCCGTAATAGTATGACTGACCCTGTAAAACAACACATTTCACTGCACCTATCTGGTGTCTGTAACAATAAAACATTTAAAAAAGCTAGCTAACATAAAGAAAATGACAGCATAGATTTTTTTTATTACAACAGTTAATTAACAATGCTGTTTATAAATTTTGTTGACATTCATCCAAGGACAGCTTGACTTGCATTACACTCTCACTGCAGAAAGTGTTCTCATGTTATTGACAAACCAGAAATGTCACATATCTGTTTGACAGTTACCCTGGATGATGAATGTGGGAACTATCTTGTCATCTTTTTGGGTAATCACATTGGAACATTCTAGTCTTTAAGGACTTGAACTAGCAGAACAGGTTTCAGCGAAGTATGGTGTCATTGTTTTCAGGAAGGTGTAACCATTACGATAGGAGGGACAGGAGGCAGACTAAGTACAAGGGCAGCCACCTGAACCACTGCTCTACAAAGACAAACAGCATCTACACAACCAGCCACCTGAACTACTGTCCTACAAAGACAAACAGCATCTTCACAAACAGCCACCTGAACTACTGTCCTACAAAGACAAACAGCATCTACACAAACAGCCACCTGAACTACTGTCCTACAAAGATAAACAGCATCTACACAAACAGCCACCTGAACTACTGTCCTACAAAGACAAACAGCATCTACACAAACAGCCATCTGAACTACTGTCCTACAAAGACAAACAGCATCTACACAAACAGCCATCTGAACTACTGTCCTACAAAGACAAACAGCATCTACACAAACAGCCACCTGAACTACTGTCCTACAAAGACAAACAGCATCTACACAAACAGCCACCTGAACTACTGTCCTACAAGACAAACAGCATCTACACAAACAGCCACCTGAACTACTGTCCTACAAAGATAAACAGCATCTACACAAACAGCCACCTGAACTACTGTCCTACAAAGACAAACAGCCACCTGAACTACTGTCCTACAAAGACAAACAGCATCTACACAAACAGCCACCTGAACTACTGTCCTACAAAGATAAACAGCATCTACACAAACAGCCACCTGAACTACTGTCCTACAAAGACAAACAGCCATCTGAACTACTGTCCTACAAAGACAAACAGCATCTACACAAACAGCCACCTGAACTACTGTCCTACAAAGACAAACAGCATCTACACAAACAGCCACCTGAACTACTGTCCTACAAGACAAACAGCATCTACACAAACAGTCACCTGAACTACTGTCCTACAAAGATAAACAGCATCTACACAAACAGCCATCTGAACTACTGTCCTACAAAGACAAACAGCATCTACACAAACAGCCACCTGAACTACTGTCCTACAAAGACAAACAGCATCTACACAAACAGCCACCTGATCTACTGTCCTACAAAGACAAACAGCATCTACACAAACAGCCACCTGATCTACTGTCCTACAAAGATAAACAGCATCTACACAAACAGCCACCTGAACTACTGTCCTACAAAGACAAAGAGCATCTACACAAACAGTGAGTCTGAGAAAAATGGTTTTCAAGTTAGTTTTTTTGGCCATGAATATCAACCATGACCACTGATCTGACCTATGACCCCTAAAATACTGATACTACACTCTGCCTTGGTATGACCTTAAACAGCTGTCTGGGTAATGAAACAGCAAAGAGCAGCATCTAGAAATCTAAATGTGTTGATCCAGATTTCTGGTTGTTTTTCTGTTTGATGGAAACAGTTTGAGAGTTCTAACTACATTCCAACTGTATTTAATGGTGTTATGTAGTTGTGTTGTCATGTTGTGAATGTTGTATTGTAGTAACCAACTGTATTTAATGGTGTTATATAGTTGTGTTGTCATGTTGTGAATGTTGTATTGCAGTAACCAACTGTATTTAATGGTGTTATGTAGTTGTGTTGTCATGTTGTCAATGTTGTATTGTAGTAACCCTCAACTGTATTTAATGGTGTTATGTAGTTGTGTTGTCATGTTGTGAATGTTGTATTGTAGTAACCCTCAACTGTATTTAATTTTTACATTTACATTTTAGTCATTTAGCAGACGCTCTTATCCAGAGCGACTTACAAATTGGTGCATTCACCTATAATATCCAGTGGAACAACCACTTTACAATAGTGCATCTAAATCTTTTAAGGGGGGGGTTAGAAGGATTACTTTATCCTATCCCAGGTATTCCTTGAAGAGGTGGGGTTTCAGGTGTCTCCGGAAGGTGGTGATTGACTCCGCTGTCCTGGCGTCGTGAGGGAGCTTGTTCCACCATTGGGGTGCCAGAGCAGCGAACAGTTTTGACTGGGCTGAGCGGGAACTGTGCTTCCTCAGAGGTAGGGAGGCGAGCAGGCCAGAGGTGGATGAACGGAGTGCCCTTGTTTGGGTGTAGGGCCTGATCAGAGCCTGAAGGTACGGAGGTGCCGTTCCCCTCACAGCTCCGTAGGCAAGCACCATGGTCTTGTAGCGGATGCGAGCTTCGACTGGAAGCCAGTGGAGAGAGCGGAGGAGCGGGGTGACGTGAGAGAACTTGGGAAGGTTGAACACCAGACGGGCTGCGGCGTTCTGGATGAGTTGTAGGGGTTTAATGGCACAGGCAGGGAGCCCAGCCAACAGCGAGTTGCAGTAATCCAGACGGGAGATGACAAGTGCCTGGATTAGGACCTGCGCCGCTTCCTGTGTGAGGCAGGGTCGTACTCTGCGAATGTTGTAGAGCATGAACCTACAGGATCGGGTCACCGCCTTGATGTTGGTGGAGAACGACAGGGTGTTGTCCAGGGTCACGCCAAGGCTCTTAGCACTCTGGGAGGAGGACACAAGGGAGTTGTCAACCGTGATGGCGAGATCATGGAACGGGCAGTCCTTCCCCGGGAGGAAGAGCAGCTCCGTCTTGCCGAGGTTCAGCTTGAGGTGGTGATCCGTCATCCACACTGATATGTCTGCCAGACATGCAGAGATGCGATTCGCCACCTGGTTGTCAGAAGGGGGAAAGGAGAAGATTAATTGTGTGTCGTCTGCATAGCAATGATATGAGAGACCATGTGAGGATATGACAGAGCCAAGTGACTTGGTGTATAGCGAGAATAGGAGTGGGCCAAGAACAGAGCCCTGGGGGACACCAGTGGTGAGAGCACGTGGTGCGGAGACAGATTCTCGCCACGCCACCTGGTAGGAGCGACCTGTCAGGTAGGACGCAATCCAAGCGTGCGCGGTGCCGGAGATGCCCAGCTCGGAGAGGGTGGAGAGGAGGATCTGATGGTTCACGGTATCAAAGGCAGCAGATAGGTCTAGAAGGATGAGAGCAGAGGAGAGAGAGTTAGCTTTAGCAGTGCGGAGAGCCTCCGTGACACAGAGAAGAGCAGTCTCAGTTGAATGCCCAGTCTTGAAACCTGACTGATTAGGATCAAGAAGGTCATTCTGAGAGAGATAGCAAGAGAGCTGGCCAAGCACGGCGCGTTCAAGAGTTTTGGAGAGAAAGGAAAGAAGGGATACTGGCCTGTAGTTGTTGACATCGGAGGGATCGAGTGTAGGTTTTTTCAGAAGGGGTGCAACTCTCGCTCTCTTGAAGACGGAAGGGACGTAGCCAGCGGTCAAGGATGCGTTGATGAGCGAGGTGAGGTAGGGGAGAAGGTCTCCGGAAATGGTCTGGAGAAGAGAGGAGGGGATAGGGTCAAGTGGGCAGGTTGTTGGGCGGCCGGCCGTCACAAGACGCGAGAGTTCATCTGGAGAGAGAGGGGAGAAAGAGGTCAAAGCACAGGGTAGGGCAGTGTGAGCAGGACCAGCAGTGTCGTTTGACTTAGCAAACGAGGATCGGATGTCGTCAACCTTCTTTTCAAAATGGTTGACGAAGTCATCCGCAGAGAGGGAGGAGGGGGGGGGGAGGGGGAGGAGGATTAAGGAGGGAGGAGAAGGTAGCAAAGAGCTTCCTAGGGTTAGAGGCAGATGCTTGGAGTTTAGAGTGGTAGAAGGTGGCTTTAGCAGCAGAGACAGAAGAGGAAAATGTAGAGAGGAGGGAGTGAAAGGATGCCAGGTCCGCAGGGAGGCGAGTTTTCCTCCATTTCCGCTCGGCTGCCCGGAGCCCTGTTCTGTGAGCTCGCAGTGAGTCGTCGAGCCACGGAGCAGGAGGGGAGGACCGAGCCGGCCTGGAGGATAGGGGACAGAGGAAATCAAAGGATGCAGAGAGGGAGGAGAGGAGGGTTGAGGAGGCAGAATCGGGAGATAGGTTGGAGAAGGTTTGAGCAGAGGGAAGAGATGATAGGATGGAAGAGGAGAGAGTAGCGGGAGAGAGAGAGCGAAGGTTGGGACGGCGCAATACCATCCGAGTAGGGGGAGAGTGAGAAGTGTTGGATGAGAGCGAGAGGGAAAAGGATACAAGGTAGTGGTCGGAGACTTGGAGGGGAGTTGCAATGAGATTAGTGGAAGAACAGCATCTAGTAAAGATGAGGTCAAGCGTATTGCCTGCCTTGTGAGTAGGGGGGGAAGGTGAGAGGGTGAGGTCGAAAGAGGAGAGGAGTGGAAAGAAGGAGGCAGAGAGGAATGAGTCGAAGGTAGACGTGGGGAGGTTAAAGTCACCCAGAACTGTGAGAGGTGAGCCATCCTCAGGAAAGGAACTTATCAAGGCGTCAAGCTCATTGATGAACTCTCCAAGGGAACCTGGAGGGCGATAAATTATAAGGATGTTAAGCTTGAAAGGGCTGGTAACTGTGACAGCATGGAATTCAAATGAGGAGATAGACAGATGGGTCAGGGGAGAAAGAGAGAATGTCCACTTGGGAGAGATGAGGATTCCAGTGCCACCACCCCGCTGGCTCGATGCTCTAGGGGTATGCGAGAACACGTAGTCAGACGAGGAGAGAGCAGTAGGAGTAGCAGTGTTATCTGTGGTGATCCATGTTTCCGTCAGCGCCAGGAAGTCTAGGGACTGGAGGGTAGCATAGGCTGAGATGAACTCAGCCTTGTTGGCCGCAGACCGGCAGTTCCAGAGGCTGCCGGAGACCTGGAACTCCACGTGGGTCGTGCGCGCTGGGACCACCAGGTTAGAGCGGCAGCGGCCACGCGGTGTGGAGCGTTTGTATGGCCTGTGCAGAGGAGAGAGAACAGGGATAGGCGGACACATAGTAGACAAGCTACAGAAGAGGCTACGCTAATGCAAATGAGATTGGAGTGACAAGTGGACTACACGTCTCGAATGTTCAGGAAGTTAAGCTTACGTTGCAAAAATGTTATTGACTAAAATGATACAGTACTGCTGGCTGGTGGAGTAGGCTAGCTAGCAGTGGCTGCGTTGTTGACTTTGAACGTGTAGCTGGCTAGGTAACCTCGGTAGTTTCAGTACTACACCTTGTCATGATACAAAGCAACTTTGTAGCTAGCTAGCTAACATAACACTAATCAAGACGTTCCTTGTATTGTATTTAGTTTCAACAATGCTGCTCGTCGGTAATAGTTGGCTAGGTTAGGAAAAATGGCGTCGCGGGGGACGGAAATAGCTGGCTAGCTAACCTCGATGGCTGGCTAGCTAACAATTATCAATTAACAATTATCAAGCTATGACAAAGACAACTAGGTAGCTCGCTAGGTAACACTGCACTAGTCAAATCGTTCCGTTGTGAAGTATTAGTAACTACAGCGCTGCTAGTCGGTAACGGATGGCTATCTGGCAGATGGTGTTATGTAGTTATGTAGTTGTGTTGTCATGTTGTGAACGTTGAATTGTAGTAACCAACTATATTTAATGGTGTTGTGTTGTCATGTTGTGAATGTTGTATTGTAGTAACCAACTGTATTTAATGGTGTTATGTAGTTGTGTTGTCATGTTGTGAATGTTGTATTGTAATAGACCTAACCCTCACCAATCTTTCCAGTGATGGAGAGAGATATCAGACAAGACACAGAGATAGTAACAGAAGAACAGGATATGATGGAGAGAATTCCTAGGGGAGAGAGGCGCTGCTACCCCTGGGGAGAGAGGAGCTGCTACTCCTGGTGAGAGAGGAGCCATACCCCTGGGGAGAGAAGAGCTGCTACCCCTGGGGAGAGAGGAGCTGCTACCCCTGGGGAGAGAGGAGCTGCTACCCCTGGGGAGAGAGGAGCTGCAACCCCTGGGGAGAGAGGAGCTGCTAACCCTGGGGAGAGAGGAGCTGCTACTCCTGGGGAGAGAGGAGCTGCTACCCCTGGGGGGAGAGGAGCTGCTACCCCTGGGGAGAGAGGAGCTGCAACCAGGAGAGACTGCGACCCTGCTCTATAAGAGCTTAACGATTGGTGATTGTTGGGGCACGATTGGCAGGAGTTTCAGTGATGAAGACTGCTGAACTTGCTGATGTTTCACAATATGCCACGGCCGTCTCAGTCACCAGGTCTCAACCGAGTTGAACACAACCATCAATAAAACACCAAATGATGGAATTTCTTGTGGAAGAATGGTGTCACATCCCTCCAATAGAGTTCCAGACAGTTGTAGAATGTATGCCAAGGCACATTGTAAGAGCTGTTAAGAGAGAGGGAGAGGGAGAGAGAACAGGCAGAACCTGATATGTAAATGAGCAGAGTAAACGAAAGCAACTTTCAACGACCGAATGATCATTCCAGACTCTGTTTCTATTGAGAGATAAAAGGTAAGACGACGATTGTTCTGTGTATTCATATAGTTGGTGATATTGTTATATGTATTAATATAGTTGATGATATTGTTATGTGTATTCATATAGTTGATGATATTGTTGATGTGTATTCATATAGTTGATGATATTGTTATGTGTATTCATATAGTTGATGGTATTGTTGTGTGTATTCATATAGTTGATGATATTTTTGGTGGACAGTGTTATAATAGTCCTACTCTCCTTAAAATGTTTTTGATATAAATTAGATGTGTGGGGTGAATTCGTTCTGTGCCCATCTGTGTGCCCCAGGGTGATCGCTCCTACACTATCTAGAATCTAAAAGGGTTGTTTGGCTGTCCCCATAGGATAACCCTTTGTAGAACATATTTTGGTACTAGGTAGAACCCTTTTGGGTTCCATGAAGAACCCTTTCCACAGAGGGTTTTACACTGAAGCCAGAAGGGTTCTACCTGGAACCCCAAATAATCTCCTATGGGGACAGACGGAGGACCTGTTTGGAACCCTTTATTCTAAGAGTGTACTGGATCATAGGTCTATAGACAAGTCTTCTCAAAACATTTTTAAAACATTTTGTGGAAAGCCAAACAATAACTTACACTTCCTCAAAACAGGTTGTGTGTATTCATTAGTGCCGACCGTAGCAAAACGTTTGGCAACAGAAACCGTTTAGGTCACATTGTACAGTGTTTGGAGTAAACTGTTTATGCATCATTTTAGAACTGTTGGCTGTGGAGTAAACTAATGAATACAACCCAGTTTGTAGCCAACAACTCGGCTGTTTATACCTGATGCTGAAACCTGAACATAGCCTGGTGGTACACTAATATGCAAGCTAGATATTCTGGTTTTCTAAAGCTAGCCAGCTTCAGTTATCTTCACATTCCATCTCAGGCCTCATCCATCAGAATATACAGAGTGCTAGTCATCAGAAAGCTGCTCTCTCAGCAGAACAGAAAATATCTCAATGACTTGACATGTTCTGGTTGTGAATTCAGGCTACAAGGTGACAATCCTGTCAGGGATTATTGTAAAGTGTGTAGATAAATTAAATGTATGGTGTAATGTTAGTATAGAGAATGACAGTAAAACACTCCTAACAGTCTACTACTACTGAGACAGGTTGGTGTAATGTTAGTATAGTGAATGACAGTAAAACACTCCTAACAGTCTACTACTACTGAGACAGGTTGGTGTAATGTTAGTATAGTGAATGACAGTAAAACACTCCTAACAGTCTACTACTACTGAGACAGGTTGGTGTAATGTTAGTATAGTGAATGACAGTAAAACACTCCTAACAGTCTACTACTACTGAGACAGGTTGGTGTCAGTTTAATCAGACAAAATGGAGCTGACTGGACGTGGTCAAGTCAAATTCAATATATCAATATTCAGATATTATAGTTCTACATTTAACATGTCATATGATAATGTAGTTGTATCATAGTTCCACTATAGTGTAGTTATCCTCTACATTTCATATGATAATGTAATTGTATCATAGTTCCACTATAGTGTAGTGATCCTCTACATTTCATATGATAATGTAATTGTATCATAGTTCCACTATAGTGTAGTGATTCTCTACATTTCATATGATAATGTAATTGTATCATAGTTCCTCTATAGTGTAGTGATTCTCTACATTTCATATGATAATGTAATTGTATCATAGTTCCTCTATAGTGTAGTGATTCTCTACATTTCATATGATAATGTAATTGTATCATAGTTCCTCTATAGTGTAGTGATCCTCTACATTTCATATGATAATGTAATTGTATCATAGTTCCTCTATAGTGTAGTGATCCTCTACATTTCATATGATAATGTAATTGTATCATAGTTCCTCTATAGTGTAGTGATTCTCTACATTTCATATGATAATGTAATTGTATCATAGTTCCTCTATAGTGTAGTGATCCTCTACATTTCATATGATAATGTAATTGTATCATAGTTCCTCTATAGTGTAGTGATTCTCTACATTTCATATGATAATGTAATTGTATCATAGTTCCTCTATAGCGTAGTGATCCTCGCTATATGAGCCACGTCACAATTCCAACCAAGTTACACAATTGGTGCCAATGGAGTGATGCGTAGGTTGTTGGCCTTTTACACGTGCAACCTGGGTTCGCTTCCCTGCCCAGCTGTTTGCTACATTGGTGTCAGAAGTGGTATGGTGTCTGTGAGGCCATCAGAATGCATGGCTCAGATGTGTGAGGGTTCTGAGTAGTTGAAGCACTAGGGAGGGACTTGCTTTTATAGAGGGCAGTGTGAGCCAGGTTACAATTCCCATTGCAGCTATAGGGATAACCCTGTTTATACTGATACTGGGTTAACCCTGTTTATACTGAATACTGGGTTAACCCTGTTTATACTGATACTGGGTTAACCCTATTTATACTGATACTGGGTTAACCCTGTTTATACTGATACTGGGTTAACCCTATTGATACTGATACTGGGTTAACACTATTGATACTGATACTGGGATTACACTATTGATACTGATACTGGGTTAACCCTGTTGATACTGATACTGGGTTAACACTATTGATACTGATACTGGGTTAACACTATTGATACTGATACTGGGTTAACCCTATTTATACTGATACTGGGTTAACCCTGTTTATACTGATACTGGGTTAACCCTGTTTATACTGATACTGGGTTAACCCTGTTTATACTGATACTGGGTTAACCCTGTTTATACTGATACTGGGTTAACCCTGTTTATACTGATACTGGGTTAACCCTGTTTATACTGATACTGGGTTAACCCTGTTTATACTGATACTGGGTTAACCCTGTTTATACTGATACTGGGTTAACCCTGTTTATACTGATACTGGGTTAACACTATTAATACTGATACTGGGTTAACCCTGTTTATACTGATACTGGTTTAACCCTGTTTATACTGATACTGGGTTAACCCTGTTTATACTGATACTGGGTTAACCCTGTTTATACTGATACTGGGTTAACACTATTAATACTGATACTGGGTTAACCCTGTTTATACTGATACTGGTTTAACCCTGTTTATACTGATACTGGGTTAACCCTGTTTATACTGATACTGGGTTAACCCTGTTTATACTGATACTGGGTTAACACTATTGATGCTGATACTGGGTTAACCCTGTTTATACTGATACTGGGTTAACACTATTTATACTGATACTGGGTTAACCCTGTTTATACTGATACTGGGTTAACCCTGTTTATACTGATACTGGGTAAACAGTATTTATACTGATACTGGGTTAACACTATTTATACTGATACTGGGTTAACACTATTTATACTGATACTGGGTTAACCCTGTTTATACTGATACTGGGTTAACCCTATTAATACTGATACTGGGTTAACACTATTGATACTGATACTGGGTTAACACTATTGATACTGATACTGGGTTAACCCTATTGATACTGATACTGGGTTAACACTATTTATACTGATACTGGGTTAACCCTGTTTATACTGATACTGGGTTAACCCTGTTTATACTGATACTGGGTTAACACTATCTATACTGATACTGGGTTAACCTATTTATACTGATACTGGGTTAACACTATTGATACTGATACTGGGTTAACACTATTTATACTGATACTGGGTTAACCCTATTGATACTGATACTGGGTTAACACTATTGATACTGATACTGGGTTAACCCTATTGATGCTGATACTGGGTTAACCCTGTTTATACTGATACTGGGTTAACCCTATTGATGCTGATACTGGGTTAACCCTATCGCTGTGATGCATAGGGTGTTTTCCTTGTTCACCAGCGACCTGGGTTCACTGCTCTGCCCTGCTGTTTGCTACAATATTAATATCATAGACTACCTGTTAAACGAAGAGACACAATAATATGAGTGAAAGGATTTCAGGATAATATCAGTAAGTGTTGATTTAGAGTTGTCTTCTGGGTTCATCCTTGTAGCTGCCTTTATCAACAGGGTGAAATGTAACAAATGACATCAGAGTTGGGAGATAACCAGGTCCCTGTTTAAATCACCATGACAACCATTTCATTATTTTTCCAGAGCAGCAAGGGAATCTAGAGACTCAACCTTTGTAGAATCAAGTACATTTGCACGTACAGATGTAGGATCTTAATTTGAGTCAGTTTACTACAGCAGGAAAATATTCCTGCAGCAACAAGAAATGTGAATTATCATGGGGATTATAATTAATGGACATTTTTGTAGGGGTTGATACTTAAGTCTGATATCTCTAAGTGGAAATTACAAACTTCAGAAGCCTTTTTAATCCTCAAATACACTACAAGTTTTACATTTCCTGCATTGCAGGAACGTTCTTCTGCAGTAGGGAGTGATCAAAATAAGATCCTACATCTGTACACATAATTTTACATGGTGAATAACATACAGCTGGCAGGTTTTACGCTTTTTCGATAGTACACCGATCTCTGGTAAGACAAGGGGTGGCGGTTTATGTATATTTGTATGTACGTGTATATAGCCTCAACTATTGTTATTTTACTGCTGCTGTTTAATTTTTGTTACTTTTTATGTCTATTTTTTTCTTATGTGTTTTTTATTTAACACCTATTTTTCTTAAAACTTCTTGGTTAAGAGCTTGTAAGTAAGCATTTCACTGTAAGGTCTACAACTGTGGTATTCGGTGCATGTGGCAAATAAAATGTAAATAAATAAAATGTGAATATATTTGATAGACAACATTTAGAGGCAGAATACAGACAGAAGAGTTATAACATTATACACAGCTAGGTAGAGTGAGCATAGAACTATATGAGAATACATTTTTATTTTATTTTATTTAACCTTTATTTAACTAGGCAAGTCAGTTAAGAACAAATTCTTATTTACAATGATGGCCCAGGGGCGAAAATCTGATATCAACTTTGGAGGGGACAATTACATTACATTTTCTCAAGAGCAATTCCTGAGGGGGACACCAAAAGTAGTGCTGTAACACATAGCCTACGTTTAATATGGTAAATGTATATTGAGGAACCAAAGAAATAGGGTGTTTGCCGTACTCCTAACTACCGGTACCCAAAACTACACAACTAATCACAACAGCAATACCATTGCCTTTAACAAATCTTAGTTCAGTCACCAGTTTAAGTTGAGAGTGGGGGTATCCATGGCATTTTCCAATTATGTTCCTATTTTACAAGTTAAAAAAATTGAGAACCTTTCATAATGTTGCCAAACAAAGACTCAACAAACTTACCTGAGACTCCCTGTCTCTGCCAGTCTGTCCCTGCATATCTGTCCCCAACTCTGCTGTCTGTGTGCCATCTGTTGCCTGCTCTGCCTAATGACATCATTGTGAAACATTTCCATTAGAATTTCATTTCTTTCTTATGAACATTTTATCAACTAGTCTTTGAGATATTAGGCTACGAGGGTTCTTACTTTGCGTTTTGGTGTACTGAAAAATACTCTGATGTCCGTCTTTTTTCTGCCATTTTTCTGCCATTTTTCTACCTGGTTGGCTACACACACACAGTATGTAGGTTATTTACAGTAGGAGATGGGCTTCTATCATCTTATCTTCTATCATTCTATATGGGCTTCGATCTAAAAGGTAGCTAGCAAATGTGAAACGGATTGCAGTGACAAGAGTTGACAGCTGTATGAGTTCACCATTTACACAACATATGCTGCAACCTTTTGTAATTTTAATCGTTTGTTTCATATTGGCTGGCTTCTAACAATAGCTGAATTTGCAAAGCTAGCGAGCACCAATTCAGTGGTGTTTGCTATAATCTTTGCTACCCAGGTTAAATAAAGGTGAAATAAAATATATAAATAAAAGTTCCCTTGCGACAATTTAGCTTTTGCAACGAGACCATTAAATATATTTAAAACAATGGTAGAAGAGAGTGAAGTTCTGTTCAGTTTATCGCTAACCTTATCACAGGGACTTTGAAGCACTAACTTACATGCATGCTGATCTTGGAATAAATTGACGATAGCAAAGATTCCATCTTTGACGACGCCACATACATGGAATAGGTACTAGCTAGCTTAATAGTTAATATTTGCGTGCTAGCTCTGCATATTCAGCTAGTGTGTGTGCGCGATTGACTGGATTAACCTCACGTCAGTTACGTGTATTGAGTGCCTTTCAGACAGTAGATACGACCTCTACGTTACCTCGCAAGCTAAGGAACTGGCAGTGGATCAAACCATTGTGAGGCAAAGGGTGGGGGGGGGTCGCAATCTTTTGAAACTTAAAAACAAGTTATTAAGTGTCTATAATCAGCACAATTGCTTTCATTGCATATTATTAATATTATTTAAATTACATAGTTATGTTTCAGTGATATATTGGGGGGGACAAATCATATTTTTCCCAGGATGGGGGGGTTGTGTCCCCCCCGTCCCCCCCGGCATTTCCGCCCCTGTGATGGCCTACCGGGGAACAGTGGGTAACCTGCCTTGTTCAGGGGCAGAACAACCGAATTTTACCTTGTCAGCTTGGAGATTCGATGCAGCAACATTTCAGTTACTAGCCCAATACTCTAACAACTAGGCTACCTGCCACCCCCATTAAAAGTGTGTGGTTGTTAACAAGTGTTAAAAAAAACTGTACATATAGGCATACAACTACAATTAAAACATATATATTAATAAAGACACTGTATATTCATAACGCTAGCAAAACTTATTTTAGATTGTTGTTGCAAAGGCTTCTGTTAATTTCACCCAAAAATGTGGGTCTTTTCTCATGAAGTCAAAATAAAATCTGCTACAATACTTTTTGTAAATATTTGCAGGTATTGAGTGTGAGATTTTGTTGCCTGAGATGTCTGTCTGTTTAGTGCTGCATGCTTGATATTGCTGACCCCTTATTGGGAGGTGGCTTACTAGTTTGTATATTGTACTGATTCATATGGATACCAGTCCATACATTGGCTGTAAAAGTGTATAAAAACAGAAAAGCATATAACTGTAGCTATGTGGTCTTTACTTGAGTGTGTTTCAGCAGGGTGAGGTCAGAGAGATGCTTCCAAGTCACTGTTTTTCTGAACTCATAAAATCCTTTACACAATCTGATGGGATGGATGTTCAACCCCATTAAAATGACCATAAGGTCAATATAGAACCTTTAAGTTAAGACCTCACAGATCTGTTCATGGCAAAGCAGTTCAATGAATGATACTAATTGATTCTGTGACAGTATTCATAAAGAGTAGGACAGCTGATCTAGGATCAGTTAAGTATTTTAGATCATAATGTATTAGATTACATGGAGTGGGGGACCTGATCCTAGATCATAATGAATCAGATTACATGGAGAGGAGGGACCTTATCCTAGATCATCATGAATTAGATTACATGGAGAGGGGGGACCTGATCCTAGATCATAATGAATCAGATTACATGGAGAGGACGGACCTGATCCTAGATCATAATGAATCAGATTACATGGAGTGGGGGACCTGATCCTAGATCGTAATGAATCAGATTACATGGAGAGGGGGGACCTGATCCTAGATCATAATGAATCAGATTACATGGAGAGGGGGGACCTGATCCTAGATCACAATGAATCAGATTACATGGAGAGGGGTACCTGATCCTAGATCATAATGAATCAGATTACATGGAGAGGAGGGACCTGATCCTAGATCACAATGAATCAGATTACATGGAGAGAGGGACCTGATCCTAGATCATAATGAATGAGATTACATGGACAGGAGGGACCTGATCTTAGATCATAATGAATCAGAGTACTTGGATAGGGGGACCTGATCCTAGATCATAATGAATCAGATTACATGGAGAGGGGGACCTGATCATAGATCATAGTGAATCAGATTACATGGAGAGGGGGGACCTGATCCTAGATCATAATGAATCAGATTACATGGGGAGGGGGGACCTGATCCTAGATCATAATGGATCATATTACATGGAGAGGTGGGACCTGATCCTAGATCATAATGAATCAGATTACATGGAGAGGGGGGACCTGATCCTAGATCACAATGAATCAGATTACATGGAGAGGGGTACCTGATCCTAGATCATAATGAATCAGATTACATGGAGATGTGGGACCTGATCCTAGATCACATTGAATCAGATTACATGGAGAGGAGGGACCTGATCCTAGATCATAATGAATCAGATTACATGGAGAGGGGGGACCTGATCCTAGATCATAATGAATCAGAGTACATGGAGAGGAGGACCTGATACCATATCAGCACTCCTCCTCTGGGACACTGCCTGTATGATTAACCGAACGCATAGTTGTTAAAGTCTAGTTACAGCAGGTGTTTACTGCCATCTAGTGGAAGATACCAATAGAACACTTTTATCAGGGTGGGGAGGCGGCTGATTGAAACAGAAAGTTAAGTTGTTCTTTTGTACAGAATCCATTTTGAGACGACAGAGCAGAAGACGCTATATGGAGATTACTGACAAATAAAGTGAGTATTTCTCAGTATTTCTGAACAGTAATACATTCTAAAGGACAGAGTAAGATATAGTACTAGTAGTAGTTAGTAGAACTGTTATATGAGCTTAGTTGCTGACAGACAGCAGTTTTAGTAGAACTGCTACTTGAGCTGAGTTGCTGACAGACAGCAGTTTTCAAAGTGGAAACTAATCAGTAGGTCTACATGTTATCAGTAAAACGTCTGGTAAAGATGGTGGAGGAGCTTTTACATTATATGGTTTAATGTTTATCTCAGGGTTTCTCAATCCTTTTGTTCTGACCAGCACTTACACACCTGATTCAACTAATCATCAAATATTTTAAGACAGTTTAATATTTGAGGCCAACAAATGAAGATTCTCAAATTAAAACCTTTGGGGTTTGTAGGCCTGTTTAAAATGATTATAGGCCTACATGAATTCACAGTTGAGGGTAAAAACACAACTAAACCGGGTTTCCAGTAAATGATATGTTTATCTAAAATATCGTAAGCGAGATGTCTTGAAGAAGGACTTAATAAAAGAGGACTGACGTCATGTGGTTCTGTTTCCCTCAGTGAGGAGCAGCCAAAAACTGAAGCAAGATTCAGTACAACGTCATGAGTCACTGCTGTTGAATGCATCTGACTGTTAGTAAGCTCTGGTTACTGTTAGCGCCACCCGCTGCTTACTGTTGTTATATAAACGAGTACGTGACAGCTGTTGAATGCATCTGACTGTTAGCAAGCTCTGGTTACTGTTAGCGCCACCGCTGCTTACTGTTGTTATATTAACGAGTACGTGACAGCTGTTGAATGCATCTGACCGTTAGCGCCACCCGCTGCTTACTGTTGTTATATTAACGAGTAACGTGACAGCTGTTGAATGCATCTGACTGTTAGCGCCACCGCTGCTTACTGTTGTTATATAAACGGGTAACGTGACAGCTGTTGAATGCATCTGACTGTTAGCGCCACCCGCTGCTTACTGTTGTTATATAAACGGGTAACGTGACAGCTGTTGAATGCATCTGACTGTTAGCGCCACCGCTGCTTACTGTTGTTATATAAACGGGTAACGTGACAGCTGTTGAATGCATCTGACCGTTAGCGCCACCCGCTGCTTACTGTTGTTATATAAACGAGTAACGTGACAGCTGTTGAATGCATCTGACTGTTAGCGCCACCCGCTGCTTACTGTTGTTATATAAACGGGTAACGTGACAGCTGTTGAATGCATCTGACCGTTAGCGCCACCCGCTGCTTACTGTTGTTATATAAACGGGTAACGTGACAGCTGTTGAATGCATCTGACTGTTAGCGCCACCCGCTGCTTACTGTTGTTATATAAACGGGTAACGTGACAGCTGTTGAATGCATCTGACTGTTAGCGCCACCCGCTGCTTACTGTTGTTATATAAACGGGTAACGTGACAGCTGTTGAATGCATCTGACTGTTAGCGCCACCCGCTGCTTACTGTTGTTATATAAACGGGTAACGTGACAGCTGTTGAATGCATCTGACTGTTAGCGCCACCCGCTGCTTACTGTTGTTATATAAACGGGTAACGTGACAGCTGTTGAATGCATCTGACTGTTAGCGCCACCCGCTGCTTACTGTTGTTATATAAACGGGTAACGTGACAGCTGTTGAATGCATCTGACTGTTAGCGCCACCCGCTGCTTACTGTTGTTATATAAACGAGTAACGTGACAGCTGTTGAAACTGAAAATAAAAAATGATCTGTACAGAACCATTTTGAGATGACAGAGCAGCTCATAGTTTCATCTCTAAACTGCAACCCAGTTTCCAAGTAAAGTGAGTATTTCAGGTTAATAATGTAGAATAAAGTAGAGGGAACATTTGGAATCCACTAAACTAGTGTTGGAGTGCTGCCAAGTCATTCCTACCATGTGGTGTCTTTTCTGTCCCCAGGAAATATCAGTTCTTATTAACTGACAGAGTGTCACGACACGGATCAGTATACAGTTACAATACAGTTAAACACTCTGTGCTGCTAGTTACAACAGTGGTTTAAATGGTACAATGATTCTCTACACTGTACTTTTTGTCACATAAACTGAAATTAGGCTCACTGTTAAAATGTTAGCAGCCAGGAAATGGCAGAACGATTTCTGAACAGTGCACCTTAAACTGTAGCTATGTGGTCTTTACTTGAGTGTGTTTCAGCAGGGTGAGGTCAGAGAGATGCTTCCAAGTCACTATTTTTCTGAACTCATAAAATCCTTTACACAATCTGATGGGATTGTGTAAAGAGTTACCATTAAAATGACCATAAGGTTTATATAGTACCCCCCCCCCCCCACCCTTTCTAGATCTGACTGCTGATAGCTACTTTACTGAGGAAGAATGTACTTCCTAACCAGCTTCACCTGGAATGGGCCTAGTCCCTACAATGAAAAACAGCCCCAAAACCATTATTAAATAGGGAGACTTGAATGATCATATTTGATACTGTATGGTAATATAAAACACACTTATTGTGGCATGTAGCCTAGTGGTTAGAGCGTTGTAACTGTAAGGTTGCAAGTTCAAATCCCTGAGCTGACATGGTACAAATCTGTCATTCTGCCCCTGGTGACTACCTCAAAAAGCTGGTTGAGAGAATGCCAAGAGTGTGCAAAGCTGTCATCAAGGTGGCTACTTTGAAGAAACTCAAATATAAAATAGATTTTGATTTGTTTAACACTTTTTTGGTTACTACATTATTCCACATATGTTATTTCATAGTTTTGATGTCTTCACTGTTATTCTACAATGTAGAAATAGTAAAAAATAAAGAAAATCCCTGGAATGAGTAGGTGTGTCTAAACTTTTGTCTAGTACTCTACATATGGACATATTATAAAGTATGTGCATTAATAGACTCTTAAGGATTCAAGTGGAACTGAGATGAGGAAGTGAATCTGTAGGCCTATGTGATTATGTTACAATTAAGTTACACTTGTTAAATCCCTGTGGGACGCTTTCCACACCTTGTAGTGTCCATTTCTTAATGAGTTGAGGCTGTTCAGGACAAAAAAGAGGGGGGACACTCAATATTAGGAGGGTGTTCTTAATGTTACTTTATGTAATGGCACAGATTTGAATGCTTTATGTAATGTATTTTATCTATTGAAATATAGTTTGGATATATTTTAAAATGTGGTTTCATGGTGATTTATAATTTTTTCCAGAATCTCCAACCACCTCAGAGATCAGTCTCTCCAGTACCCAGTCATCTGTCCATGAAGAGTGACTTCTCTATGGCTCATCCTATACACTTTAGTGATGGATCAGGGACCTTTGACCCCAGGTAAGTTACTGGTCAGAATTGATGATATTACTATTGAAGAGGAGAAACTTCAAGATCTGAAACCAGATGTATTTAGTGTATCTGAGTATATACTAGAGGTCGACCGATTATGATTTTTCGACGCCGATACCGATTATTGAAGGGCCGAAAAAAGCCGATACCGATTAATCGGAGGATTTTTTATTTGTAATATTGACAATTACAACAATACTGAATGAACACTTATTTTAACTTAATATAATACATCAACAAAATCAATTTAGCCTCAAATAAATAATGAAACGTTCAATTTGGGTTAAATAATGCAAAAACAAAGTGTTGGAGAAGAAAGTAAAAGTGTAATATTTGCCATGTAAAAAAGCTAACGTTTAAGTTCCTTGCTCAGAACATGAGAACATATGAAAGCTGGTGGTTCCTTTTAACATGAGTCTTCAATATTCCCAGGTAAGAAGTTTTAGGTTGTAGTTATTATAGGACTATTTCTCTCTATACGATTTGTATTTCATATACCTTTGACTGTTGGATGTTCTTATAGGCACTTTAGTATTGCCAGTGTAACAGTATAGCTTCCGTCCCTCTCCTCACCCCTACCTGGGCTCGAACCAGGAACACATCGACAACAGCCACCCTCGAAGCATCGTTACCCATCGCTCCACAAAAGCCGCGGCCCTTGCAGAGCAAGGGGAACAACTACTTCAAGGTCTCAGAGCGAGTGACATCACCGATTGAAACGCTAATAGCGCGCACCCGGCTAACTAGCTAGCCATTTCACATCAGTTACACCAGCCTAATCTCGTGAGTTGATAGGCTTGAAGTCATAAACAGCTCAATGCTTGAAGCACAGTGAAGAGCTGCTGGCAAACGCACAAATTGCTGTTTGAATAAATGCTTACGAGCCTGCTGCTCCCTACCATCGCTCAGTCAGACTGCTCTATCAAATATCAAATCATAGACTTATTATGACATAATAACACACACAAATACAAGCCTTTGGTCATTAATATGGTAGAATCCGGAAACTATCATTTCGAAAACAAAACGTTTATTCTTTTCAGTGAAATACGGAACCGTTCCGTATTTTATCTAACGGGTGGCATCCCTAAGTGTAAATATTACTGTTACATTGTACAACCTTCAATGTTATGTCATAATTAAGTACAATTCTGGCAAATTAATTACGGTCTTTGTTAGGAATAAATGGACTTCACACAGTTTGCAACGAGCCAGGCGGCCCAAACTGCTGCATATACCCTGACTGCTTGCACGGAACGCAAGAGAAGTGACACAATTTCCCTAATTATAAGAAATTCATGTTAGCAGGCAATATTAACTAAATATGCAGGTTTAAAAATATATACTTGTGTATTGATTTTAAAGAAAGGCATTGATGTTTATGGTTAAGTACACATTGTTGCAATGACAGTGCTAAATCATCACCCGTTTGGCAAAGTAGGCTGTGATTCGATGAGAAATTAACAGGCACCGCATCGATTATATTCAAAGCAGGACAAGCTAGATAAACTAGTAATATCATCAACCATGTGTAGTTAACTAGTGATTATGTTAAGATTGATTGTTTTTTATAAGATAAGTTTAATGCTAGCTAGCAACTTACCTTGGCTTCTTGCTGCCCTCGCGTAACAGGTAGTCAGCCTGCCACACAGGCTCCTCGTGGAGTGCAATGTAAGGCAGGTGGTTAGAGCGTTGGACTAGTAACCAGAAGGTTGCAAAAACGAATCCCCGAGCTGACAAGGTAAAAATCTGTCATTCTGCCCCTGAACAAGGCAGTTAACCCACTGTTGCTAGGCCGTCATTGGAAATAAGAATGTGTTCTTAACTGACTTGCCTAGTTAAACAAAGGTGTAAAAAGAAATCGGCCACAATCGGTGTCCAAAAATACCGATTTCCGATTGTTATGAAAACTTGAAATCGGCCCCAATTAATCGGCCATTCCGATTAATCAGTCAACCTCAAGTATATACTGTTAAGCATCTGCTTATAATTTGTTGTTTATGTCATATATTTTAAGACACTGAGTGTACAAAACATTATGAACACCTGCTTTTTCCATGACGTAGATTGACAAGGTGAATCAAATCAAATTTTATCAGTCACATGTGCCGAATACAACAGGTGTAGACCTTACAGTGAAATGCTTTCCTACAAGCCCCTAACCAACAATACAGTTTAAAAAAGTATGAATAAGAATAAGAGATAAAAGTAAAGAGCAGCAGTAAAAATAACAATTGCGAGGTTATATACAGGGGGGTACCGGTACAGAGTCAATGTGCAGGGGGCACCGGTTAGTCGAGGTAATATGTACATGTAGGTAGAGTTATTAAAGTGACCATGCATAGATGATAACAGAGAGTAGCAGCGGCATATGGGGGGGAGGGGGGGGGGGGAGGGGGGGGGGGGGGGGCAATGCAAATAGTCTGGGTGGCCATTTGATTAGATGTTTAGGAGTCTTATGGCTTGGGGGTAGAAGCTGTTTAGAAGCCTCTTGGGCCTAGACTTGGCACTCCGGTACCGCTTGCCGTGCGGTAGCAGAGAGAACAGTCTATGACTACGGTGGCTGGAGTCTTTGACAATTTTTAGGGCCTTCCTCTGACACCGCCTGGTATAGTGGTCCTGGATAGCAGTTACCATATCATGCAGTGATGCCACCAGTCAGGATGCTCTTGATGGTGCAGCTCTAGAACCTTTTGAAGATCTGAGGACCCATGCCAAATCTTTTCAGTCTCCTGAGAGGGAATAGGTTTTGTCGTGCCCTCTTCACGACTGTCTTGGTGTGCTTGGACCATGTTAGTTTGTTGGTGATGCGGATGCCAAGGAACTTGAAGCTCTCAACCTGCTCCACTACAGCCCTGTCGATGAGAATGGGGGTCCTGCTCGGTCCTCCTTTTCCTGTAGTCTACAATCATCTCCTTTGTCTTGATCACGTTGAGGGAGAGGTTGTTGTCCTGGGACCACACGGCCAGGTCTCTGACCTCCCTATAGGTTGTCTCATCGTTGTCAGTGATCAGGCCTACCACTGTTGTGTCATCAGCAAACTTAATGATGGTGTTGGAGTCGTGCCTGGCTGTGCAGCCATGAATGAAAAGGAGTACAGGAGGGGACTGATCACGCACCCCTGAGGGGCCCCTGTGTTGAGGATCAGTGTGGCGGATGTGTTGTTACCTACCCGTACCACCTGGGTGCGGCCTATCAGGAAGTCCAGGAACCAGTTGCAGAGGGAGGTGTTTAGTCCCAGGGTCCTTAGTTTGTTGATTAGCTTAGAGGGCTCTATGGTGTTGATTGCTGAATTGTAGTCAATGAATAGCATTCTCGCAAAGGTGTTCCTTTTGTCCAGCTGGGAAAGGGCAGTGTGGAGTGCAATAGAAATTGCATCATCTGTGGATTTGTTGGGGCGGTATGCAAATTGCAGTGGGCCTTGGGTTTCTGGGTTAATGGTGTTGATGTGAGCCATGACCAGCCTTTCAAAGCACTTCATGGCTACAGACATGAGTGTTACGGGTCCGTAGTCATTTAGGCAGGCTACCTTAGTGTTCTTGGGCACAGGGACTATGATGGTCTGCTTAAAATATGTTGGTATTATAGACTCGGACAGGGAGAGGTTGAAGATGTCAGTGAAGACGCTTGCTAGTTCGTCCGCGCATGCTCGCAGTACACATCCTGGTAATCCGTTTGGCCCTGCGGCCTTGTGAATGTTGACCTGTTTAAAGGTCTTACATCGACTGCTGAGAGCCTGATCACACAGTCGTCTGGAAGAGCTGGTGTAGTTTGATTCGATCTCAGTCCTGTATTGATGCTTTGCCTGTTTGATGGTTCGTCGGAGGGCATAGTGGGATTTCTTATAGGCTTCCAGGTTAGCTCCTTGAAACATGAAAAGCTATGATCCCTTGTTGATGTCACTTGTTGAATCCACACCAATCAGTGCCAGGCGCACAGATTTGTGTTAATCAAATCAAATCAAATGTATTTATATAGCCCTTCTTACATCAGCTGATATTCTCAAAGTGCTGTACAGAAACCCAGCCTAAATCCCCAAACAGCAAGCAATGCAGGTGTAGAAGCACGGTGGCTAGGAAAAACTCCCATGAAAGGCCAAAACCTAGGAAGAAACCTAGAGAGGAACCAGGCTATGAGGGGTGGCCAGTCCTCTTCTAGCTGTGCCGGGGTGGAGATTATGACAGAACATGGCCAAGATGTTCAAATGTTCATAAATGACCAGCATGGTCAAATAATAATAATCATAGTAGTTGTCGAGGGTGCAACAAGTCAGCAACTCAAGAGTAAGTGTCAGTTGGCTTTTTCATAGCCGATCTTTGAGTGTATCTCTACCGCTCCTGCTGTCTCTAGAGAGTTGAAAACAGCAGGTCTGGGACAGGTAGCACGTCCGGTGAATAGGTCAGGGTTCCAGCAGGTCTGGGACAGCAGATCTGGGACAGGTGGCACGTCCGGTGAACAGGTCAGGGTTCCATAGCCGCAGGCAGAACAGTTGGACACTAGAGCAGCAGCACGGCCAGGTGGACTGGGGACAGCAAGGAGTCATCATTCCAGGTAGTCCTGAGGCATGGTCCTAAGGCTCAGGTCCTCCGAGAGTGAAAAAGAGAGAATTAGAGAGAGTGTATTTAAATTCACATAGGACACCGGATAAGACAAGAGAAATACTCCAGATGTAACAGACTGACCCTAGCCCCCCGACACATAAACTACTGCAGCATAAATACTGGAGGCTGAGACAGGAGGGGTCAGGAGACACTGTGGCCCAATCCGATGATACGGACAGGGCCAAACAGGCAGGATATAACCCCACCCACTTTGCCAAAGCACAGCCCCCACACCACTGGAGGGATATCTCCAACCACCAACTAACCATCCTGAGACAAGGCCGAGTATAGCGCACAAAGATCTCCACCAGAAACGCTGCTGGGTTTTTCACGCTTAACAGTTTCCCATGTGTCTCAAGAATGGTCCACAACCCAAAGGACATCCAGCCCACTTGACACAACTGTGGGAATCATAGGAGTCAACGTGGGCCAGCATCTCTGTGGAACGCTTTCTACACCTTGAAGAGTCAATGCCTTGACAAGTTGAGGCTAATTTTAGGGCAAAAAGGTGGGGGGGCATTTAGTATTAGGAGGGTGTTCTTAATGTTTTGTACACTCAGTGTATGTCTTTTGCTTTATGTAATGGCATATATTTTAATGATTTATGTAATGTATGTAATCTATTGATATATAATTTTGATACATTTTGAAATGTACTTACATGGTGATTCATTTTGTTTTTCAGAATCTCCAAGCAAACTCAGTCTCTCCAGAGATCAGTCTCTCCAGTACCCAGTCATCTGTCCATGAAGAGTGACTTCTCTATGGATCATCCCATTTATTTTAGTGATGGATCAGGGACCTTTGGAAGCAGGTAAGTTACTGGTCAGAATTGATGATATTACTATTGAAGAGGAGAAACTTCAAGATCTGAAACCAGATGCATTTTGTGTATCTGAGTATGTACTGTACAGCAGTGGTCACCAACCTTTTCTAAGTCTAGATCACTTTCACAGTAAAAAAAAAATGGCTGAGATTTACTGCTCAGATAGTTTTTTTTTACATTAACCTCACACAAACAGTTTTGTAGGAATGAGGTTTGGGCAGTAGGCCTAATACATTATCCCAGCATTAGGCTATATGATTGGACTGCCAATGTTGTTATTAATCAGACCATACTATATTTCAAAACTCTAGCTTTGATACCAAAATAGATCAGTTGGTTTAATACAGCAGCTCTTTGCTGTATTCATTGACAGTCTCTCTGTGGTCATGGTTTTAAAAGATATTAAATCTTACATAAGCTAGTAGCCTATTAAACTTGGCTGTGGCCAGAGTCATGGAAGCTCTGTAGCCACAGTGATTTGAGCTATCTACGCAGTAGGTGCACTCGATTTAGTCACAGATTTGTGGAGCAATTCTGTGGAGCAAGAATTGAAATAAATAGCTTTTTATTCTACTGGACTGATGGTATCTGCATCTGAAGGTCAACGAGGTCAAATCACGACGTCAGTGAACTTCAGGTCGAAAAGTTGGAGCTCTAGAAATATGCCTGAGTTTCCGACTTGGATTTCCGAGTTGGATGACATTTCAAAATGATTGTTCCCAACCACCTCTCACGGTCCCTGCTCTCTCCCTTCTTTCCTCCGGTGAGACTGACCAGAGAGGGGGGACACCGTCTTCCACCTGATGTTGAAACTCGAGTCGCACCGCATCTGCCTCATGCACAAATTCATGTTGTTCCTATGACCAGAGAAAGCGAAAAATTCCTAAATATTAAAATCGACACGACGAGCTGCTAATAATAATAAACCGCAAGGCAATCGATACTTGGCTACTCTTTCATTGGCGATGCAGCCCGAGCAGAAGTATGGAGAAGTGCGCATTGTAAAATAGTTTTATGTAAACAGTGACCGTGCTGAAAATAAACTTAAACATGAACTCTCATAAAAACAGCAGCTCTTTGCTGTATTCGTTGACAGTCTCTCTGTGGTCATGGTTTTAAAATATATTAAATCTTACGTAAGCCTATTAAACTTGGCTGTGGCCAGAGTCATGGAAGCTCTGTAGCCACAGTGATTTGAGCTATCTACGCAGTAGGTGCACTCGATTTAGTCACAGATTTGCCAGTCCTCCGGGAAGGCAGAGTTTGTCTCATGGGAACACGTTGCTTACCCGGTGCGCAGGACGTTTGAATCAAGTGCACCTACAGGCAACAACTCAACACGATTTTAAAAAAGGAGCGCAAGCCTTTATAGTTGGTTGGCTTTTCTACAGAAATATTTGGTGATCGACTAGGAATGCCTTGAAGATTGACCGGTTGGAGAACCACTGCTGTAAAGCATCTGCTTATAATTTGTTGTTTATGTCAATTATTTGAAGACACTGAGTGTACAAAACATTATGAACATCTGCTTTTTCCACGACATAATTGACAAGGTGAATCCAGGTGAAAGCAATGATCCCTTATTGATGTCACTTGTTAAATCCACTTCAGTCAGTGTAGATGAAGGGGAGTAGACATGTTTATTAGGGATGCACCGATATGACATTTTTGGCCGATAACCATATCCAATATTTTCCTTGTCAAACAACCCGATATCTGATATTTTCCTTGCCAAACAACCTGATACCGATTTCCAGTATTTTCCTTGCCAAACAACCCGATATCCAGTATTTTCCTTGCCAAACAACCCGATATCTGACATTTTCCTTGTCAAACAACCCGATACCGATATCCGATATTTTCCTTGCCAACAACCCGATATCCTATCGTTTCCTTGCCAAACAACCCGATATCCAGTATTTTCCTTGCCAAAGAACCTGATATCTGATATTTTCGTTACCAAACAACCCGATACCGATATCCAGTATTTTCGTTACCAAACAACCCGATACCGATATTCAGTATTTTATTTGACAAACAACCCGATATCCTTTATTTTCGTTACCAAACAACTCCAAACCGATATTCAATATTTTCCTTGCCAAACAACCCGATATCCAGTATTTTATTTGCCAAACAACCCGATATCTGACATTTTCCTTGTCAAACAACCCGATACCGATATCCGTTATTTAACTTGCCAAACAACCTGATATCTGATATTTTCCTTGCCAAACAACCCGATACCAATATCCAGTATTTTCCTTGCCAAACAACCCGATTTCCAGTATTTTCCTTACCAAACAACCCGATACCGATATCCGATATTTTCCTTGCCAAACAACCCGATATCCAATATTTTCCTTGCCAAACAACATCCGATATTTTCCATGCTAAACAACCCGATACCGATATCCGAAATTTTCTTTGCCAAACAACCCGATATCTGACATTTTCCTTGTCAAACAACCCGATACCGATATCCAGTATTTTCCTTCCCAAACAACCTGATATCTGATATTTTCCTTGCCAAACAACCCGATACCAATATCCAGTATTTTCCTTACCAAACAATCCGATATCCAGTATTTTTCTTACCAAACAACCCGATACCGATATCCGATATTTTCCTTGCCAAACAACCCGATATCCAATATTTTCCTTGCCAAACAACCCGATATCCGATATTTTCCTTGCCAAACAACATCCAATATTTTCCATGCAAAACAACCCGATAAAGATATCTGAAATTTTCTTTGCCAAACAACCCGATATCCGATATTTTCCATGCCAAACAACCCGATACCGATATCCGAAATGTTCTTTGCCAAACAACCCGATATCTGATATTTTCCTTGCCAAACAACCCGATACCGATATCCAGTATTTTCCTTGCCAAACAACCCGATATCTGATAATTTCCTTGCCTAACAACCCGATACCGATATCCAGTATTTTCCTTGCCAAACAACCCGATATCCATTATTTTCCTTACAAAACAACCCAATACCGATATTCGATATTTTCCTTGCCAATCAACCCGATATCCAATATTTTCCTTGCCAAATAACCAGATATCCAGTATTTTCCTTGCCAAACAAGCCGATATCCGATATTTTCCATGCCAAACAACCCGATACCGATATCCGAAATGTTCTTTGCCCAACAACCCGATATCCAGTATTTTACTTGGCAAACAACCCGATATCTGATATTTTCTTTGCCAAACAATCTGATACCGATATCCAGTATTTTCCTTGCCAAACAACCCGATATCTGACATTTTCCTTGTCAAACTTCCCGATACCGATATCCAGTATTTTCCTTGCCAAACAACCTGATATCTGATATTTTTTTTGCCAAACATCCCGATATCCAATATTTTCCTTGCCAAACAACCCGATATCCAGTATTTTCCTTACCAAACAACCCGATACCGATATCCAGTATTTTCCTTGCCAAACAACCTGATATCTGATATTTTTCTTGCCAAACATCCCGATATCGAGTATTTTCCTTGCCAAACAACCCTATATACAGTATTTTACTTGCCAAACAACCCGATATCCAGTATTTTCCTTGCCAAACAACCCGATATCTGACATTTTCCTTGTCAAACAACCCGATACCGATATCCGATATTTTCCTTGCCAACAACCCGATATCCAATATTTTCCTTGCCAAACAACCCGATATCCAGTATTTTCCTTGCCAAAGAACCTGATATCCAGTATTTTCCTTACCAGACAACTCGATACCGATATCCAGTATTTCCCTTGCCAAACAACCCGATATCCAGTATTTTCCTTGTCAAACAACCCGAAACCGATATCCAGTATTTTCCGTGCCAAACAACCCGATATCCAGTATTTTCCTTGCCAAACGACCTGATATCCAGTTTTTTCCTTGTCAAACAACCCAATAGCCAATATTTTCCTTGCCAAACAACCCGATATTCAGTATTTTCCTTGCCAAACAACCCCATATCCAGTATTTTCCTTGCCAAACAACCCGATATCTGATATTTTCTTTGCCAAACAACCTGATTCCGATATCCAGTATTTTCCTTGCCAAATATCCCGATATCTGACATTTTCCTTGTGAAACAACCCGATACCGATATCCAGTATTTTCCTTGCCAAACAACCTGATATCCGATATTTTCCTTGCCAAACAACATCTGATATTTTCCATGCTAAACAACCCGATACCGATATCCGAAATGTTCTTTGCCAAACAACCCGATATCTGATATTTTCCTTGCCAAACAACCCGATACCAATATCCAGTATTTTCCTTGCCAAACAACCCGATATCTGATATTTTCCTTGCCTAACAACCCGATACCGATATCCAGTATTTTCCTTGCCAAACAACCCGATATCCAGTATTTTCCTTGCCAAACAACCCGATATTTGACATTTTCCTTGTCAAACAACCCGATATTTGACATTTTCCTTGTCAAACAACCCGATATTTGACATTTTCCTTGTCAAACAACCCGATACCGATATCCAATATTTTCCTTGCCAAATAACCCGATATCCAGTATTTTCCTTGCCAAACACCCCGATATCCAATATTTCCCCTGCCAAACAACCCGATACAGATATCCAGTATTTTGTTGTGTATGTCAATTATTTGAAGACACTGAGTGTACAAAACATTATGAACATCTGCTATTTCCATGACATAATTGACAAGGTGAATCCAGGTGAAAGCAATGATCCCATATTGATGTCACTTGTTAAATCCACTTCAGTCAGTGTAGATGAAGGGGAGTAGACATGTTTATTAGGGATGCACCGATATGACATTTTTGGCCAATACCCATATCCGATTTTTTCCTTGTCAAACAACCCAATAGCCAATATTTTCCTTGCCAAACAACCCGGTATCTGATATTTTCGTTACCGAACAACCCGATACCGATATGCAGTATTTTCCTTACCAAACAACCCGATACCGATATTCAGTATTTTATTTGACAAACAACCCGATATCCTTTATTTTCGTTACCAAACAACTCCATACCGATATTCAATATTTTCCTTGCCAAACAACCCGATATCCAGTATTTTATTTGCCAAACAACCCGATAGCTGACATTTTCCTTGTCAAACAACCCGATACCGATATCCGGTATTTTCCTTGCCAAACAACCCGATTTCCAGTATTTTCCTTACCAAACAACCCGATACCGATATCCGATATTTTCCTTGCCAAACAACCCGATATCCAATATTTTCCTTGCCAAACAACATCCGATATTTTCCATGCTAAACAACCCGATACCGATATCCGAAATTTTCTTTGCCAAACAACCCGATATCTGATATTTTCCTTGTCAAACAACCCGATACCGATATCCAGTATTTTCCTTCCCAAACAACCTGATATCTGATATTTTCCTTGCCAAACATCCCGATATCCAATATTTTCCTTGCCAAACAACCCGATATCCAGTATTTTACTTGCCAAACAACCCGATATCTGATATTTTCCATGCCAAACACCCCGATACCAATATCAGAAATGTTCATTGCCAAAAAACCAAACATCCCGATATCCAATATTTTCCTTGCCAAACAACCCGATATCCAGTATTTTCCTTACCAAACAACCCGATACCGATAGCCGATATTTTCCTTGCCAAACAACCCGATATCCAATATTTTCCTTGCCAAACATCCCGATATCCAGTATTTTCCTTGCCAAACAACCTGATATCTGACATTTTCCTTGTCAAACAACCTGATACCCAGTATTTTCCTTGCCAAACACCCCGATATCCAATATTTCCCTTGCCAAACAACCCCATACCGATATCCAGTATTTTCCTTGCCAAACAACCCGATACCAATAACCGATATTAAAAATTTTAGCAGCCTTCTAAGCATTCTAGTACAGTTAAATAGTTTAAACACACACACACACACTGAACAAAAATGTACACTGCTCAAAAAAATAAAGGGAACACTTAAACAACACATCCTAGATCTGAATGAAATAAATAATCTTATTAAATACTTTTTTCTTTACATAGTTGAATGTGCTGACAACAAAATCACACAAAAAGAATCAATGGAAATCCAATGTATCAACCCATGGAGGTCTGGATTTGGAGTCACACTCAAAATTAAAGTGGAAAACCACACTACAGGCTGATCCAACTTTGATGTAATGTCCTTAAAACAAGTCAAAATGAGGCTCAGTAGTGTGTGTGGCCTCCACGTGCCTGTATGACCTCCCTACAACGCCTGGGCATGCTCCTGATGAGGTTGCGGATGGTCTCCTGAGGGATCTCCTCCCAGACCTGGACTAAAGCATCCGCCAACTCCTGGACAGTCTGTGGTGCAACGTGGCGTTGGTGGATGGAGCGAGACATGATGTCCCAGATGTGCTCAATTGGATTCAGGTCTGGGGAACGGGTGGGCCAGTCCATAGCATCAATGCCTTCCTCTTGCAGGAACTGCTGACACACTCCAGCCACATGAGGTCTAGCATTGTCTTGCATTAGGAGGAACCCAGGGCCAACCGTACCAGCATATGGTCTCACAAGGGGTCTGAGGATCTCATCTCGGTACCTAATGGCAGTTAGGCTACCTCTGGCGAGCACATGGAGGGCTGTGCGGCCCC
The DNA here is from genome assembly GCF_965601325.2 of Salmo salar. Taxonomy (NCBI): domain Eukaryota; kingdom Metazoa; phylum Chordata; class Actinopteri; order Salmoniformes; family Salmonidae; genus Salmo; species Salmo salar. Next base: position 2,831,505 of record NC_138296.1, on the reverse strand, counting down.
CCAAAGAAATGCCACCCCACACCATGACTGACCCACCGCCAAACCGGTCATGCTGGAGGATGTTGCAGGCAGCAGAACGTTCTCCACGGCGTCTCCAGACTCTGTCACGTCTGTCACATGTGCTCAGTGTGAACCTGCTTTCATCTGTGAAGAGCACAGGGTGCCAGTGGCGAATTTGCCAATCTTGGTGTTCTCTGGCAAATGCCAAACGTCCTGCACGGTGTTGGGCTGTAAGCACAACCCCCACCTGTGGACGTCGGGCCCTCATACCACCCTCATGGAGTCTGTTTCTGACCGTTTGAGCAGACACATGCACATTTGTGGCCTGCTGGAGGTCATTTTGCAGGGCTCTGGCAGTGCTCCTCCTGCTCCTCCTTGCACAAAGGCGGAGGTAGCGGTCCTGCTGCTGGGTTGTTGCCCTCCTACGGCCTCCTCCACGTCTCCTGATGTACTGGCCTGTCTCCTGGTAGCGCCTCCATGCTCTGGACACTACGCTGCCAGACACAGCAAACCTTCTTGCCACAGCTCGCATTGATGTGCCATCCTGGATGAGCTGCACTACCTGAGCCACTTGTGTGGGTTGTAGACTCCGTCTCATGCTACCACTAGAGTGAAAGCACAGCCAGCATTCAAAAGTGACCAAAACATCAGCCAGGAAGCATAGGAACTGAGAAGTGCTCTGTGGTCTCCACCTGCAGTACCACTCCTTTATTGGGGGTGTCTTGCTTATTGCCTATAATTTCCACCTGTTGTCTATTCCATTTGCACAACAGCATGTGAAATTTATTGTCAATCAGTGTTGCTTCCTAAGTGGACAGTTTGATTTCACAGAAGTGTGATTGACTTGGAGTTACATTGTGTTGTTTAAGTGTTCCCTTTATTTTTTTGAGCAGTATACTTTGTTGGCATTTACGTATGTCCCCATTACCATTAAAACATAATCAAAACCTATTTATTTTACTTACTTGCTGCCGGGCGCACCGATTTGTATCAAGAACTGCAACGCTGAGGGGTTTTTCATGCTCAACAGTTTCTCATGTGTCTCAAGAATGGTCCACAACCCAAAGGACATCCAGCCCACTTGACACAACTGTGGGAATCATAGAAGTCAACGTGGGCCAGCATCTCTGTGGAACGCTTTCTACACCTTGAAGAGTCAATGCCTTGACGAGTTGAGGCTGTTTTGAGGGCAAAAAGGGGGGGGGACACAATATTAGGAGGGTGTTCTTAATGTTTTGTACGCTCAGTGTATGTTTTTTGCTTTATGTAATACCATATATTTTAATGCTTTATGTGATGTATGTAATCGATTGATATATAATTTGGATATATTTTGAAATCTAGTTACATGGTGATTCATTTTGTTTTTCAGAATCTCCAAGCAAACTCAGTCTCTCCAGAGATCAGTCTCTCCAGTACCCAGTCATCTGTCCATGAAGAGTGACTTCTCTATGGATCATCCCATTTATTTTAGTGATGGATCAAAGACCGTTGGAAGCAGGTAAGTTACTGGTCAGAATTGATGATATTACTATTGAAGAGGAGAAACTTCAAGATCTGAAACCAGATGCATTTTGTGTATCTGAGTATGTACTGTACAGCAGTGGTCACCAACCTTTTCTAAGTCTAGATCACTTTCACAGTAAAAAAAAAATGGCTGAGATTTACTGCTCAGATTGTTTTTTTTTACATTAACCTCACACAAACAGTTTTGTAGGAATGAGGTTTGGGCAGTAGGCCTAATACATTATCCCAGCATTAGGCTATATGATTGGACTGCCAATGTTGTTATTAATCAGACCATACTATATTTCAAAACTCTAGCTTTGATACCAAAATAGATCAGTTGGTTTAATACAGCAGCTCTTTGCTGTATTCATTGACAGTCTCTCTGTGGTCATGGTTTTAAAAGATATTAAATCTTACATAAGCTAGTAGCCTATTAAACTTGGCTGTGGCCAGAGTCATGGAAGCTCTGTAGCCACAGTGATTTGAGCTATCTACGCAGTAGGTGCACTCGATTTAGTCACAGATTTGTGGAGCAATTCTGTGGAGCAAGAATTGAAATAAATAGCTTTTTATTCTACTGGACTGATGGTATCTGCATCTGAAGGTCAACGAGGTCAAATCACGACGTCAGTGAACTTCAGGTCGAAAAGTTGGAGCTCTAGAAATATGCCTGAGTTTCCGACTTGGATTTCCGAGTTGGATGACATTTCAAAATGATTGTTCCCAACCACCTCTCACGGTCCCTGCTCTCTCCCTTCTTTCCTCCGGTGAGACTGACCAGAGAGGGGGGACACCGTCTTCCACCTGATGTTGAAACTCGAGTCGCACCGCATCTGCCTCATGCACAAATTCATGTTGTTCCTATGACCAGAGAAAGCGAAAAATTCCTAAATATTAAAATCGACACGACGAGCTGCTAATAATAATAAACCGCAAGGCAATCGATACTTGGCTACTCTTTCATTGGCGATGCAGCCCGAGCAGAAGTATGGAGAAGTGCGCATTGTAAAATAGTTTTATGTAAACAGTGACCGTGCTGAAAATAAACTTAAACATGAACTCTCATAAAAACAGCAGCTCTTTGCTGTATTCGTTGACAGTCTCTCTGTGGTCATGGTTTTAAAATATATTAAATCTTACGTAAGCCTATTAAACTTGGCTGTGGCCAGAGTCATGGAAGCTCTGTAGCCACAGTGATTTGAGCTATCTACGCAGTAGGTGCACTCGATTTAGTCACAGATTTGCCAGTCCTCCGGGAAGGCAGAGTTTGTCTCATGGGAACACGTTGCTTACCCGGTGCGCAGGACGTTTGAATCAAGTGCACCTACAGGCAACAACTCAACACGATTTTAAAAAAGGAGCGCAAGCCTTTATAGTTGGTTGGCTTTTCTACAGAAATATTTGGTGATCGACTAGGAATGCCTTGAAGATTGACCGGTTGGAGAACCACTGCTGTAAAGCATCTGCTTATAATTTGTTGTTTATGTCAATTATTTGAAGACACTGAGTGTACAAAACATTATGAACATCTGCTTTTTCCACGACATAATTGACAAGGTGAATCCAGGTGAAAGCAATGATCCCTTATTGATGTCACTTGTTAAATCCACTTCAGTCAGTGTAGATGAAGGGGAGTAGACATGTTTATTAGGGATGCACCGATATGACATTTTTGGCCGATAACCATATCCAATATTTTCCTTGTCAAACAACCCGATATCTGATATTTTCCTTGCCAAACAACCTGATACCGATTTCCAGTATTTTCCTTGCCAAACAACCCGATATCCAGTATTTTCCTTGCCAAACAACCCGATATCTGACATTTTCCTTGTCAAACAACCCGATACCGATATCCGATATTTTCCTTGCCAACAACCCGATATCCTATCGTTTCCTTGCCAAACAACCCGATATCCAGTATTTTCCTTGCCAAAGAACCTGATATCCAGTATTTTCCTTACCAGACAACTCGATACCGATATCCAGTATTTCCCTTGCCAAACAACCCGATACCAATATCCAGTATTTTCCTTGCCAAACAACCCGATTTCCAGTATTTTCCTTACCAAACAACCCGATACCGATATCCGCTATTTTCCTTGCCAAACAACCCGATATCCAATATGTTCCTTGCCAAACAACATCCGATATTTTCCATGCTAAACAACCCGATACCGATATCCGAAATTTTCTTTGCCAAACAACCCGATATCTGATATTTTCCTTGTCAAACAACCCGATACCGATTTCCAGTATTTTCCTTCCCAAACAACCTGATATCTGATATTTTCCTTGCCAAACAACCCGATACCAATATCCAGTATTTTCCTTACCAAACAATCCGATATCCAGTATTTTCCTTACCAAACAACCCGATACCGATATTTTCCTTGCCAAACAACCCGATATCCAATATTTTCCTTGCCAAACAACCCGATACCCATATCCTATATTGTCCTTGCCAAACAACACCCGATATCCAATATTTTCCTTGCCAAACAACCCGATATCCGATATTTTCCTTGCCAAACAACATCCAATATTTTCCATGCTAAACAACCCGATAAAGATATCTGAAATTTTCTTTGCCAAACAACCCGATATCCGATATTTTCCTTGCCAAACAACCCGATATCCGATATTTTCCATGCCAAACAACCCGATACCGATATCCGAAATGTTCTTTGCCAAACAACCCGATATCTGATATTTTCCTTGCCAAACAACCAAATATCCAGTATTTTCCTTGCCAAACAAGCCGATATCCGATATTTTCCATGCCAAACAACCCGATACCGATATCCGAAATGTTCTTTGCCCAACAACCCGATATCCAGTATTTTACTTGGCAAACAACCCGATATCTGATATTTTCTTTGCCAAACAACCCGATACCGATATCCAGTATTTTCCTTGCCAAACAACCCGATATCCAGTATTTTCCTTACCAAACAACCTGATACCGATATCCGATATTTTCCTTGCCAAACATCCCGATATCCAATATTTTCCTTGCCAAACAACCCGATATCCAGTATTTCCTTACCAAACAACCCGATACCGATAGCCGATATTTTCCTTGCCAAACAACCCGATATCCAATATTTTCCTTGCCAAACAACCCGATATACAGTATTTTACTTGCCAAACAACCCGATATCTGATATTTTCCATGCCAATCACCCCGATACCAATATCCGAAATGTTCTTTGCCAAACAACCCGATATCTGATATTTTCCTTGCCAAACAACCCGATACCGATATCCAGTTTTTCCCTTGCCAAACAACCCCATATCTGATATTTTCCTTGTCTAACAACCCGATACCGATATCCAGTATTTTCCTTGCCAAACAACCCGATACGGATTTTCGATATTTTCCTTGCCAAACAACCCGATATCCAATATTTTCCTTGCCAATCAACCAGATATCCAGTATTTTCCTCGCCAAACAACCCGATATCCAGTATTTTACTTGGCAAACAACCCGATATCTGATATTTTCTTTGCCAAACAACCTGATACCGATATCCAGTATTTTCCTTGCCAAACAACCCGATATCTGACATTTTCCTTGTCAAACTTCCCGATACCGATATCCAGTATTTTCCTTGCCAAACAACCTGATATCTGATATTTTTCTTCCCAAACATCCCGATATCCAATATTTTCCTTGCCAAACAACCCGATATCCAGTATTTTCCTTACCAAACAACCCGATACCGATAGCCGATATTTTCCTTGCCAAACAACCCGATATCCAATATTTTCCTTGCCAAACATCCCGATATCCAGTATTTTACTTGCCAAACAACCCGATATCTGATATTTTCCATGCCAAACACCCCGATACCGATATCCGAAATTTTCTTTGCCAAACATCCCGATATCAGATATTTTCCTTGCCAAACAACCCGATATCTGATATTTTCTTTGCCAAACAACCCGATACCCAGTATTTTCCTTGCCAAACAACCCGATACCCAGTATTTTCCTTGCCAAACAACCCCATACCGATATCCAGTATTTTCCTTGCCAAACAACCTGATATCTGATATTTTTCTTGCCAAACATCCCGATATCCAATATTTTCCTTGCCAAACAACCCGATATCCAGTATTTTCCTTACCAAACAACCCGATACCGATAGCCGATATTTTCCTTGCCAAACAACCCGATATCCAATATTTTCCTTGCCAAACATCCCGATATCCAGTATTTTCCTTGCCAAACAACCTGATATCTGACATTTTCCTTGTCAAACAACCTGATACCCAGTATTTTCCTTGCCAAACACCCCGATATCCAATATTTCCCTTGCCAAACAACCCCATACCGATATCCAGTATTTTCCATGCCAAACAACCCGATACCAATAACCGATATTAAAAATTTTAGCAGCCTTCTAAGCATTCTAGTACAGTTAAATAGTTTAAACACACACACACACACTGAACAAAAATGTACACTGCTCAAAAAAATAAAGGGAACACTTAAACAACACATCCTAGATCTGAATGAAAGAAATAATCTTATTAAATACTTTTTTCTTTACATAGTTGAATGTGCTGACAACAAAATCACACAAAAAGAATCAATGGAAATCCAATGTATCAACCCATGGAGGTCTGGATTTGGAGTCACACTCAAAATTACAGTGGAAAACCACACTACAGGCTGATCCAACTTTGATGTAATGTCCTTAAAACAAGTCAAAATGAGGCTCAGTAGTGTGTGTGGCCTCCACGTGCCTGTATGACCTCCCTACAACGCCTGGGCATGCTCCTGATGAGGTTGCGGATGGTCTCCTGAGGGATCTCCTCCCAGACCTGGACTAAAGCATCCGCCAACTCCTGGACAGTCTGTGGTGCAACGTGGCGTTGGTGGATGGAGCGAGACATGATGTCCCAGATGTGCTCAATTGGATTCAGGTCTGGGGAACGGGTGGGCCAGTCCATAGCATCAATGCCTTCCTCTTGCAGAAACTGCTGACACACTCCAGCCACATGAGGTCTAGCATTGTCTTGCATTAGGAGGAACCCAGGGCCAACCGTACCAGCATATGGTCTCACAAGGGGTCTGAGGATCTCATCTCGGTACCTAATGGCAGTTAGGCTACCTCTGGCAAGCACATGGAGGGCTGTGCGGCCCCCCAAAGAAATGCCACCCCACACCATGACTGACCCACCGCCAAACCGGTCATGCTGGAGGATGTTGCAGGCAGCAGAACGTTCTCCACGGCGTCTCCAGACTCTGTCACGTCTGTCACATGTGCTCAGTGTGAACCTGCTTTCATCTGTGAAGAGCACAGGGTGCCAGTGGCGAATTTGCCAATCTTGGTGTTCTCTGGCAAATGCCAAACGTCCTGCACGGTGTTGGGCTGTAAGCACAACCCCCACCTGTGGACGTCGGGCCCTCATACCACCCTCATGGAGTCTGTTTCTGACCGTTTGAGCAGACACATGCACATTTGTGGCCTGCTGGAGGTCATTTTGCAGGGCTCTGGCAGTGCTCCTCCTGCTCCTCCTTGCACAAAGGCGGAGGTAGCGGTCCTGCTGCTGGGTTGTTGCCCTCCTACGGCCTCCTCCACGTCTCCTGATGTACTGGCCTGTCTCCTGGTAGCGCCTCCATGCTCTGGACACTACGCTGACAGACACAGCAAACCTTCTTGCCACAGCTCGCATTGATGTGCCATCCTGGATGAGCTGCACTACCTGAGCCACTTGTGTGGGTTGTAGACTCCGTCTCATGCTACCACTAGAGTGAAAGCACAGCCAGCATTCAAAAGTGACCAAAACATCAGCCAGGAAGCATAGGAACTGAGAAGTGCTCTGTGGTCTCCACCTGCAGTACCACTCCTTTATTGGGGGTGTCTTGCTTATTGCCTATAATTTCCACCTGTTGTCTATTCCATTTGCACAACAGCATGTGAAATTTATTGTCAATCAGTGTTGCTTCCTAAGTGGACAGTTTGATTTCACAGAAGTGTGATTGACTTGGAGTTACATTGTGTTGTTTAAGTGTTCCCTTTATTTTTTTGAGCAGTATACTTTGTTGGCATTTACGTATGTCCCCATTACCATTAAAACATAATCAAAACCTATTTATTTTACTTACTTGCTGCCGGGCGCACCGATTTGTATCAAGAACTGCAACGCTGAGGGTTTTTTCATGCTCAACAGTTTCTCATGTGTCTCAAGAATGGTCCACCACCCAAAGGACATCCAGCCAACTTGACACAACTGTGGGAATCATAGGAGTCAACGTGGGCCAGCATCTCTGTGGAACGCTTTCTACACCTTGAAGAGTCAATGCCTTGACGAGTTGAGGCTGTTTTGAGGGCAAAAAGGGGGGGGGACACAATATTAGGAGGGTGTTCTTAATGTTTTGTACGCTCAGTGTATGTTTTTTGCTTTATGTAATACCATATATTTTAATGCTTTATGTGATGTATGTAATCGATTGATATATAATTTGGATATATTTTGAAATGTAGTTACATGGTGATTCATTTTGTTTTTCAGAATCTCCAAGCAAACTCAGTCTCTCCAGAGATCAGTCTCTCCAGTACCCAGTCATCTGTCCATGAAGAGTGACTTCTCTATGGATCATCCCATTTATTTTAGTGATGGATCAAAGACCGTTGGAAGCAGGTAAGTTACTGGTCAGAATTGATGATATTACTATTGAAGAGGAGAAACTTCAAGATCTGAAACCAGATGCATTTTGTGTATCTGAGTATGTACTGTACAGCAGTGGTCACCAACCTTTTCTAAGTCTAGATCACTTTCACAGTAAAAAAAAAATGGCTGAGATTTACTGCTCAGATTGTTTTTTTTTACATTAACCTCACACAAACAGTTTTGTAGGAATGAGGTTTGGGCAGTAGGCCTAATACATTATCCCAGCATTAGGCTATATGATTGGACTGTCAATGTTGTTATTAATCAGACCATACTATATTTCAAAACTCTAGCTTTGATACCAAAATAGATCAGTTGGTTTAATACAGCAGCTCTTTGCTGTATTCATTGACAGTCTCTCTGTGGTCATGGTTTTAAAAGATATTAAATCTTACATAAGCTAGTAGCCTATTAAACTTGGCTGTGGCCAGAGTCATGGAAGCTCTGTAGCCACAGTGATTTGAGCTATCTACGCAGTAGGTGCACTCGATTTAGTCACAGATTTGTGGAGCAATTCTGTGGAGCAAGAATTGAAATAAATAGCTTTTTATTCTACTGGACTGATGGTATCTGCATCTGAAGGTCAACGAGGTCAAATCACGACGTCAGTGAACTTCAGGTCGAAAAGTTGGAGCTCTAGAAATATGCCTGAGTTTCCGACTTGGATTTCCGAGTTGGATGACATTTCAAAATGATTGTTCCCAACCACCTCTCACGGTCCCTGCTCTCTCCCTTCTTTCCTCCGGTGAGACTGACCAGAGAGGGGGGACACCGTCTTCCACCTGATGTTGAAACTCGAGTCGCACCGCATCTGCCTCATGCACAAATTCATGTTGTTCCTATGACCAGAGAAAGCGAAAAATTCCTAAATATTAAAATCGACACGACGAGCTGCTAATAATAATAAACCGCAAGGCAATCGATACTTGGCTACTCTTTCATTGGCGATGCAGCCCGAGCAGAAGTATGGAGAAGTGCGCATTGTAAAATAGTTTTATGTAAACAGTGACCGTGCTGAAAATAAACTTAAACATGAACTCTCATAAAAACAGCAGCTCTTTGCTGTATTCGTTGACAGTCTCTCTGTGGTCATGGTTTTAAAATATATTAAATCTTACGTAAGCCTATTAAACTTGGCTGTGGCCAGAGTCATGGAAGCTCTGTAGCCACAGTGATTTGAGCTATCTACGCAGTAGGTGCACTCGATTTAGTCACAGATTTGCCAGTCCTCCGGGAAGGCAGAGTTTGTCTCATGGGAACACGTTGCTTACCCGGTGCGCAGGACGTTTGAATCAAGTGCACCTACAGGCAACAACTCAACACGATTTTAAAAAAGGAGCGCAAGCCTTTATAGTTGGTTGGCTTTTCTACAGAAATATTTGGTGATCGACTAGGAATGCCTTGAAGATTGACCGGTTGGAGAACCACTGCTGTAAAGCATCTGCTTATAATTTGTTGTTTATGTCAATTATTTGAAGACACTGAGTGTACAAAACATTATGAACATCTGCTTTTTCCACGACATAATTGACAAGGTGAATCCAGGTGAAAGCAATGATCCCTTATTGATGTCACTTGTTAAATCCACTTCAGTCAGTGTAGATGAAGGGGAGTAGACATGTTTATTAGGGATGCACCGATATGACATTTTTGGCCGATAACCATATCCAATATTTTCCTTGTCAAACAACCCGATATCTGATATTTTCCTTGCCAAACAACCTGATACCGATTTCCAGTATTTTCCTTGCCAAACAACCCGATATCCAGTATTTTCCTTGCCAAACAACCCGATATCTGACATTTTCCTTGTCAAACAACCCGATACCGATATCCGATATTTTCCTTGCCAACAACCCGATATCCTATCGTTTCCTTGCCAAACAACCCGATATCCAGTATTTTCCTTGCCAAAGAACCTGATATCCAGTATTTTCCTTACCAGACAACTCGATACCGATATCCAGTATTTCCCTTGCCAAACAACCCGATTTCCAGTATTTTCCTTACCAAACAACCCGATACCGATATCCGCTATTTTCCTTGCCAAACAACCCGATATCCAATATGTTCCTTGCCAAACAACATCCGATATTTTCCATGCTAAACAACCCGATACCGATATCCAGTATTTTCCTTCCCAAACAACCTGATATCTGATATTTTCCTTGCCAAACAACCCGATACCAATATACAGTATTTTCCTTACCAAACAATCCGATATCCAGTATTTTCCTTACCAAACAACCCGATACCGATATTTTCCTTGCCAAACAACCCGATATCCAATATTTTCCTTGCCAAACAACCCGATACCCATATCCTATATTGTCCTTGCCAAACAACACCCGATATCCAATATTTTCCTTGCCAAACAACCCGATATCCGATATTTTCCTTGCCAAACAACATCCAATATTTTCCATGCTAAACAACCCGATAAAGATATCTGAAATTTTCTTTGCCAAACAACCCGATATCCGATATTTTCCTTGCCAAACAACCCGATATCCGATATTTTCCATGCCAAACAACCCGATACCGATATCCGAAATGTTCTTTGCCAAACAACCCGATATCTGATATTTTCCTTGCCAAACAACCCGATACCGATATCCAGTATTTTCCTTGCCAAACAACCCGATATCTGATCATTTCCTTGCCTAACAACCCGATACCGATATCCAGTATTTTCCTTGCCAAACAACCCGATATCCATTATTTTCCTTACAAAACAACCCAATACCGATATTCGATATTTTCCTTGCCAATCAACCCGATATCCAATATTTTCCTTGCCAAACAACCAAATATCCAGTATTTTCCTTGCCAAACAAGCCGATATCCGATATTTTCCATGCCAAACAACCCGATACCGATATCCGAAATGTTCTTTGCCCAACAACCCGATATCCAGTATTTTACTTGGCAAACAACCCGATATCTGATATTTTCTTTGCCAAACAACCTGATACCGATATCCAGTATTTTCCTTGCCAAACAACCCGATATCTGACATTTTCCTTGTCAAACTTCCCGATTCCGATATCCAGTATTTTCCTTGCCAAACAACCTGATATCTGATATTTTCCTTGCCAAACAACCCGATACCAATATCCAGTATTTTCCTTGCCAAACAACCCGATATCCAGTGTTTTCCTTGCCAAACATCCCGATATCCAATATTTTCCTTGCCAAACAACCCGATATCCAGTATTTTCCTTACCAAACAACCCAATACCGATAGCCGATATTTTCCTTGCCAAACAACCCGATATCCAATATTTTCCTTGCCAAACATCCCGATATCCAGTATTTTCCTTGCCAAACAACCCGATATACAGTATTTTACTTGCCAAACAACCCGATATCTGATATTTTCCATGCCAAACACCCCGATACCAATATCAGAAATGTTCATTGCCAAAAAACCCGATATCTGATATTTTCCTTGCCAAACAACCCGATACCGATATCCAGTTTTTTCCTTGCCAAACAACCCCATATCTGATATTTTCCTTGTCTAACAACCCGATACCGATATCCAGTATTTTCCTTGCCAAACAACCCGATATCCATTATTTTCCTTACCAAACAACCCAATACGGATATTCAATATTTTCCTTGCCAAACAACCCGATATCCAATATTTTCCTTGCCAATCAACCAGATATCCAGTATTTTCCTTGCCAAACAACCCGATATCCAGTATTTTACTTGGCAAACAACCCGATATCTGATATTTTCTTTGCCAAACAACCTAATACCGATATCCAGTATTTTCCTTGCCAAACAACCCGATATCTGACATTTTCCTTGTCAAACTTCCCGATACCGATATCCAGTATTTTCCTTGCCAAACAACCTGATATCTGATATTTTTCTTGCCAAACATCCCGATATCCAATATTTTCCTTGCCAAACAACCCGATATCCAGTATTTTCCTTACCAAACAACCCGATACCGATAGCCGATATTTTCCTTGCCAAACAACCCGATATCCAATATTTTCCTTGCCAAACATCCCGATATCCAGTATTTTCCTTGCCAAACAACCTGATATCTGACATTTTCCTTGCCAAACACCCCGATATCCAATATTTCCCTTGCCAAACAACCCCATACCGATATCCAGTATTTTCCTTGCCAAACAACCCGATACCAATAACCGATATTAAAAATTTTAGCAGCCTTCTAAGCATTCTAGTACAGTTAAATAGTTTAAACACACACACACACACTGAACAAAAATGTACACTGCTCAAAAAAATAAAGGGAACACTTAAACAACACATCCTAGATCTGAATGAAAGAAATAATCTTATTAAATACTTTTTTCTTTACATAGTTGAATGTGCTGACAACAAAATCACACAAAAAGAATCAATGGAAATCCAATGTATCAACCCATGGAGGTCTGGATTTGGAGTCACACTCAAAATTACAGTGGAAAACCACACTACAGGCTGATCCAACTTTGATGTAATGTCCTTAAAACAAGTCAAAATGAGGCTCAGTAGTGTGTGTGGCCTCCACGTGCCTGTATGACCTCCCTACAACGCCTGGGCATGCTCCTGATGAGGTTGCGGATGGTCTCCTGAGGGATCTCCTCCCAGACCTGGACTAAAGCATCCGCCAACTCCTGGACAGTCTGTGGTGCAACGTGGCGTTGGTGGATGGAGCGAGACATGATGTCCCAGATGTGCTCAATTGGATTCAGGTCTGGGGAACGGGTGGGCCAGTCCATAGCATCAATGCCTTCCTCTTGCAGGAACTGCTGACACACTCCAACCACATGAGGTCTAGCATTGTCTTGCATTAGGAGGAACCCAGGGCCAACCGTACCAGCATATGGTCTCACAAGGGGTCTGAGGATCTCATCTCGGTACCTAATGGCAGTTAGGCTACCTCTGGCGAGCACATGGAGGGCTGTGCGGCCCCCCAAAGAAATGCCACCCCACACCATGACTGACCCACCGCCAAACCGGTCATGCTGGAGGATGTTGCAGGCAGCAGAACGTTCTCCACGGCGTCTCCAGACTCTGTCACGTCTGTCACATGTGCTCAGTGTGAACCTGCTTTCATCTGTGAAGAGCACAGGGTGCCAGTGGCGAATTTGCCAATCTTGGTGTTCTCTGGCAAATGCCAAACGTCCTGCACGGTGTTGGGCTGTAAGCACAACCCCCACCTGTGGACGTCGGGCCCTCATACCACCCTCATGGAGTCTGTTTCTGACCGTTTGAGCAGACACATGCACATTTGTGGCCTGCTGGAGGTCATTTTGCAGGGCTCTGGCAGTGCTCCTCCTGCTCCTCCTTGCACAAAGGCGGAGGTAGCGGTCCTGCTGCTGGGTTGTTGCCCTCCTACGGCCTCCTCCACGTCTCCTGATGTACTGGCCTGTCTCCTGGTAGCGCCTCCATGCTCTGGACACTACGCTGACAGACACAGCAAACCTTCTTGCCACAGCTCGCATTGATGTGCCATCCTGGATGAGCTGCACTACCTGAGCCACTTGTGTGGGTTGTAGACTCCGTCTCATGCTACCACTAGAGTGAAAGCACAGCCAGCATTCAAAAGTGACCAAAACATCAGCCAGGAAGCATAGGAACTGAGAAGTGCTCTGTGGTCTCCACCTGCAGTACCACTCCTTTATTGGGGGTGTCTTGCTTATTGCCTATAATTTCCACCTGTTGTCTATTCCATTTGCACAACAGCATGTGAAATTTATTGTCAATCAGTGTTGCTTCCTAAGTGGACAGTTTGATTTCACAGAAGTGTGATTGACTTGGAGTTACATTGTGTTGTTTAAGTGTTCCCTTTATTTTTTTGAGCAGTATACTTTGTTGGCATTTACGTATGTCCCCATTACCATTAAAACATAATCAAAACCTATTTATTTTACTTACTTGCTGCCGGGCGCACCGATTTGTATCAAGAACTGCAACGCTGAGGGGTTTTTCATGCTCAACAGTTTCTCATGTGTCTCAAGAATGGTCCACAACCCAAAGGACATCCAGCCCACTTGACACAACTGTGGGAATCATAGAAGTCAACGTGGGCCAGCATCTCTGTGGAACGCTTTCTACACCTTGAAGAGTCAATGCCTTGACGAGTTGAGGCTGTTTTGAGGGCAAAAAGGGGGGGGGACACAATATTAGGAGGGTGTTCTTAATGTTTTGTACGCTCAGTGTATGTTTTTTGCTTTATGTAATACCATATATTTTAATGCTTTATGTGATGTATGTAATCGATTGATATATAATTTGGATATATTTTGAAATGTAGTTACATGGTGATTCATTTTGTTTTTCAGAATCTCCAAGCAAACTCAGTCTCTCCAGAGATCAGTCTCTCCAGTACCCAGTCATCTGTCCATGAAGAGTGACTTCTCTATGGATCATCCCATTTATTTTAGTGATGGATCAAAGACCGTTGGAAGCAGGTAAGTTACTGGTCAGAATTGATGATATTACTATTGAAGAGGAGAAACTTCAAGATCTGAAACCAGATGCATTTTGTGTATCTGAGTATGTACTGTACAGCAGTGGTCACCAACCTTTTCTAAGTCTAGATCACTTTCACAGTAAAAAAAAAATGGCTGAGATTTACTGCTCAGATTGTTTTTTTTTACATTAACCTCACACAAACAGTTTTGTAGGAATGAGGTTTGGGCAGTAGGCCTAATACATTATCCCAGCATTAGGCTATATGATTGGACTGCCAATGTTGTTATTAATCAGACCATACTATATTTCAAAACTCTAGCTTTGATACCAAAATAGATCAGTTGGTTTAATACAGCAGCTCTTTGCTGTATTCATTGACAGTCTCTCTGTGGTCATGGTTTTAAAAGATATTAAATCTTACATAAGCTAGTAGCCTATTAAACTTGGCTGTGGCCAGAGTCATGGAAGCTCTGTAGCCACAGTGATTTGAGCTATCTACGCAGTAGGTGCACTCGATTTAGTCACAGATTTGTGGAGCAATTCTGTGGAGCAAGAATTGAAATAATTAGCTTTTTATTCTACTGGACTGATGGTATCTGCATCTGAAGGTCAACGAGGTCAAATCACGACGTCAGTGAACTTCAGGTCGAAAAGTTGGAGCTCTAGAAATATGCCTGAGTTTCCGACTTGGATTTCCGAGTTGGATGACATTTCAAAATGATTGTTCCCAACCACCTCTCACGGTCCCTGCTCTCTCCCTTCTTTCCTCCGGTGAGACTGACCAGAGAGGGGGGACACCGTCTTCCACCTGATGTTGAAACTCGAGTCGCACCGCATCTGCCTCATGCACAAATTCATGTTGTTCCTATGACCAGAGAAAGCGAAAAATTCCTAAATATTAAAATCGACACGACGAGCTGCTAATAATAATAAACCGCAAGGCAATCGATACTTGGCTACTCTTTCATTGGCGATGCAGCCCGAGCAGAAGTATGGAGAAGTGCGCATTGTAAAATAGTTTTATGTAAACAGTGACCGTGCTGAAAATAAACTTAAACATGAACTCTCATAAAAACAGCAGCTCTTTGCTGTATTCGTTGACAGTCTCTCTGTGGTCATGGTTTTAAAATATATTAAATCTTACGTAAGCCTATTAAACTTGGCTGTGGCCAGAGTCATGGAAGCTCTGTAGCCACAGTGATTTGAGCTATCTACGCAGTAGGTGCACTCGATTTAGTCACAGATTTGCCAGTCCTCCGGGAAGGCAGAGTTTGTCTCATGGGAACACGTTGCTTACCCGGTGCGCAGGACGTTTGAATCAAGTGCACCTACAGGCAACAACTCAACACGATTTTAAAAAAGGAGCGCAAGCCTTTATAGTTGGTTGGCTTTTCTACAGAAATATTTGGTGATCGACTAGGAATGCCTTGAAGATTGACCAGTTGGAGAACCACTGCTGTAAAGCATCTGCTTATAATTTGTTGTTTATGTCAATTATTTGAAGACACTGAGTGTACAAAACATTATGAACATCTGCTTTTTCCACGACATAATTGACAAGGTGAATCCAGGTGAAAGCAATGATCCCTTATTGATGTCACTTGTTAAATCCACTTCAGTCAGTGTAGATGAAGGGGAGTAGACATGTTTATTAGGGATGCACCGATATGACATTTTTGGCCGATAACCATATCCAATATTTTCCTTGTCAAACAACCCGATATCTGATATTTTCCTTGCCAAACAACCTGATACCGATTTCCAGTATTTTCCTTGCCAAACAACCCGATATCCAGTATTTTCCTTGCCAAACAACCCGATATCTGACATTTTCCTTGTCAAACAACCCGATACCGATATCCGATATTTTCCTTGCCAACAACCCGATATCCTATCGTTTCCTTGCCAAACAACCCGATATCCAGTATTTTCCTTGCCAAAGAACCTGATATCCAGTATTTTCCTTACCAGACAACTCGATACCGATATCCAGTATTTCCCTTGCCAAACAACCCGATATCCAGTATTTTCCTTGTCAAACAACCCGAAACCGATATCCAGTATTTTCCGTGCCAAACAACCCGATATCCAGTATTTTCCTTGCCAAACGACCTGATATCCAGTTTTTTCCTTGTCAAACAACCCAATAGCCAATATTTTCCTTGCCAAACAACCCGATATTCAGTATTTTCCTTGCCAAACAACCCGATATCTGATATTTTCTTTGCCAAACAACCTGATACCGATATCCAATATTTTCCTTGCCAAACAACCTGATATCCGATATTTTCCTTGCCAAACAACATCTGATATTTTCCATGCTAAACAACCCGATACCGATATCCGAAATGTTCTTTGCCAAACAACCCGATATCTGATATTTTCCTTGCCAAACAACCCGATACCGATATCCAGTATTTTCCTTGCCAAACAACCCGATATCTGATATTTTCCTTGCCTAACAACCCGATACCGATATCCAGTATTTTCCTTGCCAAACAACCCGATATCCAGTATTTTCCTTGCCAAACAACCCGATATTTGACATTTTCCTTGTCAAACAACCCGATATTTGACATTTTCCTTGTCAAACAACCCGATACCGATATCCAATATTTTCCTTTCCAAACAACCCGATATCCAATATTTTCCTTGCCAAATAACCCGATATCCAGTATTTTCCTTGCCAAACACCCCGATATCCAATATTTCCCCTGCCAAACAACCCGATACAGATATCCAGTATTTTGTTGTGTATGTCAATTATTTGAAGACACTGAGTGTACAAAACATTATGAACATCTGCTATTTCCATGACATAATTGACAAGGTGAATCCAGGTGAAAGCAATGATCCCATATTGATGTCACTTGTTAAATCCACTTCAGTCAGTGTAGATGAAGGGGAGTAGACATGTTTATTAGGGATGCACCGATATGACATTTTTGGCCAATACCCATATCCGATTTTTTCCTTGTCAAACAACCCAATAGCCAATATTTTCCTTGCCAAACAACCCGTTATCTGATATTTTCATTACCGAACAACCCGATACCGATATCCAGTATTTTCCTTACCAAACAACCCGATACCGATATTCAGTATTTTATTTGACAAACAACCCGATATCCTTTATTTTCGTTACCAAACAACTCCATACCGATATTCAATATTTTCCTTGCCAAACAACCCGATATCCAGTATTTTATTTGCCAAACAACCCGATAGCTGACATTTTCCTTGTCAAACAACCCGATACCGATATCCGGTATTTTCCTTGCCAAACAACCCGATTTCCAGTATTTTCCTTACCAAACAACCCGATACCGATATCCGATATTTTCCTTGCCAAACAACCCGATATCCGATATTTTCCTTGCCAAACAACATCCGATATTTTCCATGCTAAACAACCCGATACCGATATCCAAAATTTTCTTTGCCAAACAACCCGATATCTGATATTTTCCTTGTCAAACAACCCGATACCGATATCCAGTATTTTCCTTCCCAAACAACCTGATATCTGATATTTTCCTTGCCAAACAACCCGATACCAATATCCAGTATTTTCCTTACCAAACAATCCGATATCCAGTATTTTCCTTACCAAACAACCCGATACCGATATCCGATATTTTCCTTGCCAAACAACCCGATATCCAATATTTTCCTTGCCAAACAACCCGATACCCATATCCTATATTGTCCTTGCCAAACAACACCCGATATCCAATATTTTCCTTGCCAAACAACCCGATATCCTATATTTTCCTTGCCAAACAACATCCAATATTTTCCATGCTAAACAACCCGATAAAGATATCTGAAATTTTCTTTGCCAAACAACCCGATATCCGATATTTTCCTTGCCAAACAACCCGATATCCGATATTTTCCATGCCAAACAACCCGATACCGATATCCGAAATGTTCTTTGCCAAACAACCCGATATCTGATATTTTCCTTGCCAAACAACCCGATACCGATATCCAGTATTTTCCTTGCCAAACAACCCGATATCTGATCATTTCCTTGCCTAACAACCCGATACCGATATCCAGTATTTTCCTTGCCAAACAACCCGATATCCATTATTTTCCTTACAAAACAACCCAATACCGATATTCGATATTTTCCTTGCAAATCAACCCGATATCCAATATTTTCCTTGCCAAACAACCAGATATCCAGTATTTTCCTTGCCAAACAAGCCGATATCCGATATTTTCCATGCCAAACAACCCGATACCGATATCCGAAATGTTCTTTGCCCAACAACCCGATATCCAGTATTTTACTTGGCAAACAACCCGATATCTGATATTTTCTTTGCCAAACAACCCGATACCGATATCCAGTATTTTCCTTGCCAAACAACCCGATATCCAGTATTTTCCTTACCAAACAACCTGATACCGATATCCGATATTTTCCTTGCCAAACATCCCGATATCCAATATTTTCCTTGCCAAACAACCCGATATCCAGTATTTCCTTACCAAACAACCCGATACCGATAGCCGATATTTTCCTTGCCAAACAACCCGATATCTGATATTTTCCATGCCAATCACCCCGATACCAATATCCGAAATGTTCTTTGCCAAACAACCCGATATCTGATATTTTCCTTGCCAAACAACCCGATACCGATATCCAGTTTTTCCCTTGCCAAACAACCCCATATCTGATATTTTCCTTGTCTAACAACCCGATACCGATATCCAGTATTTTCCTTGCCAAACAACCCGATACGGATTTTCGATATTTTCCTTGCCAAACAACCCGATATCCAATATTTTCCTTGCCAATCAACCAGATATCCAGTATTTTCCTCGCCAAACAACCCGATATCCAGTATTTTACTTGGCAAACAACCCGATATCTGATATTTTCTTTGCCAAACAACCTGATACCGATATCCAGTATTTTCCTTGCCAAACAACCCGATATCTGACATTTTCCTTGTCAAACTTCCCGATACCGATATCCAGTATTTTCCTTGCCAAACAACCTGATATCTGATATTTTTCTTCCCAAACATCCCGATATCCAATATTTTCCTTGCCAAACAACCCGATATCCAGTATTTTCCTTACCAAACAACCCGATACCGATAGCCGATATTTTCCTTGCCAAACAACCCGATATCCAATATTTTCCTTGCCAAACATCCCGATATCCAGTATTTTCCTTGCCAAACAACCCGATATACAGTATTTTACTTGCCAAACAACCCGATATCTGATATTTTCCATGCCAAACACCCCGATACCGATATCCGAAATTTTCTTTGCCAAACATCCCGATATCAGATATTTTCCTTGCCAAACAACCCGATATCTGATATTTTCTTTGCCAAACAACCCGATACCCAGTATTTTCCTTGCCAAACAACCCGATACCCAGTATTTTCCTTGCCAAACAACCCCATACCGATATCCAGTATTTTCCTTGCCAAACAACCTGATATCTGATATTTTTCTTGCCAAACATCCCGATATCCAATATTTTCCTTGCCAAACAACCCGATATCCAATATTTTCCTTGCCAAACATCCTGATATCCAGTATTTTCCTTGCCAAACAACCTGATATCTGATATTTTTCTTGCCAAACAACCCGATATCCAATATTTTCCTTGCCAAACATCCCGATATCCAGTATTTTCCTTGCCAAACAACCTGATATCTGACATTTTCCTTGCCAAACACCCCGATATCCAATATTTCCCTTGCCAAACAACCCCATACCGATATCCAGTATTTTCCTTGCCAAACAACCCGATACCAATAACCGATATTAAAAATTTTAGCAGCCTTCTAAGCATTCTAGTACAGTTAAATAGTTTAAACACACACACACACACTGAACAAAAATGTACACTGCTCAAAAAAATAAAGGGAACACTTAAACAACACATCCTAGATCTGAATGAAAGAAATAATCTTATTAAATACTTTTTTCTTTACATAGTTGAATGTGCTGACAACAAAATCACACAAAAAGAATCAATGGAAATCCAATGTATCAACCCATGGAGGTCTGGATTTGGAGTCACACTCAAAATTACAGTGGAAAACCACACTACAGGCTGATCCAACTTTGATGTAATGTCCTTAAAACAAGTCAAAATGAGGCTCAGTAGTGTGTGTGGCCTCCACGTGCCTGTATGACCTCCCTACAACGCCTGGGCATGCTCCTGATGAGGTTGCGGATGGTCTCCTGAGGGATCTCCTCCCAGACCTGGACTAAAGCATCCGCCAACTCCTGGACAGTCTGTGGTGCAACGTGGCGTTGGTGGATGGAGCGAGACATGATGTCCCAGATGTGCTCAATTGGATTCAGGTCTGGGGAACGGGTGGGCCAGTCCATAGCATCAATGCCTTCCTCTTGCAGGAACTGCTGACACACTCCAGCCACATGAGGTCTAGCATTGTCTTGCATTAGGAGGAACCCAGGGCCAACCGTACCAGCATATGGTCTCACAAGGGGTCTGAGGATCTCATCTCGGTACCTAATGGCAGTTAGGCTACCTCTGGCGAGCACATGGAGGGCTGTGCGGCCCCCCAAAGAAATGCCACCCCACACCATGACTGACCCACCGCCAAACCGGTCATGCTGGAGGATGTTGCAGGCAGCAGAACGTTCTCCACGGCGTCTCCAGACTCTGTCACGTCTGTCACATGTGCTCAGTGTGAACCTGCTTTCATCTGTGAAGAGCACAGGGTGCCAGTGGCGAATTTGCCAATCTTGGTGTTCTCTGGCAAATGCCAAACGTCCTGCACGGTGTTGGGCTGTAAGCACAACCCCCACCTGTGGACGTCGGGCCCTCATACCACCCTCATGGAGTCTGTTTCTGACCGTTTGAGCAGACACATGCACATTTGTGGCCTGCTGGAGGTCATTTTGCAGGGCTCTGGCAGTGCTCCTCCTGCTCCTCCTTGCACAAAGGCGGAGGTAGCGGTCCTGCTGCTGGGTTGTTGCCCTCCTACGGCCTCCTCCACGTCTCCTGATGTACTGGCCTGTCTCCTGGTAGCGCCTCCATGCTCTGGACACTACGCTGCCAGACACAGCAAACCTTCTTGCCACAGCTCGCATTGATGTGCCATCCTGGATGAGCTGCACTACCTGAGCCACTTGTGTGGGTTGTAGACTCCGTCTCATGCTACCACTAGAGTGAAAGCACAGCCAGCATTCAAAAGTGCCCAAAACATCAGCCAGGAAGCATAGGAACTGAGAAGTGTTCTGTGGTCTCCACCTGCAGTACCACTCCTTTATTGGGGGTGTCTTGCTTATTGCCTATAATTTCCACCTGTTGTCTATTCCATTTGCACAACAATATGTGAAATTTATTGTCAATCAGTGTTGCTTCCTAAGTGGACAGTTTGATTTCACAGAAGTGTGATTGACTTGGAGTTACATTGTGTTGTTTAAGTGTTCCCTTTATTTTTTTGAGCAGTATACTTTGTTGGCATTTACGTATGTCCCCATTACCATTAAAACATAATCAAAACCTATTTATTTTACTTACTTGCTGCCGGGCGCACCGATTTGTATCAAGAACTGCAACGCTGAGGGGTTTTTCATGCTCAACAGTTTCTTTATGTGTCTCAAGAATGGTCCACCACCCAAAGGACATCCAGCCAACTTGACACAACTGTGGGAATCATAGGAGTCAACGTGGGCCAGCATCTCTGTGGAACGCTTTCTACACCTTGAAGAGTCAATGCCTTGACGAGTTGAGGCTGTTTTGAGGGCAAAAGGGGGGGGGGGACACAATATTAGGAGGGTGTTCTTAATGTTTTGTACGCTCAGTGTATGTTTTTTGCTTTATGTAATACCATATATTTTAATGCTTTATGTGATGTATGTAATCGATTGATATATAATTTGGATATATTTTGAAATGTAGTTACATGGTGATTCATTTTGTTTTTCAGAATCTCCAAGCAAACTCAGTCTCTCCAGAGATCAGTCTCTCCAGTACCCAGTCATCTGTCCATGAAGAGTGACTTCTCTATGGATCATCCCATTTATTTTAGTGATGGATCAAAGACCGTTGGAAGCAGGTAAGTTACTGGTCAGAATTGATGATATTACTATTGAAGAGGAGAAACTTCAAGATCTGAAACCAGATGCATTTTGTGTATCTGAGTATGTACTTTACAGCAGTGGTCACCAACCTTTTCTAAGTCTAGATCACTTTCACAGTAAAAAAAAAATGGCTGAGATTTACTGCTCAGATTGTTTTTTTTTACATTAACCTCACACAAACAGTTTTGTAGGAATGAGGTTTGGGCAGTAGGCCTAATACATTATCCCAGCATTAGGCTATATGATTGGACTGCCAATGTTGTTATTAATCAGACCATACTATATTTCAAAACTCTAGCTTTGATACCAAAATAGATCAGTTGGTTTAATACAGCAGCTCTTTGCTGTATTCATTGACAGTCTCTCTGTGGTCATGGTTTTAAAAGATATTAAATCTTACATAAGCTAGTAGCCTATTAAACTTGGCTGTGGCCAGAGTCATGGAAGCTCTGTAGCCACAGTGATTTGAGCTATCTACGCAGTAGGTGCACTCGATTTAGTCACAGATTTGTGGAGCAATTCTGTGGAGCAAGAATTGAAATAAATAGCTTTTTATTCTACTGGACTGATGGTATCTGCATCTGAAGGTCAACGAGGTCAAATCACGACGTCAGTGAACTTCAGGTCGAAAAGTTGGAGCTCTAGAAATATGCCTGAGTTTCCGAGTTGGATTTCCGAGTTGGATGACATTTCAAAATGATTGTTCCCAACCACCTCTCACGGTCCCTGCTCTCTCCCTCCTTTCCTCCGGTGAGACTGACCAGAGAGGGGGGACACCGTCTTCCACCTGATGTTGAAACTCGAGTCGCACCGCATCTGCCTCATGCACAAATTCATGTTGTTCCTATGACCAGAGAAAGCGAAAAATTCCTAAATATTAAAATCGACACGACGAGCTGCTAATAATAATAAACCGCAAGGCAATCGATACTTGGCTACTCTTTCATTGGCGATGCAGCCCGAGCAGAAGTATGGAGAAGTGCGCATTGTAAAATAGTTTTATGTAAACAGTGACCGTGCTGAAAATAAACTTAAACATGAACTCTCATAAAAACAGCAGCTCTTTGCTGTATTCGTTGACAGTCTCTCTGTGGTCATGGTTTTAAAAGATATTAAATCCTACGTAAGCCTATTAAACTTGGCTGTGGCCAGAGTCATGGAAGCTCTGTAGCCACAGTGATTTGAGCTATCTACGCAGTAGGTGCACTCGATTTAGTCACAGATTTGCCAGTCCTCCGGGAAGGCAGAGTTTGTCTCATGGGAACACGTTGCTTACCCGGTGCGCAGGACGTTTGAATCAAGTGCACCTACCGGCAACAACTCAACACGATTTTAAAAAAGGAGCGCAAGCCTTTATAGTTGGTTGGCTTTTCTACAGAAATATTTGGTGATCGACTAGGAATGCCTTGAAGATTGACCGGTTGGAGAACCACTGCTGTAAAGCATCTGCTTATAATTTGTTGTTTATGTCAATTATTTGAAGACACTGAGTGTACAAAACATTATGAACATCTGCTTTTTCCACGACATAATTGACATGGTGAATCCAGGTGAAAGCAATGATCCCATATTGATGTCACTTGTTAAATCCACTTCAGTCAGTGTAGATGAAGGGGAGTAGACATGTTTATTAGGGATGCACCGATATGACATTTTTGGCCAATACCCATATCCGATTTTTTCCTTGTCAAACAACCCAATAGCCAATATTTTCCTTGCCAAACAACCCGTTATCTGATATTTTCGTTACCAAACAACCCGATACCGATATCCAGTATTTTCGTTACCAAACAACCCGATACCGATATTCAGTATTTTATTTGACAAACAACCCGATATCCTTTATTTTCGTTACCAAACAACTCCAAACCGATATTCAATATTTTCCTTGCCAAACAACCCGATATCCAGTATTTTATTTGCCAAACAACCCGATATCTGACATTTTCCTTGTCAAACAACCCGATACCGATATCCGTTATTTAACTTGCCAAACAACCTGATATCTGATATTTTCCTTGCCAAACAACCCGATACCAATATCCAGTATTTTCCTTGCCAAACAACCCGATTTCCAGTATTTTCCTTACCAAACAACCCGATACCGATATCCGATATTTTCCTTGCCAAACAACCCGATATCCAATATTTTCCTTGCCAAACAACATCCGATATTTTCCATGCTAAACAACCCGATACCGATATCCGAAATTTTCTTTGCCAAACAACCCGATATCTGACATTTTCCTTGTCAAACAACCCGATACCGATATCCAGTATTTTCCTTCCCAAACAACCTGATATCTGATATTTTCCTTGCCAAACAACCCGATACCAATATCCAGTATTTTCCTTACCAAACAATCCGATATCCAGTATTTTTCTTACCAAACAACCCGATACCGATATCCGATATTTTCCTTGCCAAACAACCCGATATCCAATATTTTCCTTGCCAAACAACCCGATATCCGATATTTTCCTTGCCAAACAACATCCAATATTTTCCATGCAAAACAACCCGATAAAGATATCTGAAATTTTCTTTGCCAAACAACCCGATATCCGATATTTTCCATGCCAAACAACCCGATACCGATATCCGAAATGTTCTTTGCCAAACAACCCGATATCTGATATTTTCCTTGCCAAACAACCCGATACCGATATCCAGTATTTTCCTTGCCAAACAACCCGATATCTGATAATTTCCTTGCCTAACAACCCGATACCGATATCCAGTATTTTCCTTGCCAAACAACCCGATATCCATTATTTTCCTTACAAAACAACCCAATACCGATATTCGATATTTTCCTTGCCAATCAACCCGATATCCAATATTTTCCTTGCCAAATAACCAGATATCCAGTATTTTCCTTGCCAAACAAGCCGATATCCGATATTTTCCATGCCAAACAACCCGATACCGATATCCGAAATGTTCTTTGCCCAACAACCCGATATCCAGTATTTTACTTGGCAAACAACCCGATATCTGATATTTTCTTTGCCAAACAATCTGATACCGATATCCAGTATTTTCCTTGCCAAACAACCCGATATCTGACATTTTCCTTGTCAAACTTCCCGATACCGATATCCAGTATTTTCCTTGCCAAACAACCTGATATCTGATATTTTTTTTGCCAAACATCCCGATATCCAATATTTTCCTTGCCAAACAACCCGATATCCAGTATTTTCCTTACCAAACAACCCGATACCGATATCCAGTATTTTCCTTGCCAAACAACCTGATATCTGATATTTTTCTTGCCAAACATCCCGATATCGAGTATTTTCCTTGCCAAACAACCCTATATACAGTATTTTACTTGCCAAACAACCCGATATCCAGTATTTTCCTTGCCAAACAACCCGATATCTGACATTTTCCTTGTCAAACAACCCGATACCGATATCCGATATTTTCCTTGCCAACAACCCGATATCCAATATTTTCCTTGCCAAACAACCCGATATCCAGTATTTTCCTTGCCAAAGAACCTGATATCCAGTATTTTCCTTACCAGACAACTCGATACCGATATCCAGTATTTCCCTTGCCAAACAACCCGATATCCAGTATTTTCCTTGTCAAACAACCCGAAACCGATATCCAGTATTTTCCGTGCCAAACAACCCGATATCCAGTATTTTCCTTGCCAAACGACCTGATATCCATTTTTTTCCTTGTCAAACAACCCAATAGCCAATATTTTCCTTGCCAAACAACCCGATATTCAGTATTTTCCTTGCCAAACAACCCCATATCCAGTATTTTCCTTGCCAAACAACCCGATATCTGATATTTTCTTTGCCAAACAACCTGATTCCGATATCCAGTATTTTCCTTGCCAAATATCCCGATATCTGACATTTTCCTTGTGAAACAACCCGATACCGATATCCAGTATTTTCCTTGCCAAACAACCTGATATCCGATATTTTCCTTGCCAAACAACATCTGATATTTTCCATGCTAAACAACCCGATACCGATATCCGAAATGTTCTTTGCCAAACAACCCGATATCTGATATTTTCCTTGCCAAACAACCCGATACCAATATCCAGTATTTTCCTTGCCAAACAACCCGATATCTGATATTTTCCTTGCCTAACAACCCGATACCGATATCCAGTATTTTCCTTGCCAAACAACCCGATATCCAGTATTTTCCTTGCCAAACAACCCGATATTTGACATTTTCCTTGTCAAACAACCCGATATTTGACATTTTCCTTGTCAAACAACCCGATATTTGACATTTTCCTTGTCAAACAACCCGATACCGATATCCAATATTTTCCTTGCCAAATAACCCGATATCCAGTATTTTCCTTGCCAAACACCCCGATATCCAATATTTCCCCTGCCAAACAACCCGATACAGATATCCAGTATTTTGTTGTGTATGTCAATTATTTGAAGACACTGAGTGTACAAAACATTATGAACATCTGCTATTTCCATGACATAATTGACAAGGTGAATCCAGGTGAAAGCAATGATCCCATATTGATGTCACTTGTTAAATCCACTTCAGTCAGTGTAGATGAAGGGGAGTAGACATGTTTATTAGGGATGCACCGATATGACATTTTTGGCCAATACCCATATCCGATTTTTTCCTTGTCAAACAACCCAATAGCCAATATTTTCCTTGCCAAACAACCCGGTATCTGATATTTTCGTTACCGAACAACCCGATACCGATATCCAGTATTTTCCTTACCAAACAACCCGATACCGATATTCAGTATTTTATTTGACAAACAACCCGATATCCTTTATTTTCGTTACCAAACAACTCCATACCGATATTCAATATTTTCCTTGCCAAACAACCCGATATCCAGTATTTTATTTGCCAAACAACCCGATAGCTGACATTTTCCTTGTCAAACAACCCGATACCGATATCCGGTATTTTCCTTGCCAAACAACCCGATTTCCAGTATTTTCCTTACCAAACAACCCGATACCGATATCCGATATTTTCCTTGCCAAACAACCCGATATCCAATATTTTCCTTGCCAAACAACATCCGATATTTTCCATGCTAAACAACCCGATACCGATATCCGAAATTTTCTTTGCCAAACAACCCGATATCTGATATTTTCCTTGTCAAACAACCCGATACCGATATCCAGTATTTTCCTTCCCAAACAACCTGATATCTGATATTTTCCTTGCCAAACATCCCGATATCCAATATTTTCCTTGCCAAACAACCCGATATCCAGTATTTTACTTGCCAAACAACCCGATATCTGATATTTTCCATGCCAAACACCCCGATACCAATATCAGAAATGTTCATTGCCAAAAAACCAAACATCCCGATATCCAATATTTTCCTTGCCAAACAACCCGATATCCAGTATTTTCCTTACCAAACAACCCGATACCGATAGCCGATATTTTCCTTGCCAAACAACCCGATATCCAATATTTTCCTTGCCAAACATCCCGATATCCAGTATTTTCCTTGCCAAACAACCTGATATCTGACATTTTCCTTGTCAAACAACCTGATACCCAGTATTTTCCTTGCCAAACACCCCGATATCCAATATTTCCCTTGCCAAACAACCCCATACCGATATCCAGTATTTTCCTTGCCAAACAACCCGATACCAATAACCGATATTAAAAATTTTAGCAGCCTTCTAAGCATTCTAGTACAGTTAAATAGTTTAAACACACACACACACACTGAACAAAAATGTACACTGCTCAAAAAAATAAAGGGAACACTTAAACAACACATCCTAGATCTGAATGAAAGAAATAATCTTATTAAATACTTTTTTCTTTACATAGTTGAATGTGCTGACAACAAAATCACACAAAAAGAATCAATGGAAATCCAATGTATCAACCCATGGAGGTCTGGATTTGGAGTCACACTCAAAATTAAAGTGGAAAACCACACTACAGGCTGATCCAACTTTGATGTAATGTCCTTAAAACAAGTCAAAATGAGGCTCAGTAGTGTGTGTGGCCTCCACGTGCCTGTATGACCTCCCTACAACGCCTGGGCATGCTCCTGATGAGGTTGCGGATGGTCTCCTGAGGGATCTCCTCCCAGACCTGGACTAAAGCATCCGCCAACTCCTGGACAGTCTGTGGTGCAACGTGGCGTTGGTGGATGGAGCGAGACATGATGTCCCAGATGTGCTCAATTGGATTCAGGTCTGGGGAACGGGTGGGCCAGTCCATAGCATCAATGCCTTCCTCTTGCAGGAACTGCTGACACACTCCAGCCACATGAGGTCTAGCATTGTCTTGCATTAGGAGGAACCCAGGGCCAACCGTACCAGCATATGGTCTCACAAGGGGTCTGAGGATCTCATCTCGGTACCTAATGGCAGTTAGGCTACCTCTGGCGAGCACATGGAGGGCTGTGCGGCCCCCCAAAGAAATGCCACCCCACACCATGACTGACCCACCGCCAAACCGGTCATGCTGGAGGATGTTGCAGGCAGCAGAACGTTCTCCACGGCGTCTCCAGACTCTGTCACGTCTGTCACATGTGCTCAGTGTGAACCTGCTTTCATCTGTGAAGAGCACAGGGTGCCAGTGGCGAATTTGCCAATCTTGGTGTTCTCTGGCAAATGCCAAACGTCCTGCACGGTGTTGGGCTGTAAGCACAACCCCCACCTGTGGACGTCGGGCCCTCATACCACCCTCATGGAGTCTGTTTCTGACCGTTTGAGCAGACACATGCACATTTGTGGCCTGCTGGAGGTCATTTTGCAGGGCTCTGGCAGTGCTCCTCCTGCTCCTCCTTGCACAAAGGCGGAGGTAGCGGTCCTGCTGCTGGGTTGTTGCCCTCCTACGGCCTCCTCCACGTCTCCTGATGTACTGGCCTGTCTCCTGGTAGCGCCTCCATGCTCTGGACACTACGCTGACAGACACAGCAAACCTTCTTGCCACAGCTCGCATTGATGTGCCATCCTGGATGAGCTGCACTACCTGAGCCACTTGTGTGGGTTGTAGACTCCGTCTCATGCTACCACTAGAGTGAAAGCACAGCCAGCATTCAAAAGTGACCAAAACATCAGCCAGGAAGCATAGGAACTGAGAAGTGCTCTGTGGTCTCCACCTGCAGTACCACTCCTTTATTGGGGGTGTCTTGCTTATTGCCTATAATTTCCACCTGTTGTCTATTCCATTTGCACAACAGCATGTGAAATTTATTGTCAATCAGTGTTGCTTCCTAAGTGGACAGTTTGATTTCACAGAAGTGTGATTGACTTGGAGTTACATTGTGTTGTTTAAGTGTTCCCTTTATTTTTTTGAGCAGTATACTTTGTTGGCATTTACGTATGTCCCCATTACCATTAAAACATAATCAAAACCTATTTATTATACTTACTTGCTGCCGGGCGCACCGATTTGTATCAAGAACTGCAACGCTGAGGGGTTTTTCATGCTCAACAGTTTCTCATGTGTCTCAAGAATGGTCCACAACCCAAAGGACATCCAGCCCACTTGACACAACTGTGGGAATCATAGAAGTCAACGTGGGCCAGCATCTCTGTGGAACGCTTTCTACACCTTGAAGAGTCAATGCCTTGACGAGTTGAGGCTGTTTTGAGGGCAAAAAGGGGGGGGGACACAATATTAGGAGGGTGTTCTTAATGTTTTGTACGCTCAGTGTATGTTTTTTGCTTTATGTAATACCATATATTTTAATGCTTTATGTGATGTATGTAATCGATTGATATATAATTTGGATATATTTTGAAATCTAGTTACATGGTGATTCATTTTGTTTTTCAGAATCTCCAAGCAAACTCAGTCTCTCCAGAGATCAGTCTCTCCAGTACCCAGTCATCTGTCCATGAAGAGTGACTTCTCTATGGATCATCCCATTTATTTTAGTGATGGATCAAAGACCGTTGGAAGCAGGTAAGTTACTGGTCAGAATTGATGATATTACTATTGAAGAGGAGAAACTTCAAGATCTGAAACCAGATGCATTTTGTGTATCTGAGTATGTACTGTACAGCAGTGGTCACCAACCTTTTCTAAGTCTAGATCACTTTCACAGTAAAAAAAAAATGGCTGAGATTTACTGCTCAGATTGTTTTTTTTTACATTAACCTCACACAAACAGTTTTGTAGGAATGAGGTTTGGGCAGTAGGCCTAATACATTATCCCAGCATTAGGCTATATGATTGGACTGCCAATGTTGTTATTAATCAGACCATACTATATTTCAAAACTCTAGCTTTGATACCAAAATAGATCAGTTGGTTTAATACAGCAGCTCTTTGCTGTATTCATTGACAGTCTCTCTGTGGTCATGGTTTTAAAAGATATTAAATCTTACATAAGCTAGTAGCCTATTAAACTTGGCTGTGGCCAGAGTCATGGAAGCTCTGTAGCCACAGTGATTTGAGCTATCTACGCAGTAGGTGCACTCGATTTAGTCACAGATTTGTGGAGCAATTCTGTGGAGCAAGAATTGAAATAAATAGCTTTTTATTCTACTGGACTGATGGTATCTGCATCTGAAGGTCAACGAGGTCAAATCACGACGTCAGTGAACTTCAGGTCGAAAAGTTGGAGCTCTAGAAATATGCCTGAGTTTCCGACTTGGATTTCCGAGTTGGATGACATTTCAAAATGATTGTTCCCAACCACCTCTCACGGTCCCTGCTCTCTCCCTTCTTTCCTCCGGTGAGACTGACCAGAGAGGGGGGACACCGTCTTCCACCTGATGTTGAAACTCGAGTCGCACCGCATCTGCCTCATGCACAAATTCATGTTGTTCCTATGACCAGAGAAAGCGAAAAATTCCTAAATATTAAAATCGACACGACGAGCTGCTAATAATAATAAACCGCAAGGCAATCGATACTTGGCTACTCTTTCATTGGCGATGCAGCCCGAGCAGAAGTATGGAGAAGTGCGCATTGTAAAATAGTTTTATGTAAACAGTGACCGTGCTGAAAATAAACTTAAACATGAACTCTCATAAAAACAGCAGCTCTTTGCTGTATTCGTTGACAGTCTCTCTGTGGTCATGGTTTTAAAATATATTAAATCTTACGTAAGCCTATTAAACTTGGCTGTGGCCAGAGTCATGGAAGCTCTGTAGCCACAGTGATTTGAGCTATCTACGCAGTAGGTGCACTCGATTTAGTCACAGATTTGCCAGTCCTCCGGGAAGGCAGAGTTTGTCTCATGGGAACACGTTGCTTACCCGGTGCGCAGGACGTTTGAATCAAGTGCACCTACAGGCAACAACTCAACACGATTTTAAAAAAGGAGCGCAAGCCTTTATAGTTGGTTGGCTTTTCTACAGAAATATTTGGTGATCGACTAGGAATGCCTTGAAGATTGACCGGTTGGAGAACCACTGCTGTAAAGCATCTGCTTATAATTTGTTGTTTATGTCAATTATTTGAAGACACTGAGTGTACAAAACATTATGAACATCTGCTTTTTCCACGACATAATTGACAAGGTGAATCCAGGTGAAAGCAATGATCCCTTATTGATGTCACTTGTTAAATCCACTTCAGTCAGTGTAGATGAAGGGGAGTAGACATGTTTATTAGGGATGCACCGATATGACATTTTTGGCCGATAACCATATCCAATATTTTCCTTGTCAAACAACCCGATATCTGATATTTTCCTTGCCAAACAACCTGATACCGATTTCCAGTATTTTCCTTGCCAAACAACCCGATATCCAGTATTTTCCTTGCCAAACAACCCGATATCTGACATTTTCCTTGTCAAACAACCCGATACCGATATCCGATATTTTCCTTGCCAACAACCCGATATCCTATCGTTTCCTTGCCAAACAACCCGATATCCAGTATTTTCCTTGCCAAAGAACCTGATATCCAGTATTTTCCTTACCAGACAACTCGATACCGATATCCAGTATTTCCCTTGCCAAACAACCCGATACCAATATCCAGTATTTTCCTTGCCAAACAACCCGATTTCCAGTATTTTCCTTACCAAACAACCCGATACCGATATCCGCTATTTTCCTTGCCAAACAACCCGATATCCAATATGTTCCTTGCCAAACAACATCCGATATTTTCCATGCTAAACAACCCGATACCGATATCCGAAATTTTCTTTGCCAAACAACCCGATATCTGATATTTTCCTTGTCAAACAACCCGATACCGATTTCCAGTATTTTCCTTCCCAAACAACCTGATATCTGATATTTTCCTTGCCAAACAACCCGATACCAATATCCAGTATTTTCCTTACCAAACAATCCGATATCCAGTATTTTCCTTACCAAACAACCCGATACCGATATTTTCCTTGCCAAACAACCCGATATCCAATATTTTCCTTGCCAAACAACCCGATACCCATATCCTATATTGTCCTTGCCAAACAACACCCGATATCCAATATTTTCCTTGCCAAACAACCCGATATCCGATATTTTCCTTGCCAAACAACATCCAATATTTTCCATGCTAAACAACCCGATAAAGATATCTGAAATTTTCTTTGCCAAACAACCCGATATCCGATATTTTCCTTGCCAAACAACCCGATATCCGATATTTTCCATGCCAAACAACCCGATACCGATATCCGAAATGTTCTTTGCCAAACAACCCGATATCTGATATTTTCCTTGCCAAACAACCAAATATCCAGTATTTTCCTTGCCAAACAAGCCGATATCCGATATTTTCCATGCCAAACAACCCGATACCGATATCCGAAATGTTCTTTGCCCAACAACCCGATATCCAGTATTTTACTTGGCAAACAACCCGATATCTGATATTTTCTTTGCCAAACAACCCGATACCGATATCCAGTATTTTCCTTGCCAAACAACCCGATATCCAGTATTTTCCTTACCAAACAACCTGATACCGATATCCGATATTTTCCTTGCCAAACATCCCGATATCCAATATTTTCCTTGCCAAACAACCCGATATCCAGTATTTCCTTACCAAACAACCCGATACCGATAGCCGATATTTTCCTTGCCAAACAACCCGATATCCAATATTTTCCTTGCCAAACAACCCGATATACAGTATTTTACTTGCCAAACAACCCGATATCTGATATTTTCCATGCCAATCACCCCGATACCAATATCCGAAATGTTCTTTGCCAAACAACCCGATATCTGATATTTTCCTTGCCAAACAACCCGATACCGATATCCAGTTTTTCCCTTGCCAAACAACCCCATATCTGATATTTTCCTTGTCTAACAACCCGATACCGATATCCAGTATTTTCCTTGCCAAACAACCCGATACGGATTTTCGATATTTTCCTTGCCAAACAACCCGATATCCAATATTTTCCTTGCCAATCAACCAGATATCCAGTATTTTCCTCGCCAAACAACCCGATATCCAGTATTTTACTTGGCAAACAACCCGATATCTGATATTTTCTTTGCCAAACAACCTGATACCGATATCCAGTATTTTCCTTGCCAAACAACCCGATATCTGACATTTTCCTTGTCAAACTTCCCGATACCGATATCCAGTATTTTCCTTGCCAAACAACCTGATATCTGATATTTTTCTTCCCAAACATCCCGATATCCAATATTTTCCTTGCCAAACAACCCGATATCCAGTATTTTCCTTACCAAACAACCCGATACCGATAGCCGATATTTTCCTTGCCAAACAACCCGATATCCAATATTTTCCTTGCCAAACATCCCGATATCCAGTATTTTCCTTGCCAAACAACCCGATATACAGTATTTTACTTGCCAAACAACCCGATATCTGATATTTTCCATGCCAAACACCCCGATACCGATATCCGAAATTTTCTTTGCCAAACATCCCGATATCAGATATTTTCCTTGCCAAACAACCCGATATCTGATATTTTCTTTGCCAAACAACCCGATACCCAGTATTTTCCTTGCCAAACAACCCGATACCCAGTATTTTCCTTGCCAAACAACCCCATACCGATATCCAGTATTTTCCTTGCCAAACAACCTGATATCTGATATTTTTCTTGCCAAACATCCCGATATCCAATATTTTCCTTGCCAAACAACCCGATATCCAGTATTTTCCTTACCAAACAACCCGATACCGATAGCCGATATTTTCCTTGCCAAACAACCCGATATCCAATATTTTCCTTGCCAAACATCCCGATATCCAGTATTTTCCTTGCCAAACAACCTGATATCTGACATTTTCCTTGTCAAACAACCTGATACCCAGTATTTTCCTTGCCAAACACCCCGATATCCAATATTTCCCTTGCCAAACAACCCCATACCGATATCCAGTATTTTCCATGCCAAACAACCCGATACCAATAACCGATATTAAAAATTTTAGCAGCCTTCTAAGCATTCTAGTACAGTTAAATAGTTTAAACACACACACACACACTGAACAAAAATGTACACTGCTCAAAAAAATAAAGGGAACACTTAAACAACACATCCTAGATCTGAATGAAAGAAATAATCTTATTAAATACTTTTTTCTTTACATAGTTGAATGTGCTGACAACAAAATCACACAAAAAGAATCAATGGAAATCCAATGTATCAACCCATGGAGGTCTGGATTTGGAGTCACACTCAAAATTACAGTGGAAAACCACACTACAGGCTGATCCAACTTTGATGTAATGTCCTTAAAACAAGTCAAAATGAGGCTCAGTAGTGTGTGTGGCCTCCACGTGCCTGTATGACCTCCCTACAACGCCTGGGCATGCTCCTGATGAGGTTGCGGATGGTCTCCTGAGGGATCTCCTCCCAGACCTGGACTAAAGCATCCGCCAACTCCTGGACAGTCTGTGGTGCAACGTGGCGTTGGTGGATGGAGCGAGACATGATGTCCCAGATGTGCTCAATTGGATTCAGGTCTGGGGAACGGGTGGGCCAGTCCATAGCATCAATGCCTTCCTCTTGCAGAAACTGCTGACACACTCCAGCCACATGAGGTCTAGCATTGTCTTGCATTAGGAGGAACCCAGGGCCAACCGTACCAGCATATGGTCTCACAAGGGGTCTGAGGATCTCATCTCGGTACCTAATGGCAGTTAGGCTACCTCTGGCAAGCACATGGAGGGCTGTGCGGCCCCCCAAAGAAATGCCACCCCACACCATGACTGACCCACCGCCAAACCGGTCATGCTGGAGGATGTTGCAGGCAGCAGAACGTTCTCCACGGCGTCTCCAGACTCTGTCACGTCTGTCACATGTGCTCAGTGTGAACCTGCTTTCATCTGTGAAGAGCACAGGGTGCCAGTGGCGAATTTGCCAATCTTGGTGTTCTCTGGCAAATGCCAAACGTCCTGCACGGTGTTGGGCTGTAAGCACAACCCCCACCTGTGGACGTCGGGCCCTCATACCACCCTCATGGAGTCTGTTTCTGACCGTTTGAGCAGACACATGCACATTTGTGGCCTGCTGGAGGTCATTTTGCAGGGCTCTGGCAGTGCTCCTCCTGCTCCTCCTTGCACAAAGGCGGAGGTAGCGGTCCTGCTGCTGGGTTGTTGCCCTCCTACGGCCTCCTCCACGTCTCCTGATGTACTGGCCTGTCTCCTGGTAGCGCCTCCATGCTCTGGACACTACGCTGACAGACACAGCAAACCTTCTTGCCACAGCTCGCATTGATGTGCCATCCTGGATGAGCTGCACTACCTGAGCCACTTGTGTGGGTTGTAGACTCCGTCTCATGCTACCACTAGAGTGAAAGCACAGCCAGCATTCAAAAGTGACCAAAACATCAGCCAGGAAGCATAGGAACTGAGAAGTGCTCTGTGGTCTCCACCTGCAGTACCACTCCTTTATTGGGGGTGTCTTGCTTATTGCCTATAATTTCCACCTGTTGTCTATTCCATTTGCACAACAGCATGTGAAATTTATTGTCAATCAGTGTTGCTTCCTAAGTGGACAGTTTGATTTCACAGAAGTGTGATTGACTTGGAGTTACATTGTGTTGTTTAAGTGTTCCCTTTATTTTTTTGAGCAGTATACTTTGTTGGCATTTACGTATGTCCCCATTACCATTAAAACATAATCAAAACCTATTTATTTTACTTACTTGCTGCCGGGCGCACCGATTTGTATCAAGAACTGCAACGCTGAGGGTTTTTTCATGCTCAACAGTTTCTCATGTGTCTCAAGAATGGTCCACCACCCAAAGGACATCCAGCCAACTTGACACAACTGTGGGAATCATAGGAGTCAACGTGGGCCAGCATCTCTGTGGAACGCTTTCTACACCTTGAAGAGTCAATGCCTTGACGAGTTGAGGCTGTTTTGAGGGCAA
Organism: Salmo salar; assembly: GCF_965601325.2. Taxonomy (NCBI): domain Eukaryota; kingdom Metazoa; phylum Chordata; class Actinopteri; order Salmoniformes; family Salmonidae; genus Salmo; species Salmo salar. Next base: position 2,794,446 of record NC_138296.1, on the reverse strand, counting down.
AAAGGGGGGGGGACACAATATTAGGAGGGTGTTCTTAATGTTTTGTACGCTCAGTGTATGTTTTTTGCTTTATGTAATACCATATATTTTAATGCTTTATGTGATGTATGTAATCGATTGATATATAATTTGGATATATTTTGAAATGTAGTTACATGGTGATTCATTTTGTTTTTCAGAATCTCCAAGCAAACTCAGTCTCTCCAGAGATCAGTCTCTCCAGTACCCAGTCATCTGTCCATGAAGAGTGACTTCTCTATGGATCATCCCATTTATTTTAGTGATGGATCAAAGACCGTTGGAAGCAGGTAAGTTACTGGTCAGAATTGATGATATTACTATTGAAGAGGAGAAACTTCAAGATCTGAAACCAGATGCATTTTGTGTATCTGAGTATGTACTGTACAGCAGTGGTCACCAACCTTTTCTAAGTCTAGATCACTTTCACAGTAAAAAAAAAATGGCTGAGATTTACTGCTCAGATTGTTTTTTTTTACATTAACCTCACACAAACAGTTTTGTAGGAATGAGGTTTGGGCAGTAGGCCTAATACATTATCCCAGCATTAGGCTATATGATTGGACTGTCAATGTTGTTATTAATCAGACCATACTATATTTCAAAACTCTAGCTTTGATACCAAAATAGATCAGTTGGTTTAATACAGCAGCTCTTTGCTGTATTCATTGACAGTCTCTCTGTGGTCATGGTTTTAAAAGATATTAAATCTTACATAAGCTAGTAGCCTATTAAACTTGGCTGTGGCCAGAGTCATGGAAGCTCTGTAGCCACAGTGATTTGAGCTATCTACGCAGTAGGTGCACTCGATTTAGTCACAGATTTGTGGAGCAATTCTGTGGAGCAAGAATTGAAATAAATAGCTTTTTATTCTACTGGACTGATGGTATCTGCATCTGAAGGTCAACGAGGTCAAATCACGACGTCAGTGAACTTCAGGTCGAAAAGTTGGAGCTCTAGAAATATGCCTGAGTTTCCGACTTGGATTTCCGAGTTGGATGACATTTCAAAATGATTGTTCCCAACCACCTCTCACGGTCCCTGCTCTCTCCCTTCTTTCCTCCGGTGAGACTGACCAGAGAGGGGGGACACCGTCTTCCACCTGATGTTGAAACTCGAGTCGCACCGCATCTGCCTCATGCACAAATTCATGTTGTTCCTATGACCAGAGAAAGCGAAAAATTCCTAAATATTAAAATCGACACGACGAGCTGCTAATAATAATAAACCGCAAGGCAATCGATACTTGGCTACTCTTTCATTGGCGATGCAGCCCGAGCAGAAGTATGGAGAAGTGCGCATTGTAAAATAGTTTTATGTAAACAGTGACCGTGCTGAAAATAAACTTAAACATGAACTCTCATAAAAACAGCAGCTCTTTGCTGTATTCGTTGACAGTCTCTCTGTGGTCATGGTTTTAAAATATATTAAATCTTACGTAAGCCTATTAAACTTGGCTGTGGCCAGAGTCATGGAAGCTCTGTAGCCACAGTGATTTGAGCTATCTACGCAGTAGGTGCACTCGATTTAGTCACAGATTTGCCAGTCCTCCGGGAAGGCAGAGTTTGTCTCATGGGAACACGTTGCTTACCCGGTGCGCAGGACGTTTGAATCAAGTGCACCTACAGGCAACAACTCAACACGATTTTAAAAAAGGAGCGCAAGCCTTTATAGTTGGTTGGCTTTTCTACAGAAATATTTGGTGATCGACTAGGAATGCCTTGAAGATTGACCGGTTGGAGAACCACTGCTGTAAAGCATCTGCTTATAATTTGTTGTTTATGTCAATTATTTGAAGACACTGAGTGTACAAAACATTATGAACATCTGCTTTTTCCACGACATAATTGACAAGGTGAATCCAGGTGAAAGCAATGATCCCTTATTGATGTCACTTGTTAAATCCACTTCAGTCAGTGTAGATGAAGGGGAGTAGACATGTTTATTAGGGATGCACCGATATGACATTTTTGGCCGATAACCATATCCAATATTTTCCTTGTCAAACAACCCGATATCTGATATTTTCCTTGCCAAACAACCTGATACCGATTTCCAGTATTTTCCTTGCCAAACAACCCGATATCCAGTATTTTCCTTGCCAAACAACCCGATATCTGACATTTTCCTTGTCAAACAACCCGATACCGATATCCGATATTTTCCTTGCCAACAACCCGATATCCTATCGTTTCCTTGCCAAACAACCCGATATCCAGTATTTTCCTTGCCAAAGAACCTGATATCCAGTATTTTCCTTACCAGACAACTCGATACCGATATCCAGTATTTCCCTTGCCAAACAACCCGATTTCCAGTATTTTCCTTACCAAACAACCCGATACCGATATCCGCTATTTTCCTTGCCAAACAACCCGATATCCAATATGTTCCTTGCCAAACAACATCCGATATTTTCCATGCTAAACAACCCGATACCGATATCCGAAATTTTCTTTGCCAAACAACCCGATATCTGATATTTTCCTTGTCAAACAACCCGATACCGATATCCAGTATTTTCCTTCCCAAACAACCTGATATCTGATATTTTCCTTGCCAAACAACCCGATACCAATATACAGTATTTTCCTTACCAAACAATCCGATATCCAGTATTTTCCTTACCAAACAACCCGATACCGATATTTTCCTTGCCAAACAACCCGATATCCAATATTTTCCTTGCCAAACAACCCGATACCCATATCCTATATTGTCCTTGCCAAACAACACCCGATATCCAATATTTTCCTTGCCAAACAACCCGATATCCGATATTTTCCTTGCCAAACAACATCCAATATTTTCCATGCTAAACAACCCGATAAAGATATCTGAAATTTTCTTTGCCAAACAACCCGATATCCGATATTTTCCTTGCCAAACAACCCGATATCCGATATTTTCCATGCCAAACAACCCGATACCGATATCCGAAATGTTCTTTGCCAAACAACCCGATATCTGATATTTTCCTTGCCAAACAACCCGATACCGATATCCAGTATTTTCCTTGCCAAACAACCCGATATCTGATCATTTCCTTGCCTAACAACCCGATACCGATATCCAGTATTTTCCTTGCCAAACAACCCGATATCCATTATTTTCCTTACAAAACAACCCAATACCGATATTCGATATTTTCCTTGCCAATCAACCCGATATCCAATATTTTCCTTGCCAAACAACCAAATATCCAGTATTTTCCTTGCCAAACAAGCCGATATCCGATATTTTCCATGCCAAACAACCCGATACCGATATCCGAAATGTTCTTTGCCCAACAACCCGATATCCAGTATTTTACTTGGCAAACAACCCGATATCTGATATTTTCTTTGCCAAACAACCTGATACCGATATCCAGTATTTTCCTTGCCAAACAACCCGATATCTGACATTTTCCTTGTCAAACTTCCCGATTCCGATATCCAGTATTTTCCTTGCCAAACAACCTGATATCTGATATTTTCCTTGCCAAAGAACCTGATATCCAGTATTTTCCTTACCAGACAACTCGATACCGATATCCAGTATTTCCCTTGCCAAACAACCCGATTTCCAGTATTTTCCTTACCAAACAACCCGATACCGATATCCGCTATTTTCCTTGCCAAACAACCCGATATCCAATATGTTCCTTGCCAAACAACATCCGATATTTTCCATGCTAAACAACCCGATACCGATATCCGAAATTTTCTTTGCCAAACAACCCGATATCTGATATTTTCCTTGTCAAACAACCCGATACCGATATCCAGTATTTTCCTTCCCAAACAACCTGATATCTGATATTTTCCTTGCCAAACAACCCGATACCAATATACAGTATTTTCCTTACCAAACAATCCGATATCCAGTATTTTCCTTACCAAACAACCCGATACCGATATTTTCCTTGCCAAACAACCCGATATCCAATATTTTCCTTGCCAAACAACCCGATACCCATATCCTATATTGTCCTTGCCAAACAACACCCGATATCCAATATTTTCCTTGCCAAACAACCCGATATCCGATATTTTCCTTGCCAAACAACATCCAATATTTTCCATGCTAAACAACCCGATAAAGATATCTGAAATTTTCTTTGCCAAACAACCCGATATCCGATATTTTCCTTGCCAAACAACCCGATATCCGATATTTTCCATGCCAAACAACCCGATACCGATATCCGAAATGTTCTTTGCCAAACAACCCGATATCTGATATTTTCCTTGCCAAACAACCCGATACCGATATCCAGTATTTTCCTTGCCAAACAACCCGATATCTGATCATTTCCTTGCCTAACAACCCGATACCGATATCCAGTATTTTCCTTGCCAAACAACCCGATATCCATTATTTTCCTTACAAAACAACCCAATACCGATATTCGATATTTTCCTTGCCAATCAACCCGATATCCAATATTTTCCTTGCCAAACAACCAAATATCCAGTATTTTCCTTGCCAAACAAGCCGATATCCGATATTTTCCATGCCAAACAACCCGATACCGATATCCGAAATGTTCTTTGCCCAACAACCCGATATCCAGTATTTTACTTGGCAAACAACCCGATATCTGATATTTTCTTTGCCAAACAACCTGATACCGATATCCAGTATTTTCCTTGCCAAACAACCCGATATCTGACATTTTCCTTGTCAAACTTCCCGATTCCGATATCCAGTATTTTCCTTGCCAAACAACCTGATATCTGATATTTTCCTTGCCAAACAACCCGATACCAATATCCAGTATTTTCCTTGCCAAACAACCCGATATCCAGTGTTTTCCTTGCCAAACATCCCGATATCCAATATTTTCCTTGCCAAACAACCCGATATCCAGTATTTTCCTTACCAAACAACCCAATACCGATAGCCGATATTTTCCTTGCCAAACAACCCGATATCCAATATTTTCCTTGCCAAACATCCCGATATCCAGTATTTTCCTTGCCAAACAACCCGATATACAGTATTTTACTTGCCAAACAACCCGATATCTGATATTTTCCATGCCAAACACCCCGATACCAATATCAGAAATGTTCATTGCCAAAAAACCCGATATCTGATATTTTCCTTGCCAAACAACCCGATACCGATATCCAGTTTTTTCCTTGCCAAACAACCCCATATCTGATATTTTCCTTGTCTAACAACCCGATACCGATATCCAGTATTTTCCTTGCCAAACAACCCGATATCCATTATTTTCCTTACCAAACAACCCAATACGGATATTCAATATTTTCCTTGCCAAACAACCCGATATCCAATATTTTCCTTGCCAATCAACCAGATATCCAGTATTTTCCTTGCCAAACAACCCGATATCCAGTATTTTACTTGGCAAACAACCCGATATCTGATATTTTCTTTGCCAAACAACCTAATACCGATATCCAGTATTTTCCTTGCCAAACAACCCGATATCTGACATTTTCCTTGTCAAACTTCCCGATACCGATATCCAGTATTTTCCTTGCCAAACAACCTGATATCTGATATTTTTCTTGCCAAACATCCCGATATCCAATATTTTCCTTGCCAAACAACCCGATATCCAGTATTTTCCTTACCAAACAACCCGATACCGATAGCCGATATTTTCCTTGCCAAACAACCCGATATCCAATATTTTCCTTGCCAAACATCCCGATATCCAGTATTTTCCTTGCCAAACAACCTGATATCTGACATTTTCCTTGTCAAACAACCTGATACCCAGTATTTTCCTTGCCAAACACCCCGATATCCAATATTTCCCTTGCCAAACAACCCCATACCGATATCCAGTATTTTCCTTGCCAAACAACCCGATACCAATAACCGATATTAAAAATTTTAGCAGCCTTCTAAGCATTCTAGTACAGTTAAATAGTTTAAACACACACACACACACTGAACAAAAATGTACACTGCTCAAAAAAATAAAGGGAACACTTAAACAACACATCCTAGATCTGAATGAAAGAAATAATCTTATTAAATACTTTTTTCTTTACATAGTTGAATGTGCTGACAACAAAATCACACAAAAAGAATCAATGGAAATCCAATGTATCAACCCATGGAGGTCTGGATTTGGAGTCACACTCAAAATTACAGTGGAAAACCACACTACAGGCTGATCCAACTTTGATGTAATGTCCTTAAAACAAGTCAAAATGAGGCTCAGTAGTGTGTGTGGCCTCCACGTGCCTGTATGACCTCCCTACAACGCCTGGGCATGCTCCTGATGAGGTTGCGGATGGTCTCCTGAGGGATCTCCTCCCAGACCTGGACTAAAGCATCCGCCAACTCCTGGACAGTCTGTGGTGCAACGTGGCGTTGGTGGATGGAGCGAGACATGATGTCCCAGATGTGCTCAATTGGATTCAGGTCTGGGGAACGGGTGGGCCAGTCCATAGCATCAATGCCTTCCTCTTGCAGGAACTGCTGACACACTCCAGCCACATGAGGTCTAGCATTGTCTTGCATTAGGAGGAACCCAGGGCCAACCGTACCAGCATATGGTCTCACAAGGGGTCTGAGGATCTCATCTCGGTACCTAATGGCAGTTAGGCTACCTCTGGCGAGCACATGGAGGGCTGTGCGGCCCCCCAAAGAAATGCCACCCCACACCATGACTGACCCACCGCCAAACCGGTCATGCTGGAGGATGTTGCAGGCAGCAGAACGTTCTCCACGGCGTCTCCAGACTCTGTCACGTCTGTCACATGTGCTCAGTGTGAACCTGCTTTCATCTGTGAAGAGCACAGGGTGCCAGTGGCGAATTTGCCAATCTTGGTGTTCTCTGGCAAATGCCAAACGTCCTGCACGGTGTTGGGCTGTAAGCACAACCCCCACCTGTGGACGTCGGGCCCTCATACCACCCTCATGGAGTCTGTTTCTGACCGTTTGAGCAGACACATGCACATTTGTGGCCTGCTGGAGGTCATTTTGCAGGGCTCTGGCAGTGCTCCTCCTGCTCCTCCTTGCACAAAGGCGGAGGTAGCGGTCCTGCTGCTGGGTTGTTGCCCTCCTACGGCCTCCTCCACGTCTCCTGATGTACTGGCCTGTCTCCTGGTAGCGCCTCCATGCTCTGGACACTACGCTGCCAGACACAGCAAACCTTCTTGCCACAGCTCGCATTGATGTGCCATCCTGGATGAGCTGCACTACCTGAGCCACTTGTGTGGGTTGTAGACTCCGTCTCATGCTACCACTAGAGTGAAAGCACAGCCAGCATTCAAAAGTGCCCAAAACATCAGCCAGGAAGCATAGGAACTGAGAAGTGTTCTGTGGTCTCCACCTGCAGTACCACTCCTTTATTGGGGGTGTCTTGCTTATTGCCTATAATTTCCACCTGTTGTCTATTCCATTTGCACAACAATATGTGAAATTTATTGTCAATCAGTGTTGCTTCCTAAGTGGACAGTTTGATTTCACAGAAGTGTGATTGACTTGGAGTTACATTGTGTTGTTTAAGTGTTCCCTTTATTTTTTTGAGCAGTATACTTTGTTGGCATTTACGTATGTCCCCATTACCATTAAAACATAATCAAAACCTATTTATTTTACTTACTTGCTGCCGGGCGCACCGATTTGTATCAAGAACTGCAACGCTGAGGGGTTTTTCATGCTCAACAGTTTCTCATGTGTCTCAAGAATGGTCCACCACCCAAAGGACATCCAGCCAACTTGACACAACTGTGGGAATCATAGGAGTCAACGTGGGCCAGCATCTCTGTGGAACGCTTTCTACACCTTGAAGAGTCAATGCCTTGACGAGTTGAGGCTGTTTTGAGGGCAAAAAGGGGGGGGGGACACAATATTAGGAGGGTGTTCTTAATGTTTTGTACGCTCAGTGTATGTTTTTTGCTTTATGTAATACCATATATTTTAATGCTTTATGTGATGTATGTAATCGATTGATATATAATTTGGATATATTTTGAAATGTAGTTACATGGTGATTCATTTTGTTTTTCAGAATCTCCAAGCAAACTCAGTCTCTCCAGAGATCAGTCTCTCCAGTACCCAGTCATCTGTCCATGAAGAGTGACTTCTCTATGGATCATCCCATTTATTTTAGTGATGGATCAAAGACCGTTGGAAGCAGGTAAGTTACTGGTCAGAATTGATGATATTACTATTGAAGAGGAGAAACTTCAAGATCTGAAACCAGATGCATTTTGTGTATCTGAGTATGTACTTTACAGCAGTGGTCACCAACCTTTTCTAAGTCTAGATCACTTTCACAGTAAAAAAAAAATGGCTGAGATTTACTGCTCAGATTGTTTTTTTTTACATTAACCTCACACAAACAGTTTTGTAGGAATGAGGTTTGGGCAGTAGGCCTAATACATTATCCCAGCATTAGGCTATATGATTGGACTGCCAATGTTGTTATTAATCAGACCATACTATATTTCAAAACTCTAGCTTTGATACCAAAATAGATCAGTTGGTTTAATACAGCAGCTCTTTGCTGTATTCATTGACAGTCTCTCTGTGGTCATGGTTTTAAAAGATATTAAATCTTACATAAGCTAGTAGCCTATTAAACTTGGCTGTGGCCAGAGTCATGGAAGCTCTGTAGCCACAGTGATTTGAGCTATCTACGCAGTAGGTGCACTCGATTTAGTCACAGATTTGTGGAGCAATTCTGTGGAGCAAGAATTGAAATAAATAGCTTTTTATTCTACTGGACTGATGGTATCTGCATCTGAAGGTCAACGAGGTCAAATCACGACGTCAGTGAACTTCAGGTCGAAAAGTTGGAGCTCTAGAAATATGCCTGAGTTTCCGACTTGGATTTCCGAGTTGGATGACATTTCAAAATGATTGTTCCCAACCACCTCTCACGGTCCCTGCTCTCTCCCTCCTTTCCTCCGGTGAGACTGACCAGAGAGGGGGGACACCGTCTTCCACCTGATGTTGAAACTCGAGTCGCACCGCATCTGCCTCATGCACAAATTCATGTTGTTCCTATGACCAGAGAAAGCGAAAAATTCCTAAATATTAAAATCGACACGACGAGCTGCTAATAATAATAAACCGCAAGGCAATCGATACTTGGCTACTCTTTCATTGGCGATGCAGCCCGAGCAGAAGTATGGAGAAGTGCGCATTGTAAAATAGTTTTATGTAAACAGTGACCGTGCTGAAAATAAACTTAAACATGAACTCTCATAAAAACAGCAGCTCTTTGCTGTATTCGTTGACAGTCTCTCTGTGGTCATGGTTTTAAAAGATATTAAATCCTACGTAAGCCTATTAAACTTGGCTGTGGCCAGAGTCATGGAAGCTCTGTAGCCACAGTGATTTGAGCTATCTACGCAGTAGGTGCACTCGATTTAGTCACAGATTTGCCAGTCCTCCGGGAAGGCAGAGTTTGTCTCATGGGAACACGTTGCTTACCCGGTGCGCAGGACGTTTGAATCAAGTGCACCTACAGGCAACAACTCAACACGATTTTAAAAAAGGAGCGCAAGCCTTTATAGTTGGTTGGCTTTTCTACAGAAATATTTGGTGATCGACTAGGAATGCCTTGAAGATTGACCAGTTGGAGAACCACTGCTGTAAAGCATCTGCTTATAATTTGTTGTTTATGTCAATTATTTGAAGACACTGAGTGTACAAAACATTATGAACATCTGCTTTTTCCACGACATAATTGACAAGGTGAATCCAGGTGAAAGCAATGATCCCTTATTGATGTCACTTGTTAAATCCACTTCAGTCAGTGTAGATGAAGGGGAGTAGACATGTTTATTAGGGATGCACCGATATGACATTTTTGGCCGATAACCATATCCAATATTTTCCTTGTCAAACAACCCGATATCTGATATTTTCCTTGCCAAACAACCTGATACCGATTTCCAGTATTTTCCTTGCCAAACAACCCGATATCCAGTATTTTCCTTGCCAAACAACCCGATATCTGACATTTTCCTTGTCAAACAACCCGATACCGATATCCGATATTTTCCTTGCCAACAACCCGATATCCTATCGTTTCCTTGCCAAACAACCCGATATCCAGTATTTTCCTTGCCAAAGAACCTGATATCCAGTATTTTCCTTACCAGACAACTCGATACCGATATCCAGTATTTCCCTTGCCAAACAACCCGATATCCAGTATTTTCCTTGTCAAACAACCCGAAACCGATATCCAGTATTTTCCGTGCCAAACAACCCGATATCCAGTATTTTCCTTGCCAAACGACCTGATATCCAGTTTTTTCCTTGTCAAACAACCCAATAGCCAATATTTTCCTTGCCAAACAACCCGATATTCAGTATTTTCCTTGCCAAACAACCCGATATCTGATATTTTCTTTGCCAAACAACCTGATACCGATATCCAATATTTTCCTTGCCAAACAACCTGATATCCGATATTTTCCTTGCCAAACAACATCTGATATTTTCCATGCTAAACAACCCGATACCGATATCCGAAATGTTCTTTGCCAAACAACCCGATATCTGATATTTTCCTTGCCAAACAACCCGATACCGATATCCAGTATTTTCCTTGCCAAACAACCCGATATCTGATATTTTCCTTGCCTAACAACCCGATACCGATATCCAGTATTTTCCTTGCCAAACAACCCGATATCCAGTATTTTCCTTGCCAAACAACCCGATATTTGACATTTTCCTTGTCAAACAACCCGATATTTGACATTTTCCTTGTCAAACAACCCGATACCGATATCCAATATTTTCCTTTCCAAACAACCCGATATCCAATATTTTCCTTGCCAAATAACCCGATATCCAGTATTTTCCTTGCCAAACACCCCGATATCCAATATTTCCCCTGCCAAACAACCCGATACAGATATCCAGTATTTTGTTGTGTATGTCAATTATTTGAAGACACTGAGTGTACAAAACATTATGAACATCTGCTATTTCCATGACATAATTGACAAGGTGAATCCAGGTGAAAGCAATGATCCCATATTGATGTCACTTGTTAAATCCACTTCAGTCAGTGTAGATGAAGGGGAGTAGACATGTTTATTAGGGATGCACCGATATGACATTTTTGGCCAATACCCATATCCGATTTTTTCCTTGTCAAACAACCCAATAGCCAATATTTTCCTTGCCAAACAACCCGTTATCTGATATTTTCATTACCGAACAACCCGATACCGATATCCAGTATTTTCCTTACCAAACAACCCGATACCGATATTCAGTATTTTATTTGACAAACAACCCGATATCCTTTATTTTCGTTACCAAACAACTCCATACCGATATTCAATATTTTCCTTGCCAAACAACCCGATATCCAGTATTTTATTTGCCAAACAACCCGATAGCTGACATTTTCCTTGTCAAACAACCCGATACCGATATCCGGTATTTTCCTTGCCAAACAACCCGATTTCCAGTATTTTCCTTACCAAACAACCCGATACCGATATCCGATATTTTCCTTGCCAAACAACCCGATATCCGATATTTTCCTTGCCAAACAACATCCGATATTTTCCATGCTAAACAACCCGATACCGATATCCAAAATTTTCTTTGCCAAACAACCCGATATCTGATATTTTCCTTGTCAAACAACCCGATACCGATATCCAGTATTTTCCTTCCCAAACAACCTGATATCTGATATTTTCCTTGCCAAACAACCCGATACCAATATCCAGTATTTTCCTTACCAAACAATCCGATATCCAGTATTTTCCTTACCAAACAACCCGATACCGATATCCGATATTTTCCTTGCCAAACAACCCGATATCCAATATTTTCCTTGCCAAACAACCCGATACCCATATCCTATATTGTCCTTGCCAAACAACACCCGATATCCAATATTTTCCTTGCCAAACAACCCGATATCCTATATTTTCCTTGCCAAACAACATCCAATATTTTCCATGCTAAACAACCCGATAAAGATATCTGAAATTTTCTTTGCCAAACAACCCGATATCCGATATTTTCCTTGCCAAACAACCCGATATCCGATATTTTCCATGCCAAACAACCCGATACCGATATCCGAAATGTTCTTTGCCAAACAACCCGATATCTGATATTTTCCTTGCCAAACAACCCGATACCGATATCCAGTATTTTCCTTGCCAAACAACCCGATATCTGATCATTTCCTTGCCTAACAACCCGATACCGATATCCAGTATTTTCCTTGCCAAACAACCCGATATCCATTATTTTCCTTACAAAACAACCCAATACCGATATTCGATATTTTCCTTGCAAATCAACCCGATATCCAATATTTTCCTTGCCAAACAACCAGATATCCAGTATTTTCCTTGCCAAACAAGCCGATATCCGATATTTTCCATGCCAAACAACCCGATACCGATATCCGAAATGTTCTTTGCCCAACAACCCGATATCCAGTATTTTACTTGGCAAACAACCCGATATCTGATATTTTCTTTGCCAAACAACCCGATACCGATATCCAGTATTTTCCTTGCCAAACAACCCGATATCCAGTATTTTCCTTACCAAACAACCTGATACCGATATCCGATATTTTCCTTGCCAAACATCCCGATATCCAATATTTTCCTTGCCAAACAACCCGATATCCAGTATTTCCTTACCAAACAACCCGATACCGATAGCCGATATTTTCCTTGCCAAACAACCCGATATCTGATATTTTCCATGCCAATCACCCCGATACCAATATCCGAAATGTTCTTTGCCAAACAACCCGATATCTGATATTTTCCTTGCCAAACAACCCGATACCGATATCCAGTTTTTCCCTTGCCAAACAACCCCATATCTGATATTTTCCTTGTCTAACAACCCGATACCGATATCCAGTATTTTCCTTGCCAAACAACCCGATACGGATTTTCGATATTTTCCTTGCCAAACAACCCGATATCCAATATTTTCCTTGCCAATCAACCAGATATCCAGTATTTTCCTCGCCAAACAACCCGATATCCAGTATTTTACTTGGCAAACAACCCGATATCTGATATTTTCTTTGCCAAACAACCTGATACCGATATCCAGTATTTTCCTTGCCAAACAACCCGATATCTGACATTTTCCTTGTCAAACTTCCCGATACCGATATCCAGTATTTTCCTTGCCAAACAACCTGATATCTGATATTTTTCTTCCCAAACATCCCGATATCCAATATTTTCCTTGCCAAACAACCCGATATCCAGTATTTTCCTTACCAAACAACCCGATACCGATAGCCGATATTTTCCTTGCCAAACAACCCGATATCCAATATTTTCCTTGCCAAACATCCCGATATCCAGTATTTTCCTTGCCAAACAACCCGATATACAGTATTTTACTTGCCAAACAACCCGATATCTGATATTTTCCATGCCAAACACCCCGATACCGATATCCGAAATTTTCTTTGCCAAACATCCCGATATCAGATATTTTCCTTGCCAAACAACCCGATATCTGATATTTTCTTTGCCAAACAACCCGATACCCAGTATTTTCCTTGCCAAACAACCCGATACCCAGTATTTTCCTTGCCAAACAACCCCATACCGATATCCAGTATTTTCCTTGCCAAACAACCTGATATCTGATATTTTTCTTGCCAAACATCCCGATATCCAATATTTTCCTTGCCAAACAACCCGATATCCAATATTTTCCTTGCCAAACATCCTGATATCCAGTATTTTCCTTGCCAAACAACCTGATATCTGACATTTTCCTTGTCAAACAACCTGATACCCAGTATTTTCCTTGCCAAACACCCCGATATCCAATATTTCCCTTGCCAAACAACCCCATACCGATATCCAGTATTTTCCTTGCCAAACAACCCGATACCAATAACCGATATTAAAAATTTTAGCAGCCTTCTAAGCATTCTAGTACAGTTAAATAGTTTAAACACACACACACACACTGAACAAAAATGTACACTGCTCAAAAAAATAAAGGGAACACTTAAACAACACATCCTAGATCTGAATGAAAGAAATAATCTTATTAAATACTTTTTTCTTTACATAGTTGAATGTGCTGACAACAAAATCACACAAAAAGAATCAATGGAAATCCAATGTATCAACCCATGGAGGTCTGGATTTGGAGTCACACTCAAAATTACAGTGGAAAACCACACTACAGGCTGATCCAACTTTGATGTAATGTCCTTAAAACAAGTCAAAATGAGGCTCAGTAGTGTGTGTGGCCTCCACGTGCCTGTATGACCTCCCTACAACGCCTGGGCATGCTCCTGATGAGGTTGCGGATGGTCTCCTGAGGGATCTCCTCCCAGACCTGGACTAAAGCATCCGCCAACTCCTGGACAGTCTGTGGTGCAACGTGGCGTTGGTGGATGGAGCGAGACATGATGTCCCAGATGTGCTCAATTGGATTCAGGTCTGGGGAACGGGTGGGCCAGTCCATAGCATCAATGCCTTCCTCTTGCAGGAACTGCTGACACACTCCAGCCACATGAGGTCTAGCATTGTCTTGCATTAGGAGGAACCCAGGGCCAACCGTACCAGCATATGGTCTCACAAGGGGTCTGAGGATCTCATCTCGGTACCTAATGGCAGTTAGGCTACCTCTGGCGAGCACATGGAGGGCTGTGCGGCCCCCCAAAGAAATGCCACCCCACACCATGACTGACCCACCGCCAAACCGGTCATGCTGGAGGATGTTGCAGGCAGCAGAACGTTCTCCACGGCGTCTCCAGACTCTGTCACGTCTGTCACATGTGCTCAGTGTGAACCTGCTTTCATCTGTGAAGAGCACAGGGTGCCAGTGGCGAATTTGCCAATCTTGGTGTTCTCTGGCAAATGCCAAACGTCCTGCACGGTGTTGGGCTGTAAGCACAACCCCCACCTGTGGACGTCGGGCCCTCATACCACCCTCATGGAGTCTGTTTCTGACCGTTTGAGCAGACACATGCACATTTGTGGCCTGCTGGAGGTCATTTTGCAGGGCTCTGGCAGTGCTCCTCCTGCTCCTCCTTGCACAAAGGCGGAGGTAGCGGTCCTGCTGCTGGGTTGTTGCCCTCCTACGGCCTCCTCCACGTCTCCTGATGTACTGGCCTGTCTCCTGGTAGCGCCTCCATGCTCTGGACACTACGCTGCCAGACACAGCAAACCTTCTTGCCACAGCTCGCATTGATGTGCCATCCTGGATGAGCTGCACTACCTGAGCCACTTGTGTGGGTTGTAGACTCCGTCTCATGCTACCACTAGAGTGAAAGCACAGCCAGCATTCAAAAGTGCCCAAAACATCAGCCAGGAAGCATAGGAACTGAGAAGTGTTCTGTGGTCTCCACCTGCAGTACCACTCCTTTATTGGGGGTGTCTTGCTTATTGCCTATAATTTCCACCTGTTGTCTATTCCATTTGCACAACAATATGTGAAATTTATTGTCAATCAGTGTTGCTTCCTAAGTGGACAGTTTGATTTCACAGAAGTGTGATTGACTTGGAGTTACATTGTGTTGTTTAAGTGTTCCCTTTATTTTTTTGAGCAGTATACTTTGTTGGCATTTACGTATGTCCCCATTACCATTAAAACATAATCAAAACCTATTTATTTTACTTACTTGCTGCCGGGCGCACCGATTTGTATCAAGAACTGCAACGCTGAGGGGTTTTTCATGCTCAACAGTTTCTCATGTGTCTCAAGAATGGTCCACCACCCAAAGGACATCCAGCCAACTTGACACAACTGTGGGAATCATAGGAGTCAACGTGGGCCAGCATCTCTGTGGAACGCTTTCTACACCTTGAAGAGTCAATGCCTTGACGAGTTGAGGCTGTTTTGAGGGCAAAAAGGGGGGGGGGACACAATATTAGGAGGGTGTTCTTAATGTTTTGTACGCTCAGTGTATGTTTTTTGCTTTATGTAATACCATATATTTTAATGCTTTATGTGATGTATGTAATCGATTGATATATAATTTGGATATATTTTGAAATGTAGTTACATGGTGATTCATTTTGTTTTTCAGAATCTCCAAGCAAACTCAGTCTCTCCAGAGATCAGTCTCTCCAGTACCCAGTCATCTGTCCATGAAGAGTGACTTCTCTATGGATCATCCCATTTATTTTAGTGATGGATCAAAGACCGTTGGAAGCAGGTAAGTTACTGGTCAGAATTGATGATATTACTATTGAAGAGGAGAAACTTCAAGATCTGAAACCAGATGCATTTTGTGTATCTGAGTATGTACTTTACAGCAGTGGTCACCAACCTTTTCTAAGTCTAGATCACTTTCACAGTAAAAAAAAAATGGCTGAGATTTACTGCTCAGATTGTTTTTTTTTACATTAACCTCACACAAACAGTTTTGTAGGAATGAGGTTTGGGCAGTAGGCCTAATACATTATCCCAGCATTAGGCTATATGATTGGACTGCCAATGTTGTTATTAATCAGACCATACTATATTTCAAAACTCTAGCTTTGATACCAAAATAGATCAGTTGGTTTAATACAGCAGCTCTTTGCTGTATTCATTGACAGTCTCTCTGTGGTCATGGTTTTAAAAGATATTAAATCTTACATAAGCTAGTAGCCTATTAAACTTGGCTGTGGCCAGAGTCATGGAAGCTCTGTAGCCACAGTGATTTGAGCTATCTACGCAGTAGGTGCACTCGATTTAGTCACAGATTTGTGGAGCAATTCTGTGGAGCAAGAATTGAAATAAATAGCTTTTTATTCTACTGGACTGATGGTATCTGCATCTGAAGGTCAACGAGGTCAAATCACGACGTCAGTGAACTTCAGGTCGAAAAGTTGGAGCTCTAGAAATATGCCTGAGTTTCCGACTTGGATTTCCGAGTTGGATGACATTTCAAAATGATTGTTCCCAACCACCTCTCACGGTCCCTGCTCTCTCCCTTCTTTCCTCCGGTGAGACTGACCAGAGAGGGGGGACACCGTCTTCCACCTGATGTTGAAACTCGAGTCGCACCGCATCTGCCTCATGCACAAATTCATGTTGTTCCTATGACCAGAGAAAGCGAAAAATTCCTAAATATTAAAATCGACACGACGAGCTGCTAATAATAATAAACCGCAAGGCAATCGATACTTGGCTACTCTTTCATTGGCGATGCAGCCCGAGCAGAAGTATGGAGAAGTGCGCATTGTAAAATAGTTTTATGTAAACAGTGACCGTGCTGAAAATAAACTTAAACATGAACTCTCATAAAAACAGCAGCTCTTTGCTGTATTCGTTGACAGTCTCTCTGTGGTCATGGTTTTAAAAGATATTAAATCCTACGTAAGCCTATTAAACTTGGCTGTGGCCAGAGTCATGGAAGCTCTGTAGCCACAGTGATTTGAGCTATCTACGCAGTAGGTGCACTCGATTTAGTCACAGATTTGCCAGTCCTCCGGGAAGGCAGAGTTTGTCTCATGGGAACACGTTGCTTACCCGGTGCGCAGGACGTTTGAATCAAGTGCACCTACCGGCAACAACTCAACACGATTTTAAAAAAGGAGCGCAAGCCTTTATAGTTGGTTGGCTTTTCTACAGAAATATTTGGTGATCGACTAGGAATGCCTTGAAGATTGACCGGTTGGAGAACCACTGCTGTAAAGCATCTGCTTATAATTTGTTGTTTATGTCAATTATTTGAAGACACTGAGTGTACAAAACATTATGAACATCTGCTTTTTCCACGACATAATTGACATGGTGAATCCAGGTGAAAGCAATGATCCCATATTGATGTCACTTGTTAAATCCACTTCAGTCAGTGTAGATGAAGGGGAGTAGACATGTTTATTAGGGATGCACCGATATGACATTTTTGGCCAATACCCATATCCGATTTTTTCCTTGTCAAACAACCCAATAGCCAATATTTTCCTTGCCAAACAACCCGTTATCTGATATTTTCGTTACCAAACAACCCGATACCGATATCCAGTATTTTCGTTACCAAACAACCCGATACCGATATTCAGTATTTTATTTGACAAACAACCCGATATCCTTTATTTTCGTTACCAAACAACTCCAAACCGATATTCAATATTTTCCTTGCCAAACAACCCGATATCCAGTATTTTATTTGCCAAACAACCCGATATCTGACATTTTCCTTGTCAAACAACCCGATACCGATATCCGTTATTTTCCTTGCCAAACAACCTGATATCTGATATTTTCCTTGCCAAACAACCCGATACCAATATCCAGTATTTTCCTTGCCAAACAACCCGATTTCCAGTATTTTCCTTACCAAACAACCCGATACCGATATCCGATATTTTCCTTGCCAAACAACCCGATATCCAATATTTTCCTTGCCAAACAACATCCGATATTTTCCATGCTAAACAACCCGATACCGATATCCGAAATTTTCTTTGCCAAACAACCCGATATCTGACATTTTCCTTGTCAAACAACCCGATACCGATATCCAGTATTTTCCTTCCCAAACAACCTGATATCTGATATTTTCCTTGCCAAACAACCCGATACCAATATCCAGTATTTTCCTTACCAAACAATCTGATATCCAGTATTTTTCTTTCCAAACAACCCGATACCGATATCCGATATTTTCCTTGCCAAACAACCCGATATCCAATATTTTCCTTGCCAAACAACCCGATATCCGATATTTTCCTTGCCAAACAACATCCAATATTTTCCATGCAAAACAACCCGATAAAGATATCTGAAATTTTCTTTGCCAAACAACCCGATATCCGATATTTTCCTTGCCAAACAACCCGATATCCGATATTTTCCATGCCAAACAACCCGATACCGATATCCGAAATGTTCTTTGCCAAACAACCCGATATCTGATATTTTCCTTGCCAAACAACCCGATACCGATATCCAGTATTTTCCTTGCCAAACAACCCGATATCTGATAATTTCCTTGCCTAACAACCCGATACCGATATCCAGTATTTTCCTTGCCAAACAACCCGATATCCATTATTTTCCTTACAAAACAACCCAATACCGATATTCGATATTTTCCTTGCCAATCAACCCGATATCCAATATTTTCCTTGCCAAACAACCAGATATCCAGTATTTTCCTTGCCAAACAAGCCGATATCCGATATTTTCCATGCCAAACAACCCGATACCGATATCCGAAATGTTCTTTGCCCAACAACCCGATATCCAGTATTTTACTTGGCAAACAACCCGATATCTGATATTTTCTTTGCCAAACAACCTGATACCGATATCCAGTATTTTCCTTGCCAAACAACCCGATATCTGACATTTTCCTTGTCAAACTTCCCGATACCGATATCCAGTATTTTCCTTGCCAAACAACCTGATATCTGATATTTTTCTTGCCAAACATCCCGATATCCAATATTTTCCTTGCCAAACAACCCGATATCCAGTATTTTCCTTACCAAACAACCCGATACCGATATCCAGTATTTTCCTTGCCAAACAACCTGATATCTGATATTTTTCTTGCCAAACATCCCGATATCCAGTATTTTCCTTGCCAAACAACCCGATATACAGTATTTTACTTGCAAAAAAACCCGATATCCAGTATTTTCCTTGCCAAACAACCCGATATCTGACATTTTCCTTGTCAAACAACCCGATACCGATATCCGATATTTTCCTTGCCAACAACCCGATATCCAATATTTTCCTTGCCAAACAACCCGATATCCAGTATTTTCCTTGCCAAAGAACCTGATATCCAGTATTTTCCTTACCAGACAACTCGATACCGATATCCAGTATTTCCCTTGCCAAACAACCCGATATCCAGTATTTTCCTTGTCAAACAACCCGAAACCGATATCCAGTATTTTCCGTGCCAAACAACCCGATATCCAGTATTTTCCTTGCCAAACGACCTGATATCCAGTTTTTTCCTTGTCAAACAACCCAATAGCCAATATTTTCCTTGCCAAACAACCCGATATTCAGTATTTTCCTTGCCAAACAACCCGATATCTGATATTTTCCTTGTGAAACAACCCGATACCGATATCCAGTATTTTCCTTGCCAAACAACCTGATATCCGATATTTTCCTTGCCAAACAACATCTGATATTTTCCATGCTAAACAACCCGATACCGATATCCGAAATGTTCTTTGCCAAACAACCCGATATCTGATATTTTCCTTGCCAAACAACCCGATACCGATATCCAGTATTTTCCTTGCCAAACAACCCGATATCTGATATTTTCCTTGCCTAACAACCCGATACCGATATCCAGTATTTTCCTTGCCAAACAACCCGATATCCAGTATTTTCCTTGCCAAACAACCCGATATTTGACATTTTCCTTGTCAAACAACCCGATATTTGACATTTTCCTTGTCAAACAACCCGATATTTGACATTTTCCTTGTCAAACAACCCGATACCGATATCCAATATTTTCCTTTCCAAACAACCCGATATCCAATATTTTCCTTGCCAAATAACCCGATATCCAGTATTTTCCTTGCCAAACACCCCGATATCCAATATTTCCCCTGCCAAACAACCCGATACAGATATCCAGTATTTTGTTGTGTATGTCAATTATTTGAAGACACTGAGTGTACAAAACATTATGAACATCTGCTATTTCCATGACATAATTGACAAGGTGAATCCAGGTGAAAGCAATGATCCCATATTGATGTCACTTGTTAAATCCACTTCAGTCAGTGTAGATGAAGGGGAGTAGACATGTTTATTAGGGATGCACCGATATGACATTTTTGGCCAATACCCATATCCGATTTTTTCCTTGTCAAACAACCCGTTATCTGATATTTTCGTTACCGAACAACCCGATACCGATATCCAGTATTTTCCTTACCAAACAACCCGATACCGATATTCAGTATTTTATTTGACAAACAACCCGATATCTTTTATTTTCGTTACCAAACAACTCCATACCGATATTCAATATTTTCCTTGCCAAACAACCCGATATCCAGTATTTTATTTGCCAAACAACCCGATAGCTGACATTTTCCTTGTCAAACAACCCGATACCGATATCCGGTATTTTCCTTGCCAAACAACCCGATTTCCAGTATTTTCCTTACCAAACAACCCGATACCGATATCCGATATTTTCCTTGCCAAACAACCCGATATCCAATATTTTCCTTGCCAAACAACATCCGATATTTTCCATGCTAAACAACCCGATACCGATATCCGAAATTTTCTTTGCCAAACAACCCGATATCTGATATTTTCCTTGTCAAACAACCCGATACCGATATCCAGTATTTTCCTTCCCAAACAACCTGATATCTGATATTTTCCTTGCCAAACAACCCGATATCCAGTATTTTCCTTACCAAACAACCCGATACCGTTAGCCGATATTTTCCTTGCCAAACATCCCGATATCCAGTATTTTCCTTGCCAAACAACCTGATATCTGACATTTTCCTTGCCAAACAACCTGATACCCAGTATTTTCCTTGCCAAACACCCCGATATCCAATATTTCCCTTGCCAAACAACCCCATACCGATATCCAGTATTTTCCTTGCCAAACAACCCGATACCAATAACCGATATTAAAAATTTTAGCAGCCTTCTAAGCATTCTAGTACAGTTAAATAGTTTAAACACACACACACACACACTGAACAAAAATGTACACTGCTCAAAAAAATAAAGGGAACACTTAAACAACACATCCTAGATCTGAATGAAAGAAATAATCTTATTAAATACTTTTTTCTTTACATAGTTGAATGTGCTGACAACAAAATCACACAAAAAGAATCAATGGAAATCCAATGTATCAACCCATGGAGGTCTGGATTTGGAGTCACACTCAAAATTACAGTGGACAACCACACTACAGGCTGATCCAACTTTGATGTAATGTCCTTAAAACAAGTCAAAATGAGGCTCAGTAGTGTGTGTGGCCTCCACGTGCCTGTATGACCTCCCTACAACGCCTGGGCATGCTCCTGATGAGGTTGCGGATGGTCTCCTGAGGGATCTCCTCCCAGACCTGGACTAAAGCATCCGCCAACTCCTGGACAGTCTGTGGTGCAACGTGGCGTTGGTGGATGGAGCGAGACATGATGTGCCAGATGTGCTCAATTGGATTCAGGTCTGGGGAACGGGTGGGCCAGTCCATAGCATCAATGCCTTCCTCTTGCAGGAACTGCTGACACACTCCAGCCACATGAGGTCTAGCATTGTCTTGCATTAGGAGGAACCCAGGGCCAACCGTACCAGCATATGGTCTCACAAGGGGTCTGAGGATCTCATCTCGGTACCTAATGGCAGTTAGGCTACCTCTGGCGAGCACATGGAGGGCTGTGCGGCCCCCCAAAGAAATGCCACCCCACACCATGACTGACCCACCGCCAAACCGGTCATGCTGGAGGATGTTGCAGGCAGCAGAACGTTCTCCACGGCGTCTCCAGACTCTGTCACGTCTGTCACATGTGCTCAGTGTGAACCTGCTTTCATCTGTGAAGAGCACAGGGTGCCAGTGGCGAATTTGCCAATCTTGGTGTTCTCTGGCAAATGCCAAACGTCCTGCACGGTGTTGGGCTGTAAGCACAACCCCCACCTCATACCACCCTCATGGAGTCTGTTTCTGACCGTTTGAGCAGACACATGCACATTTGTGGCCTGCTGTAGGTCATTTTGCAGGGCTCTGGCAGTGCTCCTCCTGCTCCTCCTTGCACAAAGGCGGAGGTAGCGGTCCTGCTGCTGGGTTGTTGCCCTCCTACGGCCTCCTCCACGTCTCCTGATGTACTGGCCTGTCTCCTGGTAGCGCCTCCATGCTCTGGACACTACGCTGACAGACACAGCAAACCTTCTTGCCACAGCTCGCATTGATGTGCCATCCTGGATGAGCTGCACTACCTGAGCCACTTGTGTGGGTTGTAGACTCCGTCTCATGCTACCACTAGAGTGAAAGCACAGCCAGCATTCAAAAGTGACCAAAACATCAGCCAGGAAGCATAGGAACTGAGAAGTGCTCTGTGGTCTCCACCTGCAGTACCACTCCTTTATTGGGGGTGTCTTGCTTATTGCCTATAATTTCCACCTGTTGTCTATTCCATTTGCACAACAGCATGTGAAATTTATTGTCAATCAGTGTTGCTTCCTAAGTGGACAGTTTGATTTCACAGAAGTGTGATTGACTTGGAGTTACATTGTGTTGTTTAAGTGTTCCCTTTATTTTTTTGAGCAGTATACTTTGTTGGCATTTACGTATGTCCCCATTACCATTAAAACATAATCAAAACCTATTTATTTTACTTACTTGCTGCCGGGCGCACCGATTTGATTTCGTGGATCGTCCTGTTAATTCCAGTGGTGGAAGATCAATCACCTTTGACCAAAGGTACGTCACCACATTTTTGTTGTTGTAATTTGAGAATGTTCAAGATGTCATAGCTATGTTGTTGTAATTTGTTGTAACTGAGTTTATTAGAGTAATTACTGCACCCTCCTATATCTCTAGTGGATGGTCTACTCTGTTAGTGGATCAGTATCTCTCTCTCTCTCTCTCCTTTATCTCTATAGTGGATGGTCTACTCTGTTAGAGGATCAGTCTCTCTCTCCTTTATCTCTGTAGTGGATGGTCTACTCTGTTAGAGGATCAGTATCTCTCTCTCCTTTATCTCTGTAGTGGATGGTCTACTCTGTTAGAGGATCAGTATCTCTCTCTCCTTTATCTCTGTAGTGGATGGTCTACTCTGTTAAAGGATCAGTATCTCTCTCTCCTTTATCTCTGTAGTGGATGGTCTACTCTGTTAGAGGATCAGTATCTCTCTCTCTCTCTCCTTTATCTCTGTAGTGGATGGTCTACTCTGTTAGAGGATCAGTATCTCTATCTCTCCTTTATCTCTGTAGTGGATGGTCTACTCTGTTAGAGGATCAGTATCTCTCTCTCTCCTTTATCTCTGTAGTGGATGGTCTACTCTGTTAGAGGATCAGTCTCTCTCTCTCCTTTATCTCTGTAGTGGATGGTCTACTCTGTTAGAGGATCAGTATCTCTCTCTCCTTTATCTCTGTAGTGGATGGTCTACTCTGTTAAAGGATCAGTATCTCTCTCTCCTTTATCTCTGTAGTGGATGGTCTACTCTGTTAGAGGATCAGTATCTCTCTCTCTCCTTTATCTCTGTAGTGGATGGTCTACTCTGTTAGAGGATCAGTATCTCTATCTCTCCTTTATCTCTGTAGTGGATGGTCTACTCTGTTAGAGGATCAGTATCTCTCTCTCCTTTATCTCTGTAGTGGATGGTCTACTCTGTTAGAGGATCAGTATCTCTCTCTCCTTTATCTCTGTAGTGGATGGTCTACTCTGTTAGATGATCAGTATCTCTCTCTCTCCTTTATCTCTGTAGTGGATGGTCTACTCTGTTAGAGGATCAGTATCTCTCTCTCCTTTATCTCTGTAGTGGATGGTCTACTCTGTTAGAGGATCAGTATCTCTCTCTCCTTTATCTCTGTAGTGGATGGTCTACTCTGTTAGAGGATCAGTATCTCTCCTTTATCTCTGTAGTGGATGGTCTACTCTGGCAGAGGATCAGTATCTCTCTCTCTCCTTTATCTCTGTAGTGGATGGTCTACTCTGTTAGAGGATCAGTATCTCTCCTTTATCTCTGTAGTGGATGGTCTACTCTGTTAGAGGATCAGTATCTCTCTCTCCTTTATCTCTGTAGTGGATGGTCTACTCTGCTAGAGGATCAGTATCTCTCTCTCTTTTATATCTGTAGTGGATGGTCTACTCAGTTAGAGGATCAGTATCTCTCCTTTATCTCTGTAGTGGATGGTCTACTCTGTTAGAGGATCAGTATCTCTCTCTCCTTTATCTCTGTAGTGGATGGTCTACTCTGTTAGAGGATCAGTATCTCTCTCTCCTTTATCTCTGTAGTGGATGGTCTACTCTGTTAGAGGATCAGTATCTCTCTCTCCTTTATCTCTGTAGTGGATGGTCTACTCTGTTAGAGGATCAGTAGTAACATCTACAAGTCTCTCTCTCTCCTTTATCTCTGTAGTGGATGGTCTACTCTGCCAGAGGTTCAGTCCAGGTGTGCAGTGTGCCAGCAGGTTCTGAGGGATCCAGTCTCTATCACCTGTGGACACAGGTTCTGCAGACAGTGCATCACCAGATACTGGGAGAAACCTGCTTCTTCAGGAGACTATGACTGTCCTCAGTGTAGAAAGAGATCCAGAACACGTCCTGTACTACAGAACCTGAGTGAACCCAATGATGCAAGAGGCTCTGAAAACAGTAAGAACACTTGCAGACCTGTGCTAAGTCAATACCTCAATATGATTAAGTGTTAACTACAATAATATGAGATAATATAAATTACTGTAGTTGTGGAAGATCCACTTTTCATCCTGTCAATGAATGTGTCTGATACACATCCTTTTACTCCTCCCTTGTAGTGGATGACAGCCTGCAGAGAGCCATAGTAAACCATAAAGACAGTCTAAAAAGGAGGTATGAATGTGTGATAGAAGGCATGGAAACAGCAGGGAACCAAACTCCCCTCAACAGGATTTACACAGAGCTCTACATCACAGAAGGAGAGAGTGAAGGGGTTAACAATGAACATGAGGTGTGGCAGCTAGAGACAGCATCCAGGACACCAACCTCACATGACACAGCAATCCACTGCAATGACATCTTTAAACCCTTACCTGGCCAAGAGAGAAGCATCAGAACTGTGCTGACCAAGGGCATCGCTGGCATCGGAAAAACAGTCTCTGTGCAGAAGTTCATCCTAGACTGGGCTGAAGGGAAGGCAAACCAAGATGTGGAGATCATATTTGTGCTTCCTTTCCGGGAGCTGAACTTGATCAAAGATCTCCAGTACAGTCTTCTCAGGCTTTTAAATGACTTCCACACAGAACTAGACATAGGCAATGCAAAGAAACTCACTGCCTGTAAAGCTATGTTCATCTTTGATGGTTTGGATGAAAGCAGACTTCCATTGGATTTCCAGCACAATGAAAAGGTGTCTGATGTCACCCAGACATCATCTGTAGATGTTCTGCTGACAAATCTCATCAAGGGGAATCTGCTTCCCTCTGCTCTCCTTTGGATAACCTCCCGACCAGCAGCAACCAATCAGATCCCCCCTAAGTGTGTTGACCAGGTGACAGAGGTACGAGGGTTCAATGACTCACAGAAGGAGGAGTACTTCAGGAAGAGATTCAGTGATGAGGACCTGGCCAGCAGAATCATCTCACACATAAAGACATCAAGGAGCCTCCACATCATGTGCCACATTCCAGTCTTCTGTTGGATTTCTGCAACAGTCCTTGAACACATGTTGAGTACAGACAAGAGGAGAGAGATGCCCACGACTCTGACTGAGATGTCCATACACTTCCTGCTCATTCAGACCAGCCTGAAGAACCAGAAGTATCATGGAAGAGATGAGATGGATCAAGAGGAGCTCATGGAGTCAGATAAGGAAATTCTTCTGAAGCTGGGGAAGCTGGCGTTTGAAAATCTGGAGAAGGGTAATCTCATGTTCTATGAAGAAGACCTGAAAGAGTGTGGCATTGATGTCAAAGAAGCCTCAGTGTACTCAGGAGTGTGCACACAAATCTTTAAAGAAGAGTCTGTGTTATTTCAGAGAGTGGTGTACTGCTTTGTTCATCTGAGCATTCAGGAGTTTCTCTCAGCTGTCTACATGTACCATTGTTACACAGCCAGGAACATGGATGCACTGAAGCCCTTCCTCAAGAGAAAGTCTAGAGGTGCGTCTGAAGAGCTAACCTTGCATGAGCTGCTGAAGAGTACCGTGGATAAAGCCTTGGAGAGTAAGAATGGACACCTGGACCTTTTTGTCCGTTTCCTTCATGGCATGTCACTGGAGTCCAATCAGAAACTCCTACGAGGTCTGGTGACACAGACAGAAAGCAGTCCAGAGAGCGTCCAGAAAACAATCCGATCCCTTAAGGTGATGCAGAGGAAGAACATGTCCCCTGAGAGGTGCATCAATCTCTTCCACTGTCTGATAGAGATGAAAGACCATTCAGTACAGAAGGTCATCGAAGTGTACTTGAGGTCAGAAAAGAGATCCAAAAACCTCACACATGCTCAGTGTTCAGCACTGGCCTACATGCTGCAGATATCAGAGGAGGTTCTGGATGTGTTTAACCCAAAAGAATACAAGACATCAGAGGAGGGTCGTAGGAGACTGCTCCCAGCTGTGAGAGGCTGCAGGAAAGCTCTGTAAGTATTACTGTAAATATCGCACACCAAAATAAATTGTAGTTATAGCAGTATTTTCATTGGCTGACTGGCTCTGTAAGTACCCATGTGACTATCCCTCAGAACAAACTTTACTGAATGTAGGAACAACAGTATTTTCATTGGCTGACTAAACTTCCTATCAGCTGAAAACTCTTAAACTACAATACAAACTGATCAGTAAAGTTGTAGCATTGAGCCATGAATGCACGATATACACATTACAGTGTAAGAATGGAAAGCTAAGTGTAACATTTTAATACAACCTGTCTGTCATTGTATTTCTTCTGTGTTTGCAGACTCGCTGGCTGTAAACTCACAGACTCATTCTGTGAAGTGTTGGCCTCAGTTCTCAGTTCAAACCCCTCACACCTGAGAGAGCTGGACCTGAGTAACAATGACCTGAAGGATTCAGGAGTGAAGCTGCTCTCTGCTGGACTGGGGAATCCCCACTGTAAACTGGAGACTCTGAGGTCAGTATTCCTGTAGTTGGTCAACAAGTGATAACTGTTCACCAGATCCACATGTGTTTACCAGGCACACATAGTCCACACCATATGTGTTTGGACAGTGAAGCTTACAGTTTTAAATGTGGTGCTATGCTCCAGCATTTTGGATTTCAGATAGAATGTTTCATATTAGGTGACAGTACAGAATGTCACCTTTTATTTGAGGTTAATGGTGAGAGGTTAGTATGTTTTGTTGTAGCCTCTGTTATTGGTAATGGTGAGAGGTTAGCATGTTTTGTTGTATCCTCTGTT
This sequence comes from Salmo salar, assembly GCF_965601325.2. Taxonomy (NCBI): domain Eukaryota; kingdom Metazoa; phylum Chordata; class Actinopteri; order Salmoniformes; family Salmonidae; genus Salmo; species Salmo salar. The sequence continues at coordinate 2,766,441 of NC_138296.1, read as the reverse complement.
ATTGGTAATGGTGAGAGGTTAGCATGTTTTGTTGTAGCCTCTGTTATTGGTAATGGTGAGAGGTTAGCATGTTTTGTTGTAGCCTCTGTTATTGGTAATGGTGAGAGGTTAGCATGTTCTGTTGTATCCTCTGTTATTGGTAATGGTGAGAGGTTAGCATGTTTTGTTGTATCCTCTGTTATTGGTAATGGTGAGAGGTTAGCATGTTTTGTTGTAGCCTCTGTTATTGGTAATGGTGAGAGGTTAGCATGTTTTGTTGTATCCTCTGTTATTGGTAATGGTGAGAGGTTAGCATGTTTTGTTGTAGCCTCTGTTATTGGTAATGGTGAGAGGTTAGCATGTTTTGTTGTAGTCTCTGTTATTGGTAATGGTGAGAGGTTAGCATGTTTTGTTGTAGCCTCTGTTATTGGTAATGGTGAGAGGTTAGCATGTTTTGTTGTAGTCTCTGTTATTGGTAATGGTGAGAGGTTAGCATGTTTTGTTGTAGCCTCTGTTATTGGTAATGGTGAGAGGTTAGCATGTTTTGTTGTATTCTCTGTTATTGGTAATGGTGAGAGGTTAGCATGTTTTGTTGTAGTCTCTGTTATTGGTAATGGTGAGAGGTTAGCATGTTTTGTTGTAGCCTCTGTTATTGGTAATGGTGAGAGGTTAGCATGTTTTGTTGTAGCCTCTGTTATTGGTAATGGTGAGAGGTTAGCATGTTTTGTTGTATTCTCTGTTATTGGTAATGGTGAGAGGTTAGCATGTTTTGTTGTAACCTCTGTTATTGGTAATGGTGAGAGGTTAGTATGTTTTGTTGTAGCCTCTGTTATTGGTAATGGTGAGAGGTTAGCATGTTTTGTTGTAGTCTCTGTTATTGGTAATGGTGAGAGGTTAGCATGTTTTGTTGTAGCCTCTGTTATTGGTAATGGTGAGAGGTTAGCATGTTTTGTTGTTTCCTCTGTTATTGGTAATGGTGAGAGGTTAGCATGTTTTGTTGTATCCTCTGTTATTGATAATGGTGAGAGGTTAGCATGTTTTGTTGTAGCCTCTGTTATTGGTAATGGTGAGAGGTTAGCATGTTTTGTTGTAGTCTCTGTTATTGGTAATGGTGAGAGGTTAGCATGTTTTGTTGTAGCCTCTGTTATTGGTAATGGTGAGAGGTTAGCATGTTTTGTTGTAGTCTCTGTTATTGGTAATGGTGAGAGGTTAGTATGTTTTGTTGTAGCCTCTGTTATTGGTAATGGTGAGAGGTTAGCATGTTTTGTTGTAGTCTCTGTTATTGGTAATGGTGAGAGGTTAGCATGTTTTGTTGTATCCTCTGTTATTGGTAATGGTGAGAGGTTAGCATGTTTTGTTGTATCCTCTGTTATTGGTAATGGTGAGAGGTTAGCATGTTTTGTTGTAGTCTCTGTTATTGGTAATGGTGAGAGGTTAGCATGTTTTGTTGTAGCCTCTGTTATTGGTAATGGTGAGAGGTTAGCATGTTTTGTTGTAGTCTCTGTTATTGGTAATGGTGAGAGGTTAGTATGTTTTGTTGTAGCCTCTGTTATTGGTAATGGTGAGAGGTTAGCATGTTTTGTTGTAGTCTCTGTTATTGGTAATGGTGAGAGGTTAGCATGTTTTGTTGTATCCTCTGTTATTGGTAATGGTGAGAGGTTAGCATGTTTTGTTGTAGTCTCTGTTATTGGTAATGGTGAGAGGTTAGCATGTTTTGTTGTAGCCTCTGTTATTGGTTGTCGTGTCTTTGGGCACCATTAACTGAAGACATGTTTATCAAAATAACTCCCTGTTATTATTATTATTACGCGATTAAACTGATTAATCGTTTATCTTTAATTAACTAGGAGATGGGGCACCAAGGATAATATTCAGATTACAAAGTTATAATTTTCCTAATATAACTTTCCTATATTATAACATTGTATATTATATTATAGTATCTGACCGATTATCTTCTGGTTTAAATGGTGTATTTTACCTCGCGTCCAGTCTCATTCCAAACGTCGTAAATTGTTGTATCTGCACAAACCCAGTCTTTACTAAAAGTCATCCATACATCAATTGTCTTAAAATCATTTATTTACTAAACTAAGTAATTCACAGAAAGCATACAAACAGTAATTATCGTCACAAAGAATTGGTAGAGTAATGTGCCCTAGTGGGCTACACAGGCATGGCTGGTGTCTTGTTAAACAAAGGGTCATAAAGGGCAGCTGAGAAGGCACACAGAGTTCATTAATATTAACAATTGATATGCTAATCCTTTGTACATGAACGCTCACTCATTCGGGAACAATTGCAATCAATATATATTTACGCTCAGTGTGTCGTCGGGATCCTTGTTGGAGAGTTTTTGTCCTGTTGGAGAGTTTTTGTTCCGCATTCTCTCTCTCTCGGTTAGAATGGATCTTTCAAAGCGACATTCATTAGCGTCGTTATAGAATAGATGTTTCGTCGGTCTTCGCATTCGATGATACCGAAATCTAGCTTCCTCTAAAGTTCAGTAGAGGAATACATGGTCAAACCTATTGGCCAACTCGTAATGGAGTGGAGGCCTGGTCTCAAGAAAGTAACCCTGGGTGGGGGTTTTATTCGGAATGACAGAAAAAGGCTGTCTCATGATGCCAGGTCTTGTCTGTGTCCCTGGGGGCGTGCCGATGACTGAGTTAAGCTTTGAACAGAAATACAATTCTATCACATTAACATCAGTACATAGCCTCTCAACATATTCCAAATAGCTTTAATCTTATTAAATCATTGTATACAACCATGTAGATGCAAGTCCCATAGCTGAGGCTATTATATAAACCTTAGTATCGTAATATGGTACTATTGTCTCCAATGAGTATCACAAAATTGTACCAAGCAGACCAGTTCATAGCTGGATTCTTCACCGATCTTTTATACCTTCTCCAGAACATAAATGTCGTTCGGTTCTCCAATTCTGTGAGTTGGAAGAATTTCCTTTGTCTCTCTATGAAACCCACTCTGTCTCAAGACTGTGGCCTGTTAGGCAGGACATTTCCTTTGGAATTTACGGCCGCCTTCACAGGGCCTGGGTAGGGAGAGGTAGGCAGGGGGATGGTGCAAGGGGGACGGGGTCAACTGTGCTCCCTGTACTCAAAGAGGGCAACGTCATGACATGGTCATGGTGAGAGGTTAGCATGTTTTGTTGTAGCCTCTGTTATTGGTAATGGTGAGAGGTTAGCATGTTTTGTTGTAGCCTCTGTTATTGGTAATGGTGAGAGGTTAGCATGTTTTGTTGTAGCCACTGTTATTGGTAATGGTGAGAGGTTAGCATGTTTTGTTGTAGCCTCTGTTACTGGTAATGGTGAGAGGTTAGCATGTTTTGTTGTAGTCTCTGTTATTGGTAATGGTGAGAGGTTAGCATGTTTTGTTGTAGTCTCTGTTATTGGTAATGGTGAGAGGTTAGCATGTTTTGTTGTAGCCTCTGTTATTGGTAATGGTGAGAGGTTAGCATGTTTTGTTGTAGCCTCTGTTATTGGTAATGGTGAGAGGTTAGCATGTTTTGTTGTAGCCTCTGTTATTGGTAATGGTGAGAGGTTAGCTGTTTTGTTGTAGCCTCTGTTATTGGTAATGGTGAGAGGTTAGCATGTTTTGTTGTAGCCTCTGTTATTGGTAATGGTGAGAGGTTAGCATGTTTTGTTGTAGCCTCTGTTATTAGTAATGGTGAGAGGATAGTATGTTTTGCTGTATCCTCTGTTATTGGTAATGGTGAGAGGTTAGCATGTTTTGTTGTAGCCTCTGTTATTGGTAATGGTGAGAGGTTAGCATGTTTTGTTGTAGCCTCTGTAACTTTCTCACTCAATATTATTCATGATTCATTCATGATTTTTCTTAATCAAGACATAATCAGGATTCATTTAGTAGTGTTTAGAAACATGTTATCTACTCACTTAGAAATACAATTAGTCCTGTCATCATCAACCATTCAGTTATTATTTGTCAAAACACAACCAAAACAAACTGCAAATGCAACAAATGAGTTTGGGACCAAATACTAAACTTTTAACTACTTTAACACACAATGAGTGAGTTGGTCAGAATACTTATGACTTCTTCAAATAGGGGGACTGGATACATAAAGTGCTTCTATTAATCTAAATCTGAAACCTCACTGTCTTTTGACTGATACTGCTTTTAAACTCGTCTGGTCAGTCTACTCAAATGTTTGTACTATACATGTTTCTCTCCCAAGTAATATTATGATCATTTATAATAATGAAACATCCATTTATGAATAGATATGGCAGGTTTCAGGACACTGATATATCTGAATATGTTGAAAAAATATACTGCCACTATTTTCACCACCAAAGAATAGCAGTGTGATTTTAATATGATTTGACTCTTTGCAGGCTGTCAGGCTGTCTAGTCACAGAGGAAGGCTGTGCTTCTCTGGTCTCAGCTCTGAGGTCAAACCCCTCACACCTGAGAGAGCTGGACCTGAGTAACAATGACCTGAAGGATTCAGGAGTGAAGCTGCTCTCTGCTGGACTGGGGAATCCCCACTGTAAACTGGAGACTCTGAGGTCAGTGTTCCTGTAGTTGGTCAACAAGTGATAACTGTTCACCAGATCCACATGTGTTTACCAGACACACATAGTCCACACCATATGTGTTTGGACAGTGAAGCTTACAGTTTTACATTTGGTGCTATGCTCCAGCATTTTGGATTTGAGATATAATGTTTCATATTAGGCGACAGTACCGAATGTCACCTTTTATTTAAAGGTATTCATACATATATACACTGCTCAAAAAAATAAAGGGAACACTTAAACAACACAATGTAACTCCAAGTCAACCACGCTTCTGTGAAATCAAACTGTCCACTTAGGAAGCAACACTGATTGACAATAAATTTCACATGCTGTTGTGCAAATGGAATAGACAATAGGTGGAAATTATAGGCAATTAGCAAGACACCCCCAATAAAGGAGTGGTTCTGCAGGTGGTGACCACAGACCACTTCTCAGTTCCTATGCTTCCTGGCTGATGTTTTGGTCACTTTTGAATGCTGGCGGTGCTTTCACTCTAGTGGTAGCATGAGACGGAGTCTACAACCCACACAAGTGGCTCAGGTAGTGCAGCTCATCCAGGATGGCACATCAATGCGAGCTGTGGCAAGAAGGTTTGCTGTGTCTGTCAGCGTAGTGTCCAGAGCATGGAGGCGCTACCAGGAGACAGGCCAGTACATCAGGAGACGCGGAGGAGGCCGTAGGAGGGCAACAACCCAGCAGCAGGACCGCTACCTCCGCCTTTGTGCAAGGAAGAGCAGGAGGAGCACTGCCAGAGCCCTGCAAAATGACCTCCAGCAGGCCACAAATGTGCAGGTGTCTGCTCAAACGGTCAGAAACAGACTCCATGAGGGTGGTATGAGGGCCCGACGTCCACAGGTGGGGGTTGTGCTTACAGCCCAACACCGTGCAGGACGTTTGGCATTTGCCAGAGAACACCAAGATTGGCAAATTCGCCACTGGCGCCCTGTGCTCTTCACAGATGAAAGCAGGTTCACACTGAGCACATGTGACAGACGTGACAGTCTGGAGACGCCGTGGAGAACGTTCTGCTGCCTGCAACATCCTCCAGCATGACCGGTTTGGCGGTGGGTCAGTCATGGTGTGGGGTGGCATTTCTTTGGGGGGGCCGCACAGCCCTCTATGTGCTCGCCAGAGGTAGCCTGACTGCCATTAGGTACCGAGATGAGATCCTCAGACCCCTTGTGAGACCATATGCTGGTGCGGTTGGCCCTGGGTTCCTCCTAATGCAAGACAATGCTAGACCTCATGTGGCTGGAGTGTGTCAGCAGTTCCTGCAAGAGGAAGGCATTGATGCTATGGACTGGCCCGCCCGTTCCCCAGACCTGAATCCAATTGAGCACATCTGGGACATCATGTCTCGCTCCATCCACCAACGCCACGTTGCACCACAGACTGTCCAGGAGTTGGCGGATGCTTTAGTCCAGGTCTGGGAGGAGATCCCTCAGGATACTATCCGCCACCTCATCAGGAGCATGCCCAGGCGTTGTAGGGAGGTCATACAGGGACGTGGAGGCCACACACACTACTGTGCCTCATTTTGACTTGTTTTAAGGACATTACATCAAAGTTGGATCAGCCTGTAGTGTGGTTTTCCACTTTAATTTTGAGTGTGACTCCAAATCCAGACCTCCATGGGTTGATAAATTAGATTTCCATTGATTATTTTTGTGTGATTTTGTTGTCAGCACATTCAACTATGTAAAGAAAAAAGTATTTAATAAGATTTTCATTCATTCATATCTAGGATGTGTTATTTTAGTGTTCCCTTTATTTTTTTGAGCAGTGTATTTTACCGTTTAGAAATGAAAGCTCTTCATGTATCTAGTTCTCCCATTTGAAGAAGTCTTAATAATTTTGACATATTCTCTTATATTGTATTAAAGTAGCCATAAGT